>NC_135628.1:59680992-59987080 GCF_053574225.1 Canis aureus | reverse complement strand
TGCCTTTGGCCCAGGGCGCGATCCTGGAGACCTGGGATCGAATCCCACATCGGGCTCCCGGTGCATGGAGCCTGCTTCTCCCTCTGCCTGTGTCTCTGCCTCTCTCTCTCTCACTGTGTGTCTATCATAAATAAATAAAAAAAATTTAAAAAAAAGAATAACACCCAGTGCTCATCCCGACAAGTACCCCCCTCAGTGCCCGTCACCCTTTCACCCCCACCCCCTGCCTCCCTCCCCTTCCACCACCCCTCATTCATTTCCCAGAGTTAGGATTCTTTATGTTCTGTCTCCCTTTCTGATATTTCCTACCCATTTCTTCTCCCTTCCCTTATATTCCCTTTCACTATTATTTATATTCCCCAAATGAATGAGAACATATATCTGTCCTTCTCCGATTGACTTATTTCACTCAGCATAATACCCTCCAGTTCCATCCACATTGAAGCAAATGGTGGGTATTTGTCGTTTCTAATGGCTGAGTAATATTCCATTGTATGCATAAACCACATCTTCTTTATCCATTCATCTTTCGATGGACACCGAAGCTCCTTCCACAGTTTGGCTATTGTGGACATTACTGCTAGAAACATTGGGGTGCAGATGTCCTGGTGTTTCATTGCATCTGTATCTTTGGGGTAAATCCCCAGCAGTGCAAATGCTGGGTCATAGGGCAGATCCATTTTTAACTCTTTGAGGAACCTCCACATGGTTTTATCCCTGGGTGGTTCAACACTCATAAAATAATCAATGCAATAGATCATATCAACAAGAGAAAAAACAAGAAACATATGATCGTCTTAGTAGATGCATACAATGCACTTGACAAAATACAGAATCCATTCCTGATTAAAACTCTTCAAAGTATAGGGTTAGAGGGAACATTCCTCAACATCTTAAAAGCCATCTATGAAAAGCCCACAGCAAATATCATTCTCAATGGGAATACACTCAGAATCTCCCCCTAAGATCAGGAACACCACAAGGATGTCCACTTTCACCACTGCTATTCAACATAGTACAAGAAGTCCTGGCCTCAGCAGTCAGACAACAAAAAGAAATCAAAGGCATTCAAATTGTCAAAGAAGTCATACTTTCCCTCTTCGCCAATGACATGATACTCTATATAGAAAACCCAAAACACTCCACCCCAAGATTGCTAGAACTCATACAGCAATTCGGCAGTGTGGCAGGATACAAAATCAATGCCCAGAAATCGGTGGCATTTCTCTACACTAACAATGAGACTAAGGAAAGAGAAATTAAGGAGTCAATCCCATTTACAGTTGCACCCAAAAGCATAAGATACCTAGGAATAAACCTAACCAAAGAGGTAAAGGATCTATACCCTAAAAACTATAGAACACTTCTGAAAGAAATTTAGGAATATGTAGAGATGAAAAACATTCTATACTCCTGCATTAGAAGAATTAATATTCTGAAAATGTCAATGCTACCCAGGGAAATTCACACATTCAAGGCAATCCCTATCAAAATACCATGGACTTTTCAGAGAGTTGGAACAAATCATCTTAAGATTTGTGTGGAGCCTCTGTTGGTGGGAATGTGAACTGGTACAGCCACTCTGTCTTCCTACCTTGGTAGAAGTGCGGACTCTTCTCACTGTTGCATTCCAGCTCTTGTGTCTTTAAATCTCAGGCTGAATTTGTGGGTTTTCAAGATGATTTGAAAGTTATCTAGGTAAGTTGGTGGGGACAGGTGACTTGGGGATCCTACTCTTCCGCCATCTTGCCCTCTTTTTATACAGGTTCTGTACAGGTTCCCAATTCAAGACATTACACCACTCTACTGATGATGAGTCACACCTGCATCCCCCTGTGGGATGCACATGGGCTGCTCAGTTTGACTTATGCCCCTCCCAGAGGCATTGTGTATCCACTGACCTGATAAAAATACCTACCCTTTCCCCCTGTTTTCCACAGAATGCCCCAGGCCTCAGGTTCAGCTGCATCATGGGGAAGTTTCATCCTTGGGCTATGCCTGTCTCCCTCACTTGCTATCAGTGTGTCTCCAAACAGATATCCCAATAGTCCTTAACTCTCTAGTTCCTGGCTCAATATCTGCCCTCCAGAGAGCCACTTTTTAAGCAGAACAAAATGATGCACACATTGATTCCAGTTGGTGTGAAGCAAGGAGGGTATGGGAGACAGAGGCTAGGACATGTAAGACCTCACACAGTGTGGGAAGATAGTTTTGCTATCATAATACAAAATGCATGCAACCACATTTATATTGTAACTCAAAAGTGGGTTTACCTCTTGGTAGTCATCAAGTCAAAACACATAAGACAAAGACTAGAAAAGGAAAGATTTTACATTCAAAATATAAGGAGAAGAGTGGAGTGGGTGCTTGGATGGGTTAGTCAGTTAAGCACCTGACTCTTGATTTTGGCTCAGATTGTGATCTTGGGGTCATGAAATCAAGCTCCCTGTCAGGCTTCTTCCTCAGAAGGGACTCTGCTTGAGATGATCTCTCTCTCTCTCTCTCTCTTTCTCTCTCTCTCTCTGTGTGTGAGTCTCATGAATAAAAAAATAAAATATTTTTTAAAAACTACATTCAAGTAAAATCCTGCACATGAACTATTTTGGCAGTTTTATTTATAATTGCCCAAAGTTGGACATGATAAAGATATCTTTCAGTAGGTGAATGGATAGATAAAATATGGTACATCTAGAGAATGGAATACTTCTCAGTGCTGAAAAGAAATGAGCTATCAAGCAAAGAGGACATTCAAGGAATTTAAATGTATATTATTAAGTGAAATAAGCTAATCTGAAGAGGCTACATACTATAGGATTCCAACTATATGACATTCTGGAAAAGGCCAAATCATGGAGACAATATACTATCAGTGGTTTCCAGGTATTGAGAGGTGGGAAGAGTGAACAAAATGAAGACAGAGGATTTTGAGAGAAAGGAAGTTATTTCCTATAACAATTTAAATGTATATTCATGTCATTATAAATTTGTCCAAAACCACAGAATATAAAACATGAGGAGTAAACTCTAATGTCAATTCTGGACATTGGGGATCCCTGGGTGGCGCAGCGGTTTGGTGCCTGCCTTTGGCCCAGGGCCTGATCCTGGAGATCCGGGATCGAATCCCATGTTGGGCTCCTGGAGCATGGAGCCTGCTTCTCCCTCTGCCTGTGTCTCTGCCTCTCTCTCTCTCTCTCTGTGACTATCATAAATAAATAAAAAATTTAAAAAAAAATTCTGGACATTGGATGATGATGCTTTGTCAATGTAGGACCATGATTTTTAAGAAATATACCACTCTGGTGGGGTTAATAATCAGCAAGGCTGTGAATGTATGGAGTTAAATATTTATAAGCATATGCTATAGTTACTGCTCAAGTTTGCTCTGAATACATATCTCCTTGGGAAAAAGAAAAAATAAGTATACTGGGACATCTGAATGGCTCAGTTGGTTAAGTGTCTGCCTTCAGCTTAGTTCATAATCCCAGGGTTCTGGGATTGAGCCCCTCATAACAATCAATAACAAACATAAACTCATTAATAATAAAGCAATAATAATAGGGGACTTTAACACTCCACTTACATTAATGTACAGATCATCTAAGCAGAAAATCAACAAGGAAACTATAACTTTGAAAGACACACAGGAACAGATGGACTTCACAGATATATTCAGAACATTTCATCCTAAAGCAACAGAAAACACATTCTTCTCTAGTTAGCGCACATGGAATATTCTCCATAATAGACCACATATTGTGTCACGAATAAGCCCTGAGGGCAGCCTTGGTGGTTCAGCGGTTTGGCGCCGCCTTAGGCCCAGGCTGTGATCCTGGAGATCTGAGATCGAGTCCCACATTGGGCTCCCTGCATGGAGCCTGCTTCTCCCTCTGCCTGTGTCTCAGCCTCTCTCTCTCTCTCTCTCTTTCTCCATGTTTCTTATGAATAAATAAATAAAATCTTAAAAAAGACAAATAAGCCCTGAACAAGTACAAAAAGATTGAAATCATACCATGCATATATTTTCAGACCATGCCACTATCAACCAGAATAAACAATTTGGAAAGACCATAAATACATGGAGATTAAAAACATCCTACCCAGATTAAAGAGCAATCTATCCTGGGTTAATCAGGAAATTAAAGAAGAAATAAAAAATTAAATGGAAGTTTTAATGAAAATGAAAAAAAAATAGCAGTCCAAAACCTTTGGGATGCATGAAGACAGTCCTAAGAGGGAAGTATATTGCTATACAGGCCTCCCTTAAGAAAGAGGAAAAACAATAAATACACAACTCAAACTTGGACCTACAGGAGCTAGAAATGGAACAGCAAAAAAAGCCTAAAGCCAACAGAAGTAGGAAAATAATGAATATTAGATAAGTCAAAAATTTAACATCTGGAGTAGCAGAAAAGTTCACCCATCAGAGGAGATATCAGAAGAAGCTGACCGAGAACAAGCCTGTGACAAGAGACAGACTACAACGATGGAAATAACTGATGTGCTTATGTATGTCAATGAATCACCGAATTAATCATTTGTGAAAGTATACAACTGCTCAATTTCTCATGATATACAGTAAACCTTTTTTAAGAGCTTAAAAAAATGTCCCCTCAACTCTATGGTTAACTATTCTTTTTAAAAAATTATTCTTTTTTTGCTTTTATTTAATTTCAATTTAGTTAGCATATAGTGTATTATTAGTTTCAGAGGTAGAGTTTAGTGATTCATCAGTTACATATAACACCTAGTGCTCATTAAATCAAGTGCTGTCCGTAATGCCAATCAGCCAGTTATGTCATTCCCCACCTTCACCTCCCTTTGGGCAACCTTCAGTTTGTTTCCTACACTTGAGAGTGTCCCATGGTTGGTCTACTTCTGATTTCTTCCCAATCACTTTTCCCTCACTTCCCGTATGATCTTTTGCACTGTATCTTACATTCCACATATGATAATTATCTTTCTCTGATTGATTTATTTTGTTCAGTATAATATCCTCCAGTTCCATCCATGTTGATGTAAGTGATAAGATTTCATCCTTTTGTTAAGTGACTAATATTTCATTATGTAAAATGGAATATTTTATAATATATATGTATATAGTATGTTATATACCACTTCTTTATCCATCCATCTGCCAATGAACATCCCAGCTCTTTCCATAGTTTGTTTATTGTGGACATAGTTGTTATAAACATTGGGATTCAAGGGTCCCTTTGGATCACTACATCTGTATCTTTGGGGTAAATCCCTAGCAGTGCAATTGCTGGGTCATAGGGTAGCTCTATTTTTAACTTCTTGAGGAACCTCCACACTGTTTGTCAGAGTGACTGTAAAGCTTTCATTCCCACCAAAGGTGTAAAAGGATTCACCTTTCTCCACATCTTAACCAACATCTATTGTCTCCTGACTTGTTCATTTTAGCCATTCTCACTGGTGTGAGGTGGTATCTCATTGTGGTTTTGACTTATATTTCCCTGATGCCAACTGAGGTGGAGCATTTTTTCATGTGTTTGTTGGCCATTTGTATGTGTACTTTGGAGAAAACACTGTTCTTGTTTTCTGCCCATTTCTGGACTGGATTCTTTGTTTTTTGGGTGTTGAGTTTGATAAGTTCTTTACAGATCTTGGATAGGAGCCCTTTATCTATTATGTCATTTGCAGATATATTGTCCCATTCCATAGGTTACTTTTCAGTTATGGTGATTGTTCCTTTTGCTTTGCAGAAGTTTTTATGCTGGTGAATTCTCTGTAGTTCATTTTTGCTTTTGTTTCCCTTGTCTTTGGAGATGCATCTAACAAGAAGTTGCTGTAGCCAAGGTCATAGATGTTGCTGTTTGTATTCTTCTCTAAGATTTTGATGGATTATTGTCTCACATTTAGATATTTCATCCATTTTGAGTTTATCTTTGTGTATGGTGTAAGAGAATGGTCCAGTTTCATTCTTCTACATGTGGCTGCTGAATATTTCCAACACCATTTGTTGAAGAGACTGTTTTTTTTTCCATTGGATATTTGTTCCTGCTTAGTGGAAGATTAGTTGATCATATTATTGAGGGTCCAATTCTGGGTTCTCTACTCAGTTCCATTGATCCATGTGTCTGTTTTTGTGCTGGTACCACAGGGTCTTGATAATCACAGCTTTGCAATAGAGTTGAAGTCTGGCAGTGTGATGTCAACAGCTTTGGTTTTCTTTTTCAACATTCCTCTAGCTATTCACAGCCTTTTATGGTTCCTTAAAAACACTCGGATTATTTGTTCCAACTCTATGAAAAATCTCGATGGTATTTGGATTAGGGATTACAGTGTATGTGTCGATTCCTCTGGGTAAATAGACATTTTTAAGAATATTTGTTCCTCCAATTCATGAGCATGGCATGATTTTCTTTTTCTTAGTGTCTTCTTCAATTTGTTTCTTATGTATTCTGTAGTTTTTAGATTACAGATCCTTTACCTCTTTGTTTAGGTTTATTCCTAGGCATCTTACGGTTTTTGGTGCCATTGTATTTGAGATGAATTCCTTAATTTCTCTTTATTCTGTCTCATTGTTTGTGTATAGAAATGCAACTGATTTCTGTGCATTGACTTTATAACCTGTCATGTTGCCAAATTCCTGTATGAGTTCTAGCAATTTTGGGGTGAGGGAATATTTTGGGTTTTCCACATAAGATATCACGTCATCTACAAGGAGCAAGAATTTAATCTCTTTCTTTACCAACTTGAATGCCTTTTATTTCTTTCAGGCTAGGACTTCTATTACTACATTGAACAACAGTGTTGAGAGTGGACATCCCTGTTGTGTTCCTGATCCTAGGGGAAAAGCTCTCATTTTTTCCTCTTGAGAATGATGTTCACTGTGAGCTTCTCATAGATGGTTTTTATGATATTGAGGTATGTTCCCTCTATCCCTACAGTATGGAGCATTAAAAATCAAGAAAGAATACTATATTTTGTCAAATAATTTTTTTCTGCATCAATTGAGAGGATCATATGGTTCTTCTCTTTTGTTAATGTGATGTATCACTTTGAATGATTCGTGGATGTTGAACCATGCTTGCAGCCCAGGAATAAATCCTACTTGGTTGTGGTGAATAATTCTCTTAATGTACTGTTGGGTCCTATTGGCTAGTATCTTGGTGAGGATTTTTCCATCCATGTTTATCAGGGATATTGGTCTCTAATTAACCTTTTCGGTTGAGTCTTTGTCTGTTTTTGGGATCAAGATCATTCTGGCCTCAATAATTGAGTTTAGAAGTTTTCCTTCCATTTCTATCTTTTGCAGTAATTTCAGAAGAATAGATAATTATTATTTAAATATTTGATATAATTCTCCTCAGAAGCCATCTGGCCCTGGACCCTTGCTTGTTGGTATACTTTTAATTACTGATTCAATTTCTTTGCTTGTTATGGGTCTGTTCAGGTTTCTTATTTCTTCCTGTTTTAGTTTTGGTAGTTTACATTGAAATAAAATATACTATTACATAATCTTGTTGACAGTTATCTGTTTTAATGGAAGAGAAACACAAGTCAAAACATTTGATAACCTCCCTTCTACTGACCCTGATCTGGGAAAACTTCCATTTATGAGACTTCTTCTCTTAAATGAATATAATGTTAAGTATTTTTTTTAAAATCTCTGCCTTTCATTCTCATTAGTTTCCATGAATCTTTTTAATTCTTCCTTAATTTCCTGGTTGACCCTTTCATCTTTTAGCAAGATGGTCCTTAACCTCCACATGTTTGAAGTCCTTCCAAACTTCTTGTTGTGATTTAGTTCTAATTTCAAGGCATTATGGTCTGAGAATATGCAGGTGACGATCCCAATCTTTTGGTATTGGTTCAGACCTGATTTGTGACCCAGTATATGGTGTATTCTGGAGAAAGTTCCATGTGCACTTGAGAAGAATGTGTATTCAGTTGAGTTTGGATGTAAAGTGCTATAGATATCTGTGAAATCCATCTAGTCCAGTGTATCATTTAAAGATCTCATTTCTTTGGAGATGTGCTTAGAAGACCTATCGAGTGTAGAAAGCGTTAGATTGAAGTCACCAAGTATAAGTGTATTGTTATCTAAGTATGTCTTAATTTTGGTTATTAACTGATTGATATATCTGGCAGCTCCCACATTCGGGGCATATATATTGAGGATTGTTAAATCTTCTTGTTGGATAGATCCTTTAAGTATGATATGGAAGGAGCCTCGGTGTCCATGGAAAGATGAATGGATAAAGAAGATATGGTTTATGTATACAATGGAATATTACTCAGCCATTAGAAATGACAAATACCCACCATTTGCTTCGACATGGCTGGAACTGGAGGGTATTATGCTGAGTGAAATAAGTCAATCAGAGAAGGACAAACATTATATGGTCTCATTCATTTGTGGAAAATAAATAATAGTGAAAGGGAATGGAGGGGAAGGGAGCAGAAATGGGTAGGAAATATCAGAAAGGGAGACAGAACATGGAAGACTCCTAACTCTGGGAAACAAACTAGGGGTGCTGGAAGGGGAGGAGGGTGGGGGGTGGGGGTGACTGGGTGGAGGGTACTGAGAGGGGCACTTGACGGGATGAGCGCTGGGTGTTATTCTGTATGTTGCCAAATTGAACACCAAAAAAAATAAATTTATTATTAAAAAAAATAAATCTCCACCTTGAGTTTTTTCTTTTGTTGAGATAATGAAGTTAACAGATTTCACCAAAAATAACAGATTATAGCTCTCATGTATGAGCAGACTTTCTTTACTATGAGAAAAATATATTTATTTTAGCCTTATTAATCTGAAGATAACTAGCTCCTCTAAGTTTCCTTTTAGAAACTCTTTACATGTTAATACATTGTACTATGTAAATGTTGTTCTCACTTGGAATTTATCATCCCTGGCTAGAACAAACAAACAAATAAACAGTCGAAAAAACTTGTACTGGTATTTCCTTCTATTTCTCAGTTTTCTTCATGCAATACTATATTAAGTGTTAGTGTTTCTGATATGATATAGTTTTGTGTTTTTTATGATTAAAGAACGAAAAAAAGGCCTTAATTTTTGGCAACTCTCATTTTTCTGAATTTCATCACGCTCTTTTAAAATTTATGACAATGAATGTTGAAATTCTTTTTTTATAATAAATTTATTTTTTATTGGTGTTCAATTTGCCAACATACAGAGTAACACCCAGTGTTCATCCGGTCAAGTGCCCTCCTCAGTGCCATAATGTACAGTAGAATTGTGAAGTTTGAGAATGACATAAATGAGGTCATGAATAAAAATTACATGATGAAAGGATAATTGCTATGTAATTATTAAGAATTAGGAGATTAATGCTAGATGGTGAGAGATGGCAACCATGATTGTGAGTATTGTGTAATGTATAAATGTAACAAATCCTGAACCTGAAAAGTAGCAAAACCTGAACCTAATATAATATTACATTGTATGTCACCTATACTTCAATAACATAACTTCAACAAATAATTCAAAGGAGCTTTACATAAAATTGGGAAGTCTCTGGCTATTGTTTTATGATATCTTATAGAACAAATGTGTCCAATAATCATACCATATAGCCTCTACTCAAAGTTTTAGGTGTAAGTCAATTCCTTCAACAAGAGGTGGGAGAAATTAATTATCTGCTGTTTCTGTAAGTCACACACACTTAAGGACTTGATTATCTTTTTCCTCTAAACTGTGTTAGTGGTTGGATCATAGCTGAATAGTTAGAAGAATCTTGGTATTGTCCAGTGAAATTCCAGAAAAAAATCATCATTCTAATTTGAGCTATATTTATAATTAGGGTTGCATTTTGGGGTGTGAGAAGTTCGATACATTTTATTATTTTCACATGACATCATTTTTATATTTTTGCTTTTCATCAAAATATATTATTACAATGGCAAAATGGAACATGATGATTCCAGTATCATCACCAAGCTGGTTGTTGGGAGATTTTCAGGTTGCTCCAAGATGAGATCCTCCTCTTCTACTTCTCTCTGCTTTACCTGATGAGTCTCCTTGAAAATACAACCATTATCACCTTAGTCATTCCGAACTCCATTCTGCAGACACCCAGGTATTTATTCATCTTTATTTGGCTTTTCTCAACACGTATTTAGTATACTTGTGGTCCCCAAGGTGTTCAATTTTGTTGCAAGCAGGAAGGTCATATAATATTTCTGCTTTGCCCAGAAGGAGGCAACTGAGTGTTTTCTTCTTGCATGGATGACTCTGATTGCTAGGTAGTCATTTGTTACCTATGGAGATATCTGCTCATAATGAATGGGTCTGTGTTTGTGCCACTGGCTCTGGGGGCCTAGACCATCAGTGTTTTTGCCTCAGTGATGTTTCTCTACATCACAATCCTCCATTGTGATTTATATATTCTCAACTAGATTTTCTGTGAACTGCTATTCTCCTTCACACAGGCTCTGTGCTATTGCATCCCTGCAGGAGACCATAATGGTTATAGACAATCTGGAACAGTGTTATTCCCCTTCCTCCTCATTATACTCTATCTTTGCTTCCTGTAGGCTACAATGAACATAGATTTAGCTAGGGAAGCCAGCAGCAACAGCAACAAAGTCCTCCATATGCACTATCCCACAATATTGTGGTGATGATCTATTATGGAAGAGGATTGATCGGGAACATAAAGACCAAATCTTTGTATTCAGCAGAGTGAGACAAACTAATCTGGTTCTCTTTGGTCATAAACCCTATGTTGAATCCTTTTATCTATAGCTGGACAAACAAGGAAGTGAATGTAGTTTTGTCTTGAGGAGAAACAAAAATGATAAATAACTTTAATAAATGAAACAAAGTAAAATACATTTTCTTTTTTTTTTCTCCAAATTCCTGGTTTAATAAGGACTTGTTTATTTGAGAAAAAAGGGTCCCAAACATCAGGCTGTTCACAAAAATAACCCACAGTATCAACTTTAGAAAACAAATCTTAAGACTATTACACTAATTATTTTTCTAGAGGATGCATTTGACATGCCAACTCTCATTCACAAAAATACATTGTTACATTTGTGTTGAACAGCCCCACATAGCATTCTTATGTGGGGTATAACACACATACCTCTAACTCAAAGCTGCTCTCAGGTGCTACTCAACTAATGCGATTGCCTTTGCAGTTAGGGAAGCAACTACTGAGCTCATGTATGAATGGAAAAAACTGTACTCCCTGCATAACAAGAGATTATTTTGGAGACAGTTGGTAAAAACCACACATCCTTTTTATTGTTAAGTCATAAAGAGGTATCAAAATTAAAAGCAAAAATTACAGGGTAAGACTTAACATAACTACTAGGAGCGTCAAAGGAAGTGAAAATGGGACTAGGCGCAGGGCAATATGAATTAATGAACATGGGAAGGATAAGGATGGGGAGAACAGTGAGCATGTGCTGAAGAAGATACTAGGGGAGAGGATCTGGTGAAAATTTTGATCTTAGACAAGCGCCTAGGTAAAGAAATAATGGGACAAGATTTCTAAACCCCACTATGTGCTTAAGAGTCATCCTCGCCATTGGCGCTGTCTCTGTCATCCTCTCCTTCCTCAGCCTCTTTTTCATCATCCTTGATCAACTCCAGCTGGTCATCCCTCCGATCTTCATTATCATCATCATCCAGTAGGTCCCCCTCCTCAGCAGAGTCATCTGCACCCCCCTCAGACTCCATCTTCACATTAGTCTCATCTTTCTTCAGGGAGCTGCTGCTCTGCTCCTCTTCTGACTTATCATTCTTCATCTCTACTCCTTGTTTGCTCTGTTCTTTCTCAATTTTTTCCAGGCTTTCCAGTAGAGAATCCACTTTTTGTTTTATCTGGGTCAACTCCTTCTTAATGGTTTGAAGGTCATCTCCTTTCAACTTTCCAGACTTGGAAGAAGATCCTCGCTGTCCACTCTTAGAATTGAAGCCACTTTTGCCCCTTCGTGAGGTGTTTCCTGATACACGCTGACGTTTCGAGGGAACCACAGCGCGAGCAATTGGAGGAGGAGGGGGTACACGTGCTGGGTAACTGTACATCCTGTCATAATAATCTCCTTGAAAGTCATAGTCCAAATCAAAAGAGGAGCCGTACATCTCCGCTGCAGAACGTTTCACACCTGCTTTTCCTCGGTTCACTTTTGGCTCTGCAGCCAGATTAATATCTAAAACCTGGCCGGCAATCATTCTGCCATCCTCTCCTGCCACAGCAGCCCGGGCATTTCTCTCATTAACATACTGAACGAAGGCAAAGCCTTTATGAACAGAGCAACCCACGATTTTGCCGTATTTTGAGAAGATTGCCTCCACATCAGATTTCTTGACCACAAGAGTATTGAGATTCCCAATGAATACACGGGAGTTCATGGAGCGAGGATCTGTCTTGTTGGTAACATTGCTGGCCATTGTCTTTGATGGTAAGGTTCCTCTCAAAGCCGAAAATGTAGCTGAAGATCAAAAAAATCTCACAGGAGGGGGGAGGGAGAAGGGATTCGATTCTGAATCTCCCACTCCCGGGTTCTACGTGGAGAAGCCAAGTGCTGCTCGAGGGCGACGACGCGGCCGCGACCGCTCAGCCTTCGTCTCTTCACCTAAAATACATTTTCATATGGATTACCTAACTTTTAGAACCAAAGAAGCAGAATATTTTTTCAGAAAATGATTTTATTAGTTTTTAAAGTTTTTGTTTAAATTCCAGTCAGTCAGAGATGGGGCAAGATGGTGAAAGAGAAGCGTCCCCAAGGCATCTGTCACCACCAACTTACCAAGATAACTTTCAAATCATCCTGAAAACCTACAAATCAGCCTGAGATTTAAAGAGAGAAAAGCTGGAACGCTACTGTGATAAAAATTCGTGCTTCTATCAAGGTAGGAAGATGGGAAAAAATAAATAAAAAGGGATCCAAGGGGGAGGAGCCCCCATGAGGAGCCCTGCTAAGGCCATGCGGCTAGTGCCTCCAGGACAGGAAAGCCCTGTCCCAGAGAAACAGGAACTTTACCAATATTCCCAGAAGGAAAGGCGCTCATAGGGAACTTAGGGAGGATCCCAGAAGGGGCAGTGTTGGCCTCAGGTTCCCGGGATCACTAACGGAGAAATTGCACCCTGGGGGAGAGTGCCACACACCACAGGCAGAGCTCCCTAAAGGGCTGGAGCGCATGCCCTGCGGGGCCCAGGGAGCAGCCTGGGCAGTGGCTCTGCACAGAGGGGTGAGATAAGATGGATTATTGTGAGACACAAATCCATCAAAATCCTAGAGGAGAACACAGGCAACACCCTTTTTGAACTTGGCCACAGCAATTTTTAAAAATTTTTTAATGTATTGAATAGCAGTGGTGAGAGTGGACATCCGTCTTGTTCCTGATCTTAGGGGAAAGGCTCCCAGTGCTTCCCCATTGAGAAGGATATTTGCTGTGGGCTTTTCGTAGATGGCTTTTAAGATGTCGAGGAATATTCCCTCTATCCCTATACTCTGAAGAGTTTTGATCTGGAATGGATGCTGTATTTTGTCAAATGCTTTCTCTGCATCTAATGAGAGGATCATATGGTTCTTGGTTTTTCTCTTGCTGATATGGTGAATCACATTGATTGTTTTACGAGTGTTGAACCAGCCTTGTGTCCCGGGGATAAATCCTACTTGGTCATGGTGAATAATTTTCTTAATGTACTGTTGGATCTTATTGGCTAGTATCTTGTTGAGAATTTTTTCATCCATGTTCATCAGGGATATCGGTCTGCAATTCTCCTTTTTGGTGGGGTCTTTGTCTGGTTTTGGAATTAAGGTGATGCTGGCCTCATAGAATGAATTTGGAAGTACTCCATCTCTTTCTATCTTTCCAAACAGCTTTAGTAGAATAGGTATGGTTTCTTATTTAAACGTTTGATAGAATTCCTCTGGGAAGCCATCTGGCCCTGGACTCTTATGTCTTGGGAAGTTTTTGATGAGTGCTTCAATTTCTTCTCTGGTTATTGGCCTGTTCAGGTTTTCTGTTTCTTCCTGTTCCAGTTTTGGTAGTTTGTGGCTTTCCAGGAATGCGTCCATTTCTTCTAGATTGCCTAATTTATTGGCGTATAGCTGTTCATAATATGTTTTTAAAATAGTTGTATTTCCTTGGTGTTAGTAGTGATCTCTCCTTTCTCATTCATGATTTTATTAATTTGAGTCTTCTCTATCTTCTTTTTAATAAGGCTGGCTAATGGTTTATCTATCTTATTAATTCTTTCAAAGAACCAACTCCTGGTTTTGTTGATCTGTTCCACAGTTCTGGTCTCGATTTCGTTGAGTTCTGCTCAACTCTTTATTAATTCTATTCTTCTGCTGGGTGTAGGATCTATTTGCTGTTTTTTTCTCTAGCTCCTTTAGGTGTAAGGTTAGCTTTTGTATTTGAGTTCTCTCCAGTTTTTTTAATGGATGCTTGTTATTTCCCCTTAGGACTGCTTTTGCTGCATCCCAAAGATTTTTAACGGTTGTATCTTCATAGAAAACCCAAAAGCCTCCACCTCAAGATTGCTAGAACTCATACAGCTATTTGGCAGCGTGGCAGGATACAAAATCAATGCCCAGAAATCCATGGCATTTCTATACACTAACAATGAGACTGAAGAAAGAGAAATTAAGGAGTCAATCCCATTTACAATTGCACCCAAAAGCATAAGATACCTAGGAATAAACCTAACCAAAGAGATAAAGGATCTATACCCTAAAAACTACGGAACACTTCTGAAAGAAATTGAGGAAGACACAAAGAGATGGAAAAATATTACATGCTCATGGATTGGAAGAATTAACATTGTGAAAATGTCAATGTTACCCAGGGAAATTTACACGTTTAATGCAATCCCTATCAAAATACCATGGACTTTCTTCAGAGAGTTAGAACAAATTATTTTAAGGTTTGTGTGGAATCAGAAAAGACCCTGAATAGCCAGGGGAATTTTAAAAAAGAACCATATCTGGGGCATCACAATGCCAGATTTCAGGTTGTACTACAAAGCTATTCATCAAGACAGCATGGTACTGGCACAAAAACAGACACATAATCAATGGAACAGAATAGAGAATCCAGAAGTGGATTAATGGCCAATTAATATTCCACAAAGGAGGAAAAACTATCCACTGGAAAAAAAGACAGTCTCTTCAATAAATGGTACTGGGAGAATTGGACATCCACATACAGAAGAATGAAACTGGAGCATTCTCTTACACCATACACAAAGATAAACTCAAAATGGATGAAAGATCTAAATGTGAGACAAGAATCCATCAAAATCCTAGAGGAGAACACAGGCAACACCCTTTTGGAACTTGGCCACAGTAACTTCATGCAAGATACATCCATGAAGGCAGGAGAAACAAATGGAAAAATTAATTTTTGGGACTTCATCAAGATAAGAAACTTCTTTTTTTTTTTTTTTTTTTTAAAGATTTTATTTATTTATTCATGATAGTCACAGAGAGAGAGAGAGAGGCAGAGACACAGGCAGAGGGAGAAGCAGGCTCCATGCACTGGGAGCCCGATGTGGGATTCGATCCCGGGTCTCCAGGATCGCGCCCCGGGCCAAAGGCAGGCGCCAAACCGCTGCGCCACCCAGGGATCCCCAAGATAAGAAACTTCTGCAAAGCAAAAGAAACAGTCAACAAAACTAAAAGACAACCTACAGAATGGGAGAAGATATTTGCAAATGACATATCAGATAAAGGGCTAGTATCCAAGATCTATAAAGAACTTATTAAACTCAACAGCAAAGAAACAAAGAATCTGATCATGAATTGGGCAAAAGAGATGAACAGAAATCTCACAGAGGAAGACATAGACATGGCCAACAATCACATGAGAAAATGCTCCACATCCCTTGCCATCAGGGAAATACAAATCAAAACCACAATGAGATACCACCTCACACCAGTGAGAATGGGGAAAATTAACAAGATAGGAAACAACAAGTGTTGGAAAGGATGTGGAGAAAGGGAAACGTTCTTACACTGTTGGTGGGAATGTGAACTGGTTCAGCCCCTCTGGAAAAGTGTGTGGAGGTGCCTCAAAGAGTTAAAAATAGATCTGCCCTAGGATCCAGCAATTGCACTGCTGGGATTACCCCAAGGATACAGATGCAATGAAACGCTGGGACACCTGCACCCTGATGTTATAGCAACAATGTCTACAGTAGCCAAACTGTGGAAGGAGCCTCGGTGACCATTGAAAGATGAATGAATAAGGAAGATGTGGTCTATGTATACCATGGAATATTACTCAGCCATTAGAAACGACAAATACCCACCATTTGCTTCGACGTGGATGGAACTGGAGGGTATTATGCTGAGTGAAATAAGTCAATCGGAGAAGGACAAACATTATATGGTATCATTCATTTAAGGAATATAAAAATTAGTGAAAGGGAATTTAGGGGAAAGGAGAAAAAATGAGTGGAAATATCAGACAAGGAGATAGAACATGAGAGACTCCTATTTCTGGGAAACGAACATGGGTGGTGGAATGGGAGGTGGGCGTGGGGTTGGGGTGACTGGGTGATGGGCCCTGAGGGTGGCACTTGATGTGATGAGCACTGAGTGTCATGCTATATGTTGACTAATTGAATTCTAATAAAAATAAATAAATAAATAAATAAATAAATAAATAATAAACCAACAAATACCCACCATTTGCTTCAGCACGGTTGGAACTGGAGAGTATTGTGCTGAGTTAAATAAATCGGAATTTAAAAAGTAATGAAAGGGAATAATGGAGAATGGATAGAAAATATCAGTGAGGGTGATAAAGCATGAGAGACCCCTAACTCTGGGGAATGATCAAGGGGTGGTGGAACGGTTGGTGGAAGGCGGGTTGGCATGACCGTGTGATAGGCACAGGGGGGCACTTTGTGATGTGCAGTGGGTGTTAAGCTATGTGTTGGCAAATTGAACCCCAATAAAGAAATAAAAAATAAAAAATAAAATAAATTCCTGTCAGTTAATGTACAGTACATTATTTTTAGGTGTACAATTTAGTTACTTACACACATACAAGTAATTACATACATACATACATACATACATACATACAACACTTACATTCAAACCCTTGTGCTAATTAGAAGAGCACTCTTTAATCCCCATCAACTATTATCCATCCCCTCCCAGCACCCCTTTGGTAAACATCAGTTTGTTTTCTGTAGTGAAGAGTCTGTTTCTTGGTTTGCTTCTATCTTTTTTCTACCTTACGATTTTTCACCCCTTAAATTCCAAGTATGAATGAAATAATATGGTATTTCTTTTTCTAGGACTTACTTTGATTAGCACAAAACTCTAGTTCCATTCACATTGCTGCAAATAGCAAGATATTCATATCTATCTATCTATCTATCTATCTATCTATCTATCATCTATCTATCATCTATCATCTATCTATGTATCACCAGTGTGTGTGTGTGTGTGTGTGTGTGTGTATCACTTCTTTAGCCATTTGGACTTTTTTTCTATAGTTTGGCTATTGTTGATAATTCTGCTATAAACATGCCTTCAAGTTGAGTATTTCGATTCTTTGGGTAAACACCTAGTGTGTGCAATTTCTGGATCTAAGGATAGTTCTATTTTTAACTTTTATTAAGGAAACTTCATGAAGGTTTTGAGAGTGGCTTCACCAGTTTGCATTTTCACCAACAATATAAAAATGTCCCCCTTACTCCACATCCTTGCATAAAGCTGTAGTTCCTTCTTCTTAATTTTAGCCATTCTGACAGTTTTGAGGTGATATCTCATTATTGTTCTGATTATAAGTGATATTGTGCTTCTTTTCATGTTTGTTGGCCATCTGTATGACTTTGAAAAAAACATCTATTTATTTCCTCTGCCCATTGTCTATTTGGATTATTTGGGGGCTTTTGTGTGTTGAGTTTTATAAGTTTTTTATATATTTACATATAAAAATATATATTTATATATATTTTATATATTTTGGATACTAATCCTTTATCAGATATGTCATTTGCAAATACCTTCTCCTGTTCCATATTTTGCCTTTTAGTTTTGATTATTATTTCCTTCACTGTGCAGATTTTTTCCATTTTGATGAAATTCCAATGTTTTCTTTTGTTTTCCTTGCCCCAAGTGACATATCTAGAAAGTAGTTGCTACAGGCAATATCAAAGAGGTTACTGCCTGTGTTCTTCCCTAGGATTTAATGATTTACCATCTAATATGTAGATTTTTAATCCATTTTTAATTTGGTTTTGAGTATGGTGTAAGAAAGTGGTCTTATTTCATTCTTTTGCATTTTGATGTCTAGTTTTCCAACAACATTTGTTGAAGACATTGTCTTTTGTACATCAGCCATTCTTTCCTGCTTTGTCAAGATTAATTGATCAAAGAGTTGTGGTTCCTCTCTGGGTTTTCTAGGTGTCTAGGTCTATGTGTCTATTTTTGTGCCAATACCATACCATCCTGGTCATTACAAATTTAAAATGTAATTCAAAGTCTGCAAGTTTAATGCCTCCAGCATTGCTTATCTTTCTCAAGATCACTGGTTATTTGGGGGTCTTTGAAGGCTCCATTCAAATTTTAGGTTTATTTGTTCTAACTCTGTGCAAAATGCTGTTGGCATTTTGATAGGGATTGCATTAAATGTGCTTTGGGTAATATAGACATTTTGAAATATTTCTTCTTCAAATCAATAAGCATGGAATGTCTTTTTGTTTCTTTGTCTTTTTCAGTTTCTTTCATTAGTGTTTTATAGTTTTCAGAGTACATATCTTTTACATCTTTGGTGAGGTAAATTCCTGGGTAACTCATGGCTTTTGGTACAATTGTAAATGGGACTGATTGCTATTTCTCTTTTTTCTGCTTCACTATTAGTATATAGAAATGTAACAAATTTCTGTACATTGGTTTTGTATCTTACAGCTTTGATGAATTCTTGTATCAGTTCTAGCAATTTTTTGGTGGTCTTTCAGGTTTTCCACATAGAGTACCATGTCACTTGCAAATAGCAAAAATTCTACTTCTTACTTGCCATTTTGATGCTTTTTATTTCTTTTTGTTGTCTGAATGCTGTGGCTAGGAATTCCGACACTATGTTAAATAACAGTAGTGAGAGCAGATATCCCTAACTTATTCCTGACCATAGAAGAAAAGCTCTGTTTATCCCCATTGACAAAGATAATAATTGTGGATTTTTCATATATATCCTTTATTATGTTGAAATATGTTCCCGCTAACCCTTCTTTATTGAATTTTTTTTATCATGAATGGATATTGTAAATTGTCATATGCTTTTTCTGCATGCACTAAAATGACCATAGTGGTCTTAGCTTTCCTTTTATTAATGTTGTATATCACATGATTGATTCTAAAATATTGAACCACTGTTGCAGCCAAGGACTAAATTCTACTTGATCATGGTGAGTGATTCTTTTAATGCTTTGTTTGATTTGGTTTGCTACTATTTCATTGAGATATTGAGCATCCATGTTCATTGGGAGATTGGCCTATAGTTTTTTGTTTTTGTTTTTGTTTTTGTTTTGTTTTGTTTTGTTTTAGTGGAGTCATTATCTGACTTGGTACCAGGGTAATGTTGGCCTCATAGAATGAATTTGGAAGTTCTCCTTCATTTTCTATTTTTTTGGAATATTTTGAGGGAATAGGTATTAACTCTTCTTAAATGTTTGGTAAAATTTGTCTGTGAAACTGTTTGGCCCTGGACTTTTCTTCCTGTGATATTTTTTGATCACTTACTCAATTTCTTTGTTAGATATTGGTCTGTTCAAGTTTTCAATTGTTTCAGTTTTGATATTACTTCCACATTAACCTAACTTGGGACACATAGATGGAGAATATTTGCTCTTTTGGCAGTGGCTCCCTAAGAAGCTACTTTCTTGGAGATGCCTCTATGGTCAAAGAACCTGATTGGCACCATTTACTTTCCCTACCCTCAATATAAACACAGAGCCACTTTCTAGAAGCAATGGAGTGTCCACACTGGCTAACTGCTTACATCATACCCCACATCTTTGCACTCTGGTGGAGTTGTCTTTCTCATTCAAGCTTGCCTTAGTCCTAGTGCAGTGGGCCCTTTTATCGAAACCAACACGAATTCCTGCCTACACCATGTCTCCCCACCACAGAGTACTGCAGGTCTTCAGTTCTAGTAGAAATAGTATCAGGTCTCATTTGACAATCTCCATAAACAATGACAAATCAAGTAATGAAATTATACTAAGTGCATATCTATCAGTAGTGACTCTGAATGTAAATGGACTAAATGCTCTAATCAAAAGATATTTTTTTTTAAAAAGACCCATTTATATGCTGCCTACAAGAGACTCACTTTCGACCTACAGATATCTACAGACTGAAAGTGAGGGGATGCACAAACATTTTTCATTCAAATGAATGTCAAAAGAAAGCTGAATAGCAATATTGAGGAAGTACACTATATCAAAATGAAGGAGATTATCCAACAAGATCTAAGAATTGTAAACATTTGTGCAACCAACACGGGAGGACCCAAATATATACAACATAATGAAAACACAACAGAACTAATAAATAATACCACAGTAATAGTAGAGGATGTTAACACCCTCATATATCAGTGGACACATCGTCTGAGCAGAAAATCCATAAGAAAATAATGGCTTTTAATGGCATACTGGGCCAGATGGACTTAACAGATATATTCAGAACGTTTTACCCCGAAACAGCAAAATACACATTCATTTCAAGTGGAAATGGGATATTCTCCAGGATAAATCACAAACTAAGTCACAAATTAGGCCCCCAACAAGTGTAAAATGATTGAGATCATACTATGCATATTTTCTGCATATTTTCATATGCTATGAAAATTGAAGTCAATCACAAGAAAAAATTTGGAAATGCCCAAATACATGGAGGTTAGCCAACATACTACAGAACAATGAGTGAGTCAACCAGGAAATCAAAGAAGAAATAAAATAAATACATTGAAACAAATGGAAATGAAAACACAAGTGTCTAAAACCTTTGGAATTAAGAAAAAATAATCCTGAGAGGGAAGCATATAACAATAGCTTTGACTTTAAGAAGCAAGAAAGATAGCAAATGAACCTAACCTAACAACTAAAGAAGCTAGAAAAATAACAATAAAGATTGCAGAAGGAATGAAATAATAAAAATTTGAGCAAAAAATTAATGATATAGAAACAAACAAACAAAAAAACAAAAGCAAAACAAAGCAAAAGCAGTAGAAGAGATCAAGAAAACCAGGAGATGGTTTTTGTGTGTGTGTGTGTGTGTATGTGTGTGTGTGTGAAAATTAATAAAATTGATAAATTCCTAGCCAGACTTATCAAAAAGAAAAGAGAAAGGACTTAAATAAATACAATTACAAATAAAAGAGGAGTAATAACACCAATACCACAAAGTGCAAACAAATATGAGACACTAATGAGCAACTACATATAAACAAATTAGACAATCTGGAAGAAATGGATAAATTCCTAGAAGCATATAAACTACTAAAACTGAAAAAGGTTGGCAGCCCAGGTGGCTCAGCGATTTAGCACTGCCTTCAGCCCAGGGTGCGGTCCTGGAGACTGGGATCGAGTCCCATGTTGTGCTCCATGCATGGAGCCTGCTTCTTCCTCTGTCTCTCTGCCTCTCGTTCGCACTGTGTCTCTCATTAATAAATAAATTTTAAAAATATTTTTTAAAAAATTAAAAAATATAACTGAAAAAGGAAGAAATATAAGATTCAAACAGACCAGTAACCAGCAAAGAAACTGAATCAGTAATCAAAAATCTTCCCAAAAAACAAATTCCCAGGCTAGGTGGCTTCACAGGTGAATTCTACCAAACATTTAAAGAGTTAATACTTGTTCTTTTCAAACTGTTCCAAAGATTGAAAAAGATGGAAAACTTTCTAATTCATTCTGTGAGGCCACCATTATCCTGATACCAAAAGCAGAAAAAGACTCACTGTAAAAGAGAACTACAGACCAATCTCCCTGATGAACACGGAAACCACAAAAATTCTCAACAAAATACAAGCAAACTGAAAACAGCAGTGCATTAAAAGAATCATTTGCCACGATCTACTGGGATTTATACCTGGATTACAATGTTGGTTCAATATTTGAATCAGTGTGATATGCCACATTAGTTAAAGAAAGTATAAGAACCATATGATCCTCTCAATAGATTCAGAAAAAGCATTTGACAAATATGACATCCATTCATGATTAAAGCTCTCAACAAAGTAGGGCTAGATGACACATATCTCAACATAATAAAGACCATATATGACAAATCCGCAGCTCATGTCATTGTTAGTGGAAAAAAAAGAGAACTTTTCCTCTATAGTCAGGAAAAAGACAGGGATGTACACTTTCACCACTGTTATTTAACATAGTACTGGAAGTCCTAACCACAGCAATCAGGAAACACAAAGAAATAAAAGGCATCCAAATTGCCAAATGGAAAGTCAAATATTCACTACTTGAAGGTGGTACCATACTCTATAGAAAACCCAAAACACTGCACTAAAAAATTGCTAGACCTGATATATGAATTCAGTAAAGTCGCAGGATACAATCAACATACAGAAATCAGTCACATTTCTAAACACCTGTAATGAGCAGCCTAAAGAGTAAGGTATCAGTTCCATTTACAGTTGTAGGAGAAAGAGGAAGATAACTAGGAACAAGCCTAACCAGAAAGCTAAAAACCTGTAATCTGAAAACTAAAAAAAAAAACTAGTGAAAGAAATTGAAGAAGATACAAAGAAATGGAATGACATCCCATGCTCTTGGATTGGAAGAACAAATATTCTCAAAATAGCTACACTACCCAAAGAAATCAACACATTTAATGCAATCCCTATAAAAATGCCAACAGCATTTCACAGAACAGACATTCCTAACATTTGTATGGAACCACAAAAGATCCTAAATAGCCAAAGCAAACTTGGAAAAGGAAAGCAAACCCAGGCATCACAAATCCAGAATTCACATTATATGCAAAGCTATAGTGTTCAAGACAGCGTGCTGGTACAAAAAGAGACCATAGAGCTGTAGAACAGAATATAAAACCAGAAATGAACCACAAACTCTATGATAAATTAATCTTTGATAAAGCATGAAAGAATATGTCATGGAAAAAAGTCTCTTCAACAAATGGCGTTGGGAAACATGAACAGCAACATGCAAAAGAATGAAACTGGACACTTTCTCACAACATACACAAAAATATATTTCAAAAGATGTAAAGAGCTAAATGTGATATAGAAAACCATCAAAATCCCAGAGAACACAGGCGGTAACCTCTTTGACATTTACCAAAGGAGACCCTTACATAGGTATGTCTCCTGAGACAAGGAAAACAAAAGTAAAATGAAAATTTTCTTCACAGCCAGAGAAACAATCAACAAAACTAAAAACCAGCCTATGGAATGGGAGAAGGTATTTGCAAATGTCTTATCTGAAAAAGGGTTAGTTTCCAAAATATATAAAGAACTTATCGAACTCAACACTCAAAAAACAACACAGTTAAAAATGGGCAGAAGACATGAATAGACATTTTTCTAAAGAAGACCTATGAATGGCCAACAGACACTTGAAAAGATGCTCCTCATTACTCATCAGGGAAATACAAATCAAAACATGATGAGATACCATCTTACTTTTCAGAATGGCTAAAAGCAATATTTTTAAAAAATGATTTTCATGCTAGTATTTTATATCCTTAGCTCATTCCCTTATTTGCTTTTCTGGTTCATAGTATGCCAGCTTTAGATATATTTGTTGTTCCACCTTTCCTCTGTACACTATTCAATAAGATAACTTATTTTTCCATTTCTTTCATCCCTTTGCCATTTTACTGCATTATTTCTTTTTTTAATAATAAATTTATTTTTTATTGGTGTTCAATTTGCCAACAGACAGAATAACACCCAGTGCTCATCCCGTCAAGTGCCCTCCTCAGTGCCTGTCACCAATTTACCCCCACCCCCCGCCCTCCTCCCCTTCCATCACCCCTAGTTCGTTTCCCAGAGTTAGGAGTCTTTATGTTCTGTCTCCCTTTCTGATATTTCCTACCCATTTCTTCTCCCTTCCCTTATATTCCCTTTCACTATTATTTACATTCCCCAAATGAATGACACCATATAATGTTTGTCCTTCTCCAGTTGACTTACTTCACTCAGCATAATACCCTCCAGTTCCATCCATGTCGAAGCAAATGGTGGGTATTTGTCATTTCTAATGGCTGAGGAATATTCCATTGTATACATAAACCACATCTTCTTTATCCATCATCTTTCGATGGACACCGAGGCTCCTTCCACAGTTTGGCTATTGTGGACATTGCTGCTAGAAACATCGGGTGCAGGTGTCCCGGCGTTTCATTGCATCTGTATCTTTGCGGTAAATCCCCAGCAGTGCAATTGCTGGGTCGTAGGGCAGGTCTATTTTTAACTCTTTGAGGAACCTCCACACAGTTTTCCAGAGGGGCTGCACCATTTCACATTCCCACCAACAGTGTAAGAGAGTTCCCTTTTCTCTGCATCCTCTCCAACATTTGTGGTTTCCTGCTTTATTCTCAGACCATAATGCCTTGAAATTAGAACTAAATCACAACAAGAAGTTTGGAAGGACTTCACACATGTGGAGGTTAAGGACCATCCTGCTAAAAGATGAAAGGGTCAACCAGGAAATTAAGGAAGAATTAAAAAGATTCATGGAAACTAAAATATGGCTTAATATTGATTCATCCATGTTAGTGTCACAAGTACACCCTTTATATTATGTATGCTGAGATCTTCATTAACTTCTGAAAAAAATTCTTAGGTTTTAATTTTATTATATCATTTATACAAG
Organism: Canis aureus; assembly: GCF_053574225.1. NCBI lineage: Eukaryota > Metazoa > Chordata > Mammalia > Carnivora > Canidae > Canis > Canis aureus. The sequence continues at coordinate 59,962,250 of NC_135628.1, read as the reverse complement.
TTCCTACTTAGCAAACTGAAATTATACTTTAGTAATTTTTTTTGTTCTGATTCAATCACTTACATGGTAATTATTTTAACATCTTTATTTCTTTATCACTTTTGCTATTTTCTTGCTTTTCTTTATCAACATGTTGACTTAGTTACATAAATTATTTCAGCCAAATCTACTCTCTGTGGGAAATATTGTAGTTTTATCTTTTTTTAATGAGATAGGTTTTGTATTTTTCTTCAAATTATCTCTTATATTTGGTAAATTTTCCTCCACATCTTTCTTTTTGTGTGTTGTTCAAAGGAAATGATTTATTTTGTTTTTTAATTTCATTTTTTCATGTTCACAGATTTTTAAAAATATCATTTTAACTTATGTGTTGTTGTTACTTCAGTGTTCCATTTCAGATTTGCCAGAAAATTTCAACAGCTTTCTTTTTTCCCATTTCCCATTTAAAATGGATTTTTAAATATTTTACAGCAGTTTTACATTCACAGCAATATTAAGCAGAAAATACAGTGTTCTCATATACCTCTTACCCTATATATGCAGTTTTCTCCACTCTAAAATCTTCCACCAGATTAGTAGATTTTTATTTTTTTATTGTTTTTTAAATATTTTATTTATTTATTCATAGAGACAGAGAGAGAGGCAGAGACACAGGCAGAGGGAGAAGCAGGCATCACACAGAGAGCCTGACGTGGGACTCCATCCAGGGTCTCCAGGATCATGCCCTGGGCTGCAGGCGGCGCTAAACTGCTGCACCACGGGGGCTGCCCCAGATTAGTAGATTTTTAAAAATGTATGCACTTACAATGACACATCAATATCACCTAAACATTAGGTGATAAACATTACCGTTTACTCTTGGTGTTGTACATTCTATGGTTTGGAGAACTGTGTAATATGTATTGTATTGAGTAAAACCCATTAGTTAGTATTGAGTAAGATTCCTCCATATATTTTCACCATTTGATAGTCCTTTTTAACACTGAATAATACTCTATTGTCTGGTGCACTCCAGTCTGTTTATCCATTTACCTACTGAAGGACATCCTAGTTCCTACCAAGCTTTGGTAATAATGAATAAAGCTGCTATAATCATCTCTCTGAAGGTTTCTATGTTGACATAAGTTTCAACTAATTTGAGTAAATATTGAGAATAATAATAGCTGGATTGTATAGTAAGATGGTGTTTAACTTTATACAAAAGCACCAAAGTGGCTTTGCCATTTTGCGTTTCAACCAGGAGTAAGACTTCCTATTGATCCACAACATCACCATCATTTAATATTGTCAGTGTTTTGGATTTTGGCAATTCTGATATGTGTGTCATGGTATATCATTGTTGTTTTAATTTTCATTCCCCCAATGATATATGATATGGAGCATCTTTTCATATGCTTATTTAGCATCTGTATATATTTTTTTTGGTGAGATATCTGTTCGTTTTTGCCCATTTTTAATAGAATTGTTCATTTTTATCAAGTTTTATGAGATCATTGTATATTTTAGTTAGCACTTTATTATCAGATATGTCCTTTGTAAATATTTTCTACTTGTGTCATATGCAAAAAATCAATGCAAACAAACAGTTCCAAAAGCATGTACAATTTTATGGGTAGTATTATATATCAAGTAAAGATTTATCTATACTCTTAGGAAACTCTTCACCTTGACAACTGTCTGCCTTAGGGACTGTATTACTATCTTATTTCTTAAAGTATAGATAAATGGATTTAACAAGGGGGTCACTATTGTACTCAAAATAGTGCCCAATTTGTTGAAAGATAAGACATTTATCTTATTTTTTTAAAGATTTTATTTATTCATAGACACAGAGAGAGAGAGAGAGAGAGAGAGAGAGAGAGGCAGAGACACAGGCAGAGGGAGAAGCAGGCACCATGCAGGGAGCCCGACGAGGGACTTGATCCTGGGTCTCCAGGATCACACCTCAGGCTGCAGCAGCGCTAAACCGCTGGGCCATGGGGGCTGCCCAAGACGTTTATCTTAGAAGGTCTAGCATAGAGGGAAATGGAAACACCATAATAGTGACAACAATAATGTGAGAAGCACAAGTGGAGAAAGCTTTCCACTGTCCCTGGGTAGAGGGCATTCTGACGATGGTAAACACAATGAAGATATGAGGAGTCAGAATAAAGAAAAAAGAGGTCAGAAGGGGAACTGCAGAACAGATAAAATGAATCATCTCCACCATGCAGAGATCGCCAAACACCAGTTTCAACATGGGAGAAGTGTCACAGAAAAAGTGGTCTGTGACATTGGGACCACAGAATGGAAATTTTAGGGTTACAGCAGAAGGCGATAATATATAGATTAACCCTCTCACCCAAGAGGCCATTATCATCTTTAGGCAGACCTGAGTTCTCATGATGATGGGGTATCTCAGAGGAATACAGATGGCAACATAGCCATCATATGACATAATTGCCAGAATGAAGAACTCTACAGTCCTAAAGAGAAAATAAAAGAAATATTGGGTGATACAGATGATATGGTATTCATTTGTGAAATTGTAGCGGCCAACATTTTAGGTGTCACAGAAGTGACCATGATTTTTAGAAAGGAGAGGTGTGCAAGGAACAAATACGTGGATGAGTGAAGGTGATTACAATTCCACACCAGTAGGATGATTGTAGAATTACTTAAAACTGTCAGCACATACATAATCAGGAATGTCAATAAGATCAAGATTTTCATGTGAAAACCAAGAAGGATGAATTCTGTCATGATTGTACTTTCACTGTTAAAGGCCATCACCTCAAAAAAGCATAATCTGCAGAAACAGAAATCTAAATTGCCTCCTGGCCATATCCTTCCAGATTTAGTTATTTTTATCATCAAAAATTGGCATTAACACAAGTTTATCATATATTAGAAAACAGTGTGCTAATTATATTCCTTTTATATACATCACATGCATGGCTTAAAACACTTTTCAAAACAGCAAATTATACATTTTCTTCCAACATGGTTGTCATTGAGGTCCAGTTTTAGGATTTGTTTATGGTTTCTATGAATGACTCCATCTCCTTGTCAAGGCTTCAAGTTCTAGCTAACTATCTCCACTGAACTCTTCTCCTATTTTCATCTCTGGAAGTTTAAATTTATGGTCCAATATCTCTTTCAATAATCTGATTTAGTATTTATAAGATTTTATTTATTTGACAGAGAGAGCAAGCAGGGGAGTAGCAGAGAGATGCAGGGCTGGATCCCAGGACCCTGAGATCATGACCTGAAATGAAGGCAGATGCCTAAAGAACTTAGCCAACCAGATGCCCCTGGTTTAATATATTTAAATGAACAGTGTGTTTTGGGTAGCCTGTCTGGTTTTTCTGATTTCAAGAAATAATCTCTTCCTTTCCTTCCTTCCTTCCTTCCTTCCTTCCTTCCTTCCTTCCTTCCTTCCTTCCTTCCTTCCTTCCTTCCTTCTTTCCTTCTTTTTTTTCTTTTCTTTGAGAGAGAGAGAGAGAGAGAGAACATATGCAACATGAGACAGGCAAAAGGAGAGGGAAAGAGAATTGTAGACTCCATGCCCACTGCAAAGCCCAATGTGGGGCTTGATCTCATGATGCCTAGATCATGACCTGAGCTGGAATCAAGAGTAGGATGCTTAACCAACTAAATCACCCAGGTGCCCCCTCAAGCAATAATCAATTCTTGTTAAATCTACTCAAAAATGGTTACAAACCTTAATATATTCGCTCCATATTTATTGAATACTCTTTAGAAAACACCCCAATAAACTTTTAAAAATCTTAATGTCTTACAAATTATCTTCAAAAACCAGATTCTCCACACATCATTTACTGAAATATAACTGCCAAAGTTATTATTTAGTAGTTACAAGCAGGGAATCCTTAGATAGAAATGACTCTCTTGCACCCTGTTTGTGGTTGATGATTCTACTTCCTGTATGTCCACAAGAAAATCTCAGTAATAGCAGTTTTATGCAGGAATAGGGAGATCTGACTCAATGAAGGGTCATATTAATTGGATCACTAAAGCCAAGGAATGAACCCAACTTCAGTCATGCTGGCCAAGAGTAACCACATCTGTATCCTACTACTGGGGTCTCCATAGCATTCTAGTCTTGCTGACAGCCTTCCTTTTGACTATTCAGGGTGTAATATTTAAATAATTATGTTTATTATTATTTTATTAATTAGCCATTTTACCATCGTACATTGTTCTAATCTATTACTTTAAGAAAAAACCCTGGCCAATTATTACATACTTCAGGGGATTAAGAAAAGTGTTCTCAATATCTGGTTCTGCCTTTTTTTATCCATGTAAAAATTCTCTCAGGAAAATGATCACATGTTCTTTTTCAAAGACTGGAGGGTCTTCTAGAAACTGCTCTTTAATATATGCTTTGTCTGCTGTTTCATTTTTTTTTATTTCTATCAAACAAGACAATGCAATCCTTAAAATCTGAGGTAAACAATTTATGCATGTTTGGGTACTTTTCTCACAACCCCATTCAAAGTTATTCACTGATCTTTTGTGGATTCCAAATGTTCTTATATATCTGTACTAATAGAATGAACACATGGCTTTATTTATTTATTTTTTACTATAACGTCTTTAATTTGTGCATTATCGTATCTGCTACCTTTCTGCATCTGCTAGAATTAAAAAAAAAACATTGATATTAGTAGTGCTCATACAATTTATGCTATAATTAAACAACATTCGTGTCACATTGACATTTCCAAGAATAAAATTTTTCCCCAATAATTTTTTTAAAGATTTTATTAATTTTTTCATGAAAGACAGAGAGAGAGAGAGAGAGAGAGAGAGAGAGAGGCAGACACAGGCAGAGGGAGAAGCAGGCTCCCTTGATGCGGGCCTTGATCCCACACCCCAGGATCATGCCCTGAGCCAAAGGCAGACACTCAACCCCTGATCCACCCAGGCATCCCACTCAATAATTTTTTTTGAGGAATTATTGCTGACAGAAAAAATAAATAAATTACAAAATCGTTCAAAGTGACAAAGCTTCACTTACCATGGAAAATTTCAGATCATATTTGAAAATAAAATTACAGCATCACTGAACGAAGTATTATTTTGAAAGATTATGTTAACTTAAAAAATATTGCCTCAAATAATATCTTTGTGTAATATTACTTCTGAGGTGAATTATTTCTTCTTTGATAGATTCCTGAATTTCTCCAGTATCATTAGTAATTGAGATGCAAATGGAGTCTGTAGAGTTGATCATTTTATTTTAAGCACTGCAAATTCCTTCACTTTCTCTTATTTTCTTAACAATGGAGAGAAGCAATTAAATTTTAAAATATCTTTTAATAGATGACCAGACCTAGGATATAAATAGAGACACGAGGTAAGTGTTATCTAAATACGTACCTAAAATTGTATCTTCTATTATATAGCATTTCTTGCAAAAAATGCACAATAGATATTTCAGAGTTTAGGAATTATTAAGAGGAATACACAAAAACTTCTTTTCATAATTCTAAGTTTTAATACTTTACAAATTCAATACCAATGAATTTTTAAAAATCTCATTAAGTAAATTATGATGTTTATGGAATCAACTTACATTGTCTGCTTCATTCAGGAAATACTGTGTGCTGTATTCCTCAGAGTTTAAAATATACTGTATTTTTTTCTAAATAATTATTCTATTTATTCCAGAAGCTTGGAAACTATGGTTATCTAACTCTGAGACAGAATGAAACACTAAAATTAATATTCAAAACATTATAAAGCCTTATAATAAAAGTGATTTAATTAGCTAAGCACTTTATGAAATACATAAAAATAATAATAATAATTAGCTAAGCTTCATTTGTTGAGGTCAGTTTGTTAAGTTTTAATATAAAAATTTATGTTTTGTTTTGTTTCATTTTTACAAATAGCCTACATTTAAACCTTTGTATACAGTTTACACTTACCCCTTTTTTCAGAAGATACACACATCTGAGTGAAGAACATACATGATTCAATTTGCCTGTGTCCAAGAAACCACAAATGTTGGAGAGGATGCAGAGAAAAGGGAACCCTCTTACACTGTTGGTTGGAATGTGAACTGGTGCAGCCACTCTGGAAAACTGTGTGGAGTTTCCTCAAAGAGTTAAAAATAGACCTGCCCTACGACCCAGCAATTGCACTGTTGGGGATTTACCCCAAAGATACAGATGCCTTTAACATGTTCACAAGTTTGAGGAGAATTATTTCTATTCCTTCTTTATAATGGATTTATTATGAACAGGTATTATTTTTTGAAATATTTTTCTGCATTTATTTAATTGATTGATGCATGTTGTTTTCCTTTGTTGAAAATACTGGGCGTATAATACTATATTGGTTTCAAGTGTACAGCATGATAATTCAACAGTCATTTACATTGTGAATGATAACCACAGTTAAGTCTACTCACTATCCATTACCAAAGTTATAATTTTTTTCTTGTGATGGAAACATTTAAGATTTGCTTTGTTAGAATCTTTAAAATTTGCAATACAATATTTTTTACTATAGTCACCATGTTGTACACAACATGTTGTACATGACTTATTTATTTTATAACTATAAGTTTGTACCTCTTGATTCTCTTCACACATTTTGCCCACTCCAACTCTCCTCCCCTCTGGCAACTGCCAATATCATACATCATATATGTCATTGTTTATACATACCCTATATACACATACATATGTTACATCGTTTTTATCCTTTCATCTATCAATAAATCCTTAAGTTATTCCCATATCCTGGGTATTGTAAATAATGTTGCAATGAACATAAAAGTGAGTTTATCTTTCTGAATTAGTGTATTTGTTTTCTTCAAATAAATACCCAGAAGTGGGATTGGTGGATCATGTTAGTCCTATTTTTAACATTCTAAGGAATCTCTACCGTTTTCCATAATGGCTACACAATTAATTGGTTGATTTTCGATTTTTGAAGATGTAAGCAACATTGCATTCTTGAAATAAAAATGAATAATTCATGATATGTCACCTTATTAATAAAGAGGTTAATAACAATTGCTAATATTTTAAATAACATTTTTGTTTTTACAAAAACAGAATTTAATTTTGTCTTTATGAAGTCTTCATGGATAATATTAGTCTTAGAAATTTTAACTGTAATGTCCTTGTCTATTATTATTATTATTATTATTATTATTATTATTATTATTTATTATCATTTGAATTGTGGGGATTGTAAAATGAATTGGAAGGGGTCCTTTCTTCTACTTTTTGAAAATAGGTTGTGTAATTTTAATATTATTCCTTCTAAATATTCATAAGAGTCTATGTGGGAAACCATAAAAATGTGAATTTTTCTCTTGAACATTTTTTAAATATATGAAATAAATATTTTAATGAACCAGTTGTTAATGAATTATATTTTGCAAGGAAATTATTCATTTCAAATTAATTGATGATTTTATTGACAAAAATATCTTCATTTTGTTCCATATTATCTTATATCTCTAGGATATTTAGTAATATCACATTTTTAAGAATATTTGATGTTGGTAACTTGTGTTTTACTTTTTTAATGCTTCATTAATCCTTTTTGAAAATTTAATATACTCCATATGTCATAACTAGAAGAATTAAGAATAATGGAATTTGGAATAAAAAGATCATAAACCAATTTTCAGAGATTGTTGAATGCTAAAACATAATGGCCTAATAGTGATTAGATGTGATCATTTATGATTAAAAAAAAACAAATTGGAGGATCCAGAAGAATACTGGGTAATTTTAATCTATAAATTACCATTATTGATTTGGTGCACTCTGGAAGAAAGATTAGCATTGAGTATCCGAAGGGGGGAGGGAGTAAATAAAAATTGCAACAGGCAATTTTATTTTTTTTGTTTGTTTGTTTGTTCTTTTGTTTTATTTTATTTTATTTTATTTTTTTAATTAAATTTATTTTTTATTGGTGTTCAATTTGCCAACATACAGAATAACACCCAGTGCTCATCCCGTCAAGTGCCCCCTGCAGTGCCCATCACCCATTCACCCCCACCCCCCGCCCTCCTCCCCTTCCACCACCCTTAGTTCGTTTCCCAGAGTTAGGAGTCTTTATGTTCTGTCTCCCTTTCTGATATTTCTTACCTATTTCTTCTCCCTTCCCTTCTATTCCCTTTCACTATTATTTATATTCCCCAAGTGAATGAGACCATATAATGTTTGTCCTTCTCCGATTGACTTACTTCACTCAGCATAATACCCTCCAGTTCCATCCACATCGAAGAAACCAGTGGGTATTTGTCATTTCTAATGGCTGAGTAATGTTCCATTGTATGCATAAACCACATCTTCTTTATCCATTCATCTTTCGATGGACACCGAGGCTCCTTCCAAAGTTTGGCTATTGTGGACATTGCTGCTAGAAACATCGGGGTGCAGGTGTCCCAGCCTTTCATTGCATCTGTATCTTTGGGGTAAATCTCCAGCAGAGCAACTGCTGGGTCGTAGGGCAGGTCTATTTTAAACTCTTTGAGGAACCTCCACACAGTTTTCCAGAGTGGCTGCACCAGTTCACATTCCCAAAACAGTGCAAGAGGGTTCCCCTTTCCCCACATCCTCTCCAACATTTGTGGTTTCCTGCCTTGTTAATTTTCCCCATTCTCACTGGTGTGAGGTGGTATCTCATTGTGGTTTGGATTTGTATTTCCCTGATGGCAGGTGATGCAGAGCATTTTCTCATGTGCCTGTTGGCCATGTCTATGTCTTCCTCTGTGAGAATTCTCTTCATGTCTTTTGCTCATTTCATGATTGGATTGTTTGTTTCTTTTCTGTTGAGTTTAATAAGTTCTTTTTCTTTTCTTTTCATAGTTTGCCAAACTTTATTGTAAAGTGTGAAAAAAATGCCCTGATACTTCTGTGTCATAAATACTGCATTTAGATATGCCAGCAGCTATGCCAAATTTGTACCTGATGGATTTTTTTTGTCATCATTCTCTTTGCCCTATTCCAAGTAACTATATATACACACACATACACACTATGTACTACATACTACATATAAGATTAAATGATCGATTCAAAGAACTAGATTTTGTGTCTTATGAAGGAATATGACATTTTTTAAAAATAAATACAGCACTCTTAATAAGTGAATTAATTAGCTCCAAATGTGAACAACCTACCTTTATCTTTCTCTTTTTATTGTATGTGATTCTACTCTACCTATCAAGACAGTTATTTTTCATATATTTTGTTCCAGATATTGCAGTTTTAGGATAATTTTTTTAAGTAATGTGTATATATGGATTTAAAATCACAGCTTCAGTAGGAGTATTCATGGAACATCAAGAGTACGTCATACCCTCAGCCTACACAATTTTTCTTTCATATAAATAATTATTGTGCCTCCCTCTACCTACCTTCATGGTAAAAAAAAAATTAAGCCGAATAATGATGCAGAAAGCTATGACATAACTGAGAAAATAATTTTACCTCATTAAAGAGCAATGCCACATCAATGATTCAAGGAACATAAAGCTGCAGTAGCATAATTGCCAACTTCTGCTTGACTATGTGAGAATATTGCAGCAAATTCAGTAATTGAAAATCCCATAACACAACGGTTTTGGATTTGTTTCTGATCAGCCATGGATTATAATATTTTCCAATAGTAATATCTTATTGAAATATTAACTAAATATTTTTTTTCACTGAGTGAGATTATTGATTTAATAAAATTTAACACATTAACCTATATCCACTAAAAATCCATGCTTTGAAATTATACTGCTATTTCCAAAAACTTATACAGGTATAATTTTATTTTTCTTCAAAGAGATTTTATGCCTTTTAGTGATTGATGACTATGGATTTGGATGCTACTCTGTCACACTGCTAAATGTTATCTTTGACACTGACATGTATATCTTTTATTTACACATAATAAATATGGTTTTATTTTCTGAAATCAAAGAATATGTGATTTGATTCTGTATAGTATTTACATTTGAATAAGGAAATATTCTCTAGGTTCTTTATAGATCTGGAAACCAGCCCTTTATCTGATATGTCATTTGCAAATAACTTCTCCCATTCTGTAGGTTGTCTTTTAGTTTTGTTGACTGTATCCTTTGCTGTGCAAAAGCTTCTTATCTTGATGAAGTCCCAATAGTTCACTTTTGCTTTTGTTTCTTTGCTTTCCTGGATGTATCTTGCAAGAAGTTACTGTGGCCGAGTTCAAAAAGGGTGTTGCCTGTGTTCTCCTCTAGAATTTTGATGGAATCTTGTCTCACATTTAGATCTTACATCCATTTTGAGTTTATCTTTGTGTATGGTGCAAGAGAGTGGTCTAGTTTCATTCTTCTGCATGTGGATGTCCAATTTTCCCAGCACCATTTCTTGAAGAGACTGTCTTTTTTCCAGTGGATAGTCCTTCCTGCTTTGTTGAGTAGTAATTGACCACAAAGTTGAGGACACTTCTGGATTCTCCATTCTGTTCCATTGATCTATGTGTCTGTTTCTTGTGCCAGTAACACAGTCTTGATGACCACAGCTTTGTAGTACAACCTAAAATCTGGCATTGTGATGCCCCCAGCTCTGCTTTTATTTTTAAAAATTCCCCTGGCTATTCGGGGTCTTTTCTGATTCCACACAAACCTTAAAATAATTTGTTCTAACTCTCTGAAGAAAGTCCATGGTATTTTGATAGGGATTGCATTAAACGTGTAAATTGCCCTGGGTAACATTGACATTTTCACAATATTAATTCTTCCAACCCATGAGCATGGAATATTTTTCCATCTCTTTGTGTCTCCCTCAATTTCTTTCAGAAGGGTTCTATAGTTTTGAGGGTATAGATCCTTTACATCTTTGGTGAGGTTTATTCCTAGGTATCTTATGCTTTTGGGTGCAATTGTAAATGGGATTGACTCCTTAATTTCTCTTTCTTCAGTCTTCTTGTTAGTGTCTAGAAATGCCACTGACTTCTGGGAATTGATTGTGTATCCTGCCACACTGCCAAATTGCTGTATGAGTTCTAGCAATCTTGGGGTGGAGGCTTTTGGGTTTTCTATGTAGAGTATCATGTCATCGGCGAAGAGGGAGAGTTTGACTTCTTCTTTACCAATTTGAATGCCTTTACTGTCTTTTTGTTGTCTGATTGCTGAGGCTAGGACTTCCAGAACTATGTTGAATAGCAGTGGTGAGAGTGGACATCCCTGTCTTGTTCCTGATCTTAAGGGAAAGGCTCCCAGTGCTTCCCCATTGAGAATGATATTTGCGGTGGCTTTTTCGTAGATGGCTTTTAAGATGTTGAGGAATGTTCCCTCTATCCCTACACTCTGATCAGGAATGGATGCTGTATTTTGTCAAAGCTTTCTCTGCATCTAATGAGAGGATCATATGGTTCTTGGTTTTTCTCTCGCTGATATGATGAATCACATTGATTGTTTTATGAGTGTTGAACCAGCCTTGTGTCCCAGGAATAAATCTTACTTGGTCATGGTGAATAATTTTCTTAATGTCCTGTTGCATCCTATTGGCTAGGATCTTGTTGAGAATTTTTGCATCCATATTCATCAGGGATCTTGGTCTATAATTCTCCTTTTTGGTGGGGTCTTTTTCTGGTTTTGGAATTAAGGTGATGCTGGCTTCATAGAACGAATTTGGAAGGACTCCATCACTTTCTATTTTTCCAAACAGCTTTAGAAGTATAGTCATGGTCTCTTCTTTAAACGTTTGATAGAATTCCCCTGGGAAGCCATCTGGCCCTGGACTTTTATATCTTGGGAGGTTTTTGATGACTGCTTCAATTTCCTCCCTGGTTATTGGCCTGTTCAGGTTTTCTATTTCTTCCTGTTCCGGTTTTTGTAGTTTGTGGCTTTCCAGACATGCGTCCATTTCTTCTAGATTGCCTAATTTATTGGCGTATAGCTGTTCATAATATGTTTTTAAAACCGTTTGTATTTCCTTGGTGTTGGTAGTGATCTCTCCTTTCTCATTCATGATTTTATTAATTTGAGTCTTCTCTCTCTTCTTTTTAATAAGGCTGGCTAATGGTTTATCTATCTTATTAATTCTTCCAAAGAACCAACTCCTGGTTTTGTTGATCTGTTCCACAGTTCTTCTGGTCTCGATTTCATTGAGTTCCGCTCGAATCTTTATTAACTCTCTTCTTCTGGTGGATGTAGGATCTATTTGCTGTTTTTTCTGTAGGTCCTTTAGGTGTAAGGTTAGCTTTTGTACTTGAGTTCTTTCCAGTTTTTGAATGGATGCTTGTATTGCGATGTATTTCCCCCTTAGGACTGCTTTTGCTGCATCCCAAAGATTTTGAATGGTTGTATCTTCATTCTCATTAGTTTCCATGAATCTTTTTAATTCTTCCTTAATTTCCTGGTTGACCCTGTTATCTTTTAGCAGGATGGTCCTTAACCTCCACGTGTTTGAGGTCCTTCCAAACTTCTTGTTGTGATTTAGTTCTAATTTCAATGCATTATGGTCTGAGAATATGCAGGGGATGATCCCAATCTTTTGTATCACTTCAGACCTAATTTGTGACTCAGTATGTGGTCTATTCTGGAGAAAGTTCCATGTGCACTTGAGAAGAATGTGTATTCAGTTGAGTTTAGATGTAAAGTTCTGTAGATATTCGTGAAATCCATCTGGTCCAGTGTATCATTTAAAGCTCTTGTTTCTTTGGAGATGTTGTGCTTATAAGACCTATCGAGTGTAGAAAGCTCTATATTGAAGTCATCAAGTATAAGTGTATTATTATCTAAGTATGTCTTAACTTTGGTTATTAATTGATTGATGTATTTGGCAGCTCCCACATTTGGGGCATATATATTGAGGATTGTTAAGTCCTCTTGTTGGATAGATCCTTAAATATGATGTAGTGTCCCTCTTCATCTCTCACTATAGTCTTTGGGGCAAATTTTAGTTTGTCTGATATAAGGATGGCTACCCCTGCTTTCTTTTGAGGACCATTTGAATGGGAAATGGTTCTCCAAGCTTTTATTTTCAGGCTGCAGGTGTCCTTTGCAACAGGCAATTTTGATTGCTATCTATTTTATGTCTCCCTGCGATTATTCTGTCACAGTAATCACTTTTTTTGTTATCTTCCTATGCTCAGGAAGTTGATTCCTTTCAATTCAGAAGGGATTAATACTGATTTACCTACCAGGGGTAGATTACATTAACATTCATCTTACCATTTTTTTTTTAAGATTTTATTTCTTTATGAGAGAGAGAGAGAGAGAGCAAGCAAGCTTGGGCATGAGCCAGGGGAGAGGCAGATAGAAAGGGAGAGGTCAACTCTGCTGAGCAAGGAGCCTGATACAGAGCTGGATCACAGGACTCTGTGAGATCATGACCAGAGCAGAAGGCAGATTCTTAACAGAATGAGCCACCAGGTGCCCCTCCTCTTACCTTTTTTCATGTATTCTAATGGCAGCCTTTGTCAATTGGTAGGGTGGAACTTCCTTCCCTGGGAAGGGAAGCCAAGTTGGCTTACTTGGCCAATTGGAAATCAGTGACATGATGCAATCAGTGTTAAAAAGCACTTGTGCCTGTGATTTTGAGTGCTTTTGTATTTCTATCATTGCCCTAGGCAACCCAGGCAAGCCATCTGGACCCAGTCAGAAAATGAGATATGATGGCAATAGTGGATTTATATTTGTGTTCCTCATTTAATTATTGAATGTAACAGACTAGTAAATGTCCTTTTTTATTAATTTAAAGAAATTTTGTAGTAAAGCATGATTGAAATATATTGACTGATTTTTCTTCTTTTGAGATGATGGTTTTATTTTCCCCTTTCATGTTAAAGTAATGAATTACATTACTGTATTACTTAAACATTTAGCCAGATTACATTTATTCTATGTAGCCATTGATGGTCTTTTTACATGATTCAATTATTAATTTTCTGAATTCCCCTATAACATTTGCCTCCATGTTGATGAGTGCAATTCTGTAATATTGAACTATCCTTATTTGGTTTTGAATATAGTTAAAAACAGATCTGCCCTACAACCCAGCAATTGCACTGTTGGGGATTTACCCCAATGATTCAGATGCAATGAAATGCTGGGACACCTGCACCCCGATGTTTCTAGCAGCAATGTCCACAATAGCCAAACTGTGGAAGGAGCCTCGGTGTCCATCGAAAGATGAATGGATAAAGAAGATGTGGTTTATGTATACAATGGAATATTACTAAGCCATTAGAAATGTCAAATACCCACCATTTGCTTTGATGTGGATGGAACTGGAGGGTATTATGCTGAGTGAAATAAGTCAGTAGGAGAAAGACAAACATTATATGGTCTCATTCATTTGGGGAATATAAATAATAAAGAAAGGGAATAGAAGGGAAGGGAGAAGAAATGTGTGGGAAATATCAGAAAGGGAGACAGAACATGGAAGACTCCTAACTCTGGGAAACGAACTAGGGGTGGTGGAAGGGGAGGTGTGTGGGTGGTGGGGGTGACTGGGTGATGGGCACTGAGGGGCGCACTTGAAGGGATGAGCACTGGGTGTTATTCTGTATGTTGGTAAATTGAACACCAATAAAAATAAATTTATTATTAAAAAAATAATAAATAAAGGTGTATTAACCTAACTTGATGAAATGAAGCATTCTGCCTTTTCCCACTCTCTGAGGAATTAGATCTAAATGATAGTTACTATTTCTTTGGATGATTGAAGGAGTATAAATGAAAAACAGGTGGGTGTTTTAATATGTAAACTAAATCATAGTTCTATGAAATAGCAGACACCACTGAAGAGCCAATTATATCCTCTAGTTCTTAGCACTCAGTGTAAACAAACTCACTTTCACTCACATGTTTGTATGTCATGCCTGAGTGCTTATTGGACTCTTGAACCAGTTGTGTAGAAGGTTAGAGGTTATTTAAAGACCTAAAATATTCTGTATCTAGCTTTTCATCAATGACTAACAGGTGTTGATGTGTTAACTACCTTGCCTCATGGATGGGGTAACCATGGAATGCATGCTTTCTAGTGGCTCTGAGTCCTCTCTTGGATTAAGCTCACCTTTCCAAAAAGGGTTATTGGTAATTATATACTCAAAATAGCATTTTGAAATTCAATTACTCACCAGCCAGGTCTAAAACGAGATCCTATTCCTGTAAGATGGTAGGGTAGTGGCAACCAGTGACATTCTGAAGTGTAAAAGATACTAATAGTTTCACTGTTATGATTGGTACAGGAGGCAGGTGGAATTAAGTAGGCTAATAATATTTCTCTAGCATTTGAGTTATGTCAGCAATGGTTTTTAATATTCAAAAGTTTAGTGAGCCCATGCCATTAGCAAGCTCAAGCTAGGGACTCAAAAACTCAGTAAGTTTTGAGTTATTATTTTAGTGAGTATAAAGTTTCAGCTTGAGATGATGCATAAGCTCTGAAGATAGACAGTGGTCATAGTTGCACAGCAGTGTAAATGTACTTAATGCCACTGAATTGTGCACTCAAAAAGAGTTTTATGTATATTTTACTATTAATAAAAGCAGCAGGTATGAATCCTTATGTGTATTAAAATATATGTGTAAATATTCATAGAAAATGTTTAAATGAATATACATGCATAGAAAATGTGGTGGTTATATTGGTCAAAAAACAAAACACAAAATATCACTTATGAAATTCTATTATTATTATTTGCTTATTCATCACTATCCTCTTTGCCATTTGAACATTTACCTAGATTGCCTTCTTTACTGTTTTCCATTGGTGTCTATGGGGTATGTTTGCATATAGCAGAGCTAGAAATACATATTAAATGAAACAAGGACTAAAAATCTGAATTCCATTAAACTCTTGCTTTTACTGCTTTTGTGACACTTCATATCTCACATAACTTCCTTTGCTTCATCATCTTTACATTCATCATTTGAATAAAATATTTCTAATCTCTTATAGTCATAAAAATGTTATCCTATTGACAAATGGCTGAACTCTTCTTAATACTTGAAGCAGTTATATGATTTTACATTGGCATGTTTTAGTAGACTGGGGGAAATAGAATCATATACATTGAATGTGTAGACTTTTCATTCATTTCTGAACATTTGTTGATCTAACACGTGTTAGTTAGATCAACAAACAACCATAAGTGATGCAAATGTATATAATTAGAAAAGGTATTTAATGTATATAATTAGAAAAGGTATTTACAGATTCAAATAAATATGACAGATTTTAAAAGTATAGATTTTCAGTTGTAACTAACTTAATACTTAATTGAAACTTATTTAACCAGAAGTGGAACACAAATGAATAAACAGCACAGGTACCCATTGAATGGGTTCAAGGCATGCCCCAGAAGCCTTGTTAGACATGAGGAGGTTCTAACAGAATAAATAGATGAGCACAATTATTATTTTTCTAGAACAGTCACATTTTCCCCCCTAAGAGGGTCTAAATTTTAAAGGAATCAGAAAACACAGATTGGAAGGAAGCTGATGAATCAAACTAGCTTTTTATATCTGGTTGTTTTGAGCACTGGCTAAATCCATGCTTGGAACATTCACAGAGTATTTAATGGTCAGGAAATACTATTGTATGTGAGAAGAATATCTTTATGGTTTGTGTATTACAAAATCTTTTTATGGCACAGAATATTTTTGAAATTACTTGTTCCTTATAAAGGAGCTCAGTTTCTGTGAAATACATAATTCATAGTAACAATGATGGATCATAGTTTATGTTAGTCTAGGTACTTACTTTGGAGTGATTACCTCACTTGAGTCTAATTAAGATATTTTGACTATTTTTTTCAAATAGTAGAAAAAGTACTTCAATCTATGTCGAAATTCCAAGGTCATTATTAGTATTGGCTTAAAAAACCCTCTTATTATAAAAAAAAAATGTGTTCAACATTCAGTAGTTGAAGAAATTGCCTACTATTCTGAAAAATATATATAATATATATATTGTAAGTAGGCCTCTATGATATACTTCTATTACTTACTTCTTAGTTATCTGCACAATGCTTGTAAGTTCTGATACACCCTCATAATCCATGGCATAGAAGTGGGAGCATGCCTGTGTTCTCCTCTAGGATTTGGATGGAATCTTGTCTCACATTTAGATCTGTCATCCATTTTGAGTTTATCTTTGTGGATGGTGAAAGAGAGTGGTCTAGTTTCATTCTTCTGCATGTGGATGTCCAATTTTCCCAGCACCATTTATTGAAGAGACTGTCTTTCTTCCAATGGATAGTCTTTCCTCCTTTATCGAATATTAGTTGCCCATAAAGTTGAGGGACCACTTCTGGGTTCTCTATTCTGTTCCATTGATCTATGTGTCTGTTTTTGTGCCAGTACCATGCTGTCTTGATGACCACAGCTTTGTAGTACAACCTGAAATCTGGCATTGTGATGCCCCCAGATAAGGTTTTCTTTTTTAAAATTCCCCTGGCTATTCAGGGTCTTTTCTGACTCCACAAATCTTAAAATAATTTGTTCCAACTCTCTGAAGAAAGTCCATGGTATTTTGATAGGGATTGCATTAAACGTGTAAATTGCCCTGGGTAACATTGACATTTTCACAATATTAATTCTGCCAATCCATGAGCATGGAATATTTTTCCAACATCCTTTTTGAACTCAGCCACAGTAACTTTTTGCAAGATACACCCACGAAGGAAAAAGAAACAAAAGCAAAAATGAACTATTGGGACTTCATCAAGATAAGAAGCTCTTGCACAGCAAAGGATACAGTCAACAAAACTAAAAGACAACCTACAGAATGGGAGAAAATATATGTTCTCATTCATTTGGGGAATATAACTAATAGTGAAAGGGAATATAAGGGAAGGGAGAAGAAATGTGTGGGAAATATCAGAAAGGGAGACAGAACATAAAGATTCTTAACTCTGGGAAACGAACTAGGGGTGGTGGAAGGGGAGGAGGGCGGGGGTGGTGGTGGTGGTGAATGGGTGATGGGCACTGAGGGGGGGCACTTGACAGGATGAGCACTGGGGGTTATTCTGTATGTTGGTAAATTGAACACCAATAAAAAATAAATTTACTATTAAAAAAATAAAAGAAGTGGGAGTATGACTGCTAAGGATTGTAACAGACATGGAGCCATGGGTATATCTGTCTATAAGTAAAATCAAAATTTAAATTAAAAAAGGAATCTTGTCTCACATTTAGATCTTTCATCCATTTTGAGTTCATCTTTGTGTATGGTGAAAGAGAGTGGTCTAGTTTCATTCTTCTGCATGTGGATGTCCAATTTTCCCAGCACCATTTATTGAAGAGACTGTCTTTCTTCCAATGGATAGTCTTTCCTCCTTTATCGAATATTAGTTGCCCATAAAGTTCAGGGTCCACTTCTGGATTCTCTATTCTGTTCCACTGATCTATGTGTCTGTTTTTGTGCCAGTACCACACTGTCTTGATGACCACAGCTTTGTAGTACAACCTGAAATCTGGCATTGTGATGCCCTCAGATATGGTTTTCTTTTTTAAAATTCCCCTGGCTATTCGGGGTCTTTTCTGATTCCACACAAATCTTAAAATAATTTGTTCTAAGTCTCTGAAGAAAGTCCATGGTATTTTGATAGGGATTGCATTAAACGTGTATATTGCCCTGGGTAACATTGACATTTTCACAATATTAATTCTGCCAATCCATGAGCATGGAATATTTTTCCATCTCTTTGTGTCTTCCTCAATTTCTTTCAGAAGTGTTCTATAGTTTTGAGGGTATAGATCCTTTACATCTTTGGTGAGGTTTATTCCTAGGTATCTTATGCTTTTGGGTGCAATTGTAAATGGGATTGACTCCTTAATTTCTCTTTCTTCAGTCTCATTGTTAGTGTATAGAAATGCCACTGATTTCTGGGCATTGATTTTGTATCCTGCCACGCTACCGAATTGCTGTATGAGTTCTAGCAATCTTGGGGTGGAGGCTTTTGGGTTTTCTATGTAGAGTATCATGTCATCGGCGAAGAGGGAGAGTTTGACTTCTTCTTTGCCAATTTGAATGCCTTTAATGTCTTTTTGTTGTCTGATTGCTGAGGCTAGGACTTCCAGTACTATGTTGAATAGCAGTGGTGAGAGTGGACATCCCTGTCTTGTTCCTGATCTTAGGGGAAAGGCTCCCAGTGCTTCCCCATTGAGAATGATATTTGCTGTGGGCTTTTCATAGATGGCTTTTAAGATGTCGAGGAATGTTCCCTCTATCCCTACACTCTGAAGAGTTTTGATCAGGAATGGATGCTGTAAAAAAAAAAATAAATAAATAAAAAAAATAAAAAAAAAAGGAATGGATGCTGTATTTTGTCAAATGCTTTCTCTGCATCTAATGAGAGGATCATATGGTTCTTGGTTTTTCTCTTGCTGATATGATGAATCACATTGATTGTTTTACGGGTGTTGAACCAGCCTTGTGTCCCAGGGATAAATCCTACTTGGTCATGGTGAATAATTTTCTTAATGTACTGTTGGATCCTATTGGCCAGTATCTTGTTGAGAATTTTTGCATCCATGTTCATCAGGGATATTGGTCTGTAATTCTCCTTTTTGGTGGGGTCTTTGTCTGGCTTTGGAATTAAGGTGATGCTGGCTTCATAGAACGAATGAAAGATCTAAATGTGAGACAAGATTCCATCAAAATCCTAGAGAAGAACACAGGCAACACCCTTTTTGAACTCGGCCATAGTAACTTCTTGCAAGATACATCCACGAAGGCAAAAGAAACAAAAGCAAAAATGAACTATTGGGACTTCATCAAGATAAGAAGCTTTTGCACAGCAAAGGATACAGTCAACAAAACTCAAAGACAACCTACAGAATGGGAGAAGATATTTGCAAATGACATATCAGATAAAGGGCTAGTTTCCAAGATCTATAAAGAACTTATTAAACTCAACACCAAAGAAACAAACAATCCAATCATGAAATGGGCAAAAGACATGAACAGAAATCTCACAGAGGAAGACATAGACATGGCCAACATGCATATGAGAAAATGCTCTGCATCACTTGCCATCAGGGAAATACAAATCAAAAGTACAATGAGATACCACCTCACACCAGTGAGAATGGGGAAAATTAACAAGGCAGGAAACAACAAATGTTGGAGAGGATGCGGAGAAAAGGGAACCCTCTTACACTGTTGGTGGGAATGTGAACTGGTGCAGCCACTCTGGAAAACTGTGTGGAGGTTCCTCAAACAGTTAAAAATATACCTGCCCTACGACCCAGCAATTGCACTGTTGGGGATTTACCCCAAAGATACAAATGCAATGAAACGCCGGGACACCTGCACCCCGATGTTTCTAGCAGCAATGGCCACTATAGCCAAACTGTGGAAGGAGCCTCGGTGTCCAACGAAAGATGAATGGATAAAGAAGATGTGTTTTATGTATACAATGGAATATTACTCAGCTATTAGAAATGACAAATACCCACCATTTGCTTCAACGTGGATGGAACTGGAGGGTATTATGCTGAGTGAAGTAAGTCAGTCGGAGAAGGACAAACATTATATGTTCTCATTCATTTGGGGAATATAAATAATAGTGAAAGGGAATAGAGGGGAAGGGAGAAGAAATGTGTGGGAAATATCAGAAAGGGAGACAGAACGTAAAGACTGCTAACTCTGGGAAACGAACTAGGGGTGGTAGAAGGGGAGGAGGGCGGGGGGTGGGAGTGAATGGGTGACGGGCACTGGGTGTTATTCTGTATGTTAGTAAATTGAACACCAATAAAAAAAAAATAAAAAAAATTTTAAAAAAAATAAATTAAAAAAGGGATAATTGGGCAGCCTTGGTGGCGCAGCGGTTTAGCGCCACCTGCAGCCCAGGGTGTGATCCTGGAGACCCGGGATCCAGTCCCTCATCAAGCTCCCTGCATAGAGCCTGCTTCTCCCTCTGCTTATGTCTCTGCCTCTCTCTCTCTCTGTCTCTCATGAATAAATAAATAAAATCTTTAAAAAAAGGGGAGATAATTTATACCCAGTATTTCAAAGTGGAAGTCAGATTGTGTTTAATATTATTTTATACTAAAAATAATCCTTATGCACCAAATGCAAAATGTAAATTAATATTAAAAAATGGAGAAAATTATGCAATAAAGCTAAGAACATATCTAAAACAGAAATACTGGCCTCTGAACTCAAATCACTAGATGGTACAAGAATTTGATTTTTAAAACACTGGAGGCACAGAAAAAAAATGGAAACAATAATAATTACTTACACATCTATATCTGTCTACCTGATCAGTGTGAGTATGTATTATGAGTGAATGTGCATATTTTTACATATTTTTACATCTATATGCATTACTTTTAAGTAAACCCGGATAAGGATTAGGAAGTTACATATATTCTAAATTTCTTTCTTATTCAAGAACATTACCATTTAGTGACATGACAAAATCATTTTATCACCAGACTTGAAGATATATTTGTTGTAAAGATATTATCTTTCAGATTTTAAAGATCTTGAGTTTGCTACTATGCCTACACATTTACTGAAGACATGTCTCAGGGATTCCTTGACTTTCTCATTTCGAGGACTATAGATAAAAGGGTTCAGCATTGGCGTTACAATGGTGTTCAGCACTGTGGCAAATTTGTTAACATCCATCACATTGTCCTTTTTTTGGGCAGACATAAAGATGGAACTTCCAGAATACAGTGTCACTACAGTGATGTGTGAAACACAGGTGGAGAAAGCCTTCAGTCGTCCCTGGACAGAGGGAATTCTAAGGATTGTAATGATAATGTACATGTAAGACACTCCTGTCAGGAGCAGGGAGCCCAAGAGCAACACAGGAGAGGATATAAAATCAGCCAATTCAGCCAGAGAGATATCTGCACAGACCAGCTTTAGCACAGGGCCACTGTCACAAAAAAAGTGATTGATTATATTTGGCCCACAAAAGAGCAGAGGAGCAGTTAAGATGGATGATGCTAAAATTGACAAAAATGCACCTACATAGGATCCCAGAAGTAACATTATGCATGTCTGTTTGTTCATGATTACGGCATACCTCAGTGGGTTGTAGATGGCAATAGATCAATCAAATGACATGACAGCCAGGATGAAGAACTCTGTGGATTCCAGAAGGAAATAGAAAAAAGATTGTGTGAGATACCCCATAAAGGATATTGCCTTGGTGAGGGGAAATGTGTTAGCTAGCATCTTAGGTACCACTGTGGAGGTGATGGCAACTTCAAGGAAAGAAAGATTGGCCACAAAGAAATACATGAGTGAATGCAGACGGTAGTCACCACACACCAAAAGGATGATCATGGTGTTGCCAATCAGAAATGTCATGTACATGAGCAGGAATGCAGAAAAAAAGAGGAATTTCTATTTCTTTCTCATTCTGAAATCCCAGAAGAATGAATTCAGTGACTCTGGTCTTGTTTCTGCAATCCATAATGTTGCCAATTCCACCTGACATAATAAAAACCATAAGTTCATGGTTGGTCTTTGCACCTTAAAGATAGTGTGGAAGTACACTATCTTTAGCAATTAATTATCTCTCTCTTTGTGGAAGGATGATAATGAAAACAAATTGAACTAATTATGTTTTTTTTTCCAGTGTATAAACAAGTCCTGAGATGAACTGTGGAGGACAGTTCTACTGTAAGATTGTGACAACTCTTCTTTAGAAAGACCAGTGAGGCTCCCCCTCTGTGTAGGGCTCCCAAGACTGAAGTTAGCTATTCATGAGTCATGAACAGATGAGTAGTGCCCTTTGGGAGGGACACATCACAGTGACCTTAATGTATTCAGATGTAGAGTCATTCATTCAGAGTGCTGGCAGACAGAGTTGCAATCAAGTCTAATTCTATATTAACATGTATGTACAAAATACCTTTTGAAAGCTATTTTATGGGCAGCGCAGGTGGCTCAGTCATTTAGCACCTCATTCAGCCCAGGGCATGGTCCTAGAGACCTGGGATCAAGTCCCAGTTGGGCTCCCTGCATGGAGCCTGCTTCTCCCTCTGCCCGTGTCTCTGACTCTCTCTCTCTCTCTCTCTCTCATGAATAAATAAATAAAATCTTTAAAAATTAAAAAAGCTATTTTATTATCATTGAGAAGAAAGATATTAAAAACAGCAATAATAACAACAGGACAAAAATCTAGACATGATCAGTAGTAGGTTCATGGCTTTTGAGTTACAGGTTCTCTGTTCTCTGTTACTGCCAAATTGATCACCAAAGAAAGTAAAATCAGCCTTGTGTAATTTCCATGTAGAATCACATTTTATAGTGAAAAAGGTGTTTGCAGGTCTTTTAAGAGTAAGCAAAGAATCAAAGATATGACTTTTTATTGTTGATTATATTTATCTTGGGATTCAAACACAGCAAACATTAGGAAAGAAGGATAGAAAATTGAGCTTCTGAATTTGACTAAAGAAGCAGCAAAGCCTAATTTTGTACAGTTCATTCGACAAACCAAGAAATAAAAAGTACATAGAAAACAGGACCATTCTTGGAAAGGTTTTTTGTTAGTTTGTTTTTGTTTTGTTTTGTTAATTAAAGGGAGTGATTTGAAATATCAGATTATAAGAAACACAAATTTGATATTAATAGGTATTGGAAAGGCCAATTTAAGTTGGCTTTTCAATTGCTACTTCTTGAGATGTGATGAGTGAGTGTGGTAGATGTTAGCTAAAATTTTTTTATCATGGAAGGGTCAATATTAGAAATAAGATGACACCTTGTGTCTTTTAGTTTAGTCTTTACTCATTTTTTGGACCCCAAATATTTATTCTTTCACTAATTTTTATTCTTATATATTTACTTCACAATGAGCAAGCCAATGAGGACACATATAAATTTCTAACTTATGAATATTATTTGTTTTATGATAGAAGAGGGAAAAATGGATCAAAGTTGGGAGTTTTCACTGTGATTCCTTATAATGACTACTCTGAATATAAAAACACGAATTCGGTATTTTAGTTAATTGGAACTAAATTTCCTAATTCAGTGACATGGTATGAAGAGCTTCAATTTACCTTCCTGTAATCACAGAAAGGAAAGGAAATATTGATGGATTTGGTGGAGAGAAAAATAAAAGTAATTGTGGAGTAAGATGTCTTTCCTGTGACCTCCTAAACGATTGGTTTGACCACGGACAATTAATAACTATGAGTAATTAATGGATGCCTGAGGGCCCTTGAAATGTAAAATGAAACTAAATTCTCAAGTTGGGAAAGTAACAATCCATTCAGCCAAATCCAAGTTTTCCAAAGTTGCCAGGAAGTGAAAAATGGAGGAGAAAGAAGAAAATCAGTGATGTGGGGGAGGGGGTGGAGAAGAAGAAGAAGGAGAAAGAGGAGGAGGAGGAGGAGAGGAGTAAGGAAAGACCATCAATTGAAAGAGAATAATATTACAAGTTCTCTACTTATCTGCTGAAGTGCACCTCAGAATTTTTACGAATGTGCAAGTGCATGATTTCGGAGCATTCTTCCTTTATAACTTCATGATTTGGGTGCCATCCATGCTTGGAATCATTTCTATGGATTATGTTCTTCTGAGACTTTCAGAAACAATGCAGGGGAGTATACAACCATGATTATCGAGACTTTATAAGGACTCTGTGTAGGAGCGAATGATTCAAAACTATGGAGTGCCAATGATCACATGTGCAGATTATTGGAATTTAGAAACAGGAGGGAGGCCTGAGTTCTTTATTGCTGCTTCTCTAGGGGCAGATCTCTACTGAAACAATAGTCTCCAGAGAATAATTTATGACAATTTTAATTAAAATAAAAGTTTCTCAAATTAGAAACTATTGTTAATAATCTCTTATGATTCATCCCCCTCTTTGATTTTGTCTTATTTTTCCCTTCCCCTATGATCTTGTTTTGTTTCTTAAATTCCACATATGAGTGAAATCACATGACAATTGTCTTTCTCTGTTTGACTTATATCACTTAGCATAATACCCTCCAGTTCCATACACATCATTGCAAATGGTAAGATTTCATCCTTTTTGATGAAACTAGAAATCCCTTGGATATTTTAAAATTAGGATTGACTCAAGATAATTTCAAAAACTAATAGAACAAGGAACGTAAACTTGAAATATCCAAAGGTGAATAAAGATATTTCATAATATTTTCCACCTTTCATGAAATAGATTGACAGCAAACTAGAAGTAGAATGTTTGTTTTGTTAATTTTATCCATTCCAACTTGTGTACTTGTGTGTGGTGGTGTCTCATTATGGTTGTATTATAAAAAAAAAGGCAAAGAATCAAAACAGTATGGCAATTTGCATAAAAGAAGGTACATAGATCTATGGGATAGAAAAAAAAAAAGATCCCAGAAATAAACCCTCATGTATACAGTCATATGATCTTCAACATTGTCAAAAGAAAATGATAGCCTCTTCAATAAATAGCATCGTTCTGTCTCCCTTTCTGAGGGAGACAGAACATGAGAGACTCCTAACTCTGGGAAACGAACTAGGGGTGGTGGAAGGGGAGGTGGGAGGGGGTTGGGGGTGACTGGGTGGCAGGCACTGAGGTGGGCACTTGACGGGATGAGCACTGGGTGTTATTCTGTATGTTGGCAAATTGAACATCAATAAAAATAAATTTATAAAAAAATAAGAAATAAATAAATAGCATCGTTAAAACCGGATAGAATGCAAAATGCAAAAGAAATTCATCAGAAACTTTCATTATGATATACAAAAAATTAATTCAAAGGACACTGGGTGGCTGAGCAGGTTGAGCATCTGCCTTTGGCTCAAGGCATGATCCCAGGGTCCCAGGATCAAGTCCTGCATTGGGCTCCTTGCATGGAGCCTGTTTCTCCCTCTGCCTGTGTCTCTGACTCTCTCTATGTGTCTGTCATGAATAAATAAATAAAATCTTTAAAAAATAATTCAAAATGGACTAACGTCCTAAATTTAAGACGTATCAATATAAAACTAGAAGGAAACAGGGGAAAAGCAACCTGACCTTGGATTTATCAAGAATTTCTTGGCTATGACATCAGAAAGAAAAAGGAAAACAAGCTTAGACAAGTGAGAATACATCAGACTAGAATTTTTCTTCACAGTTAAGAAAATAGCCAGAGTAAAAAGGCAAACTATGAAATGGTAGACAATATTTGAAAAACATATATTTGATAAGGAGATAATATCTAGAATATATATAAAGAAAACCACACAACTCAACAACTTAAAAGCAAAATCACGTGATTAAAAAATGTTCAAAGGAACTAAGCTGGACAACTAACTACCCAAATTCAAGACTTACTATAAAGTTTTATTAATGAAGACAACATGAAATTTGCCAAGGAATAGATGAATAGGCCTTGGGCACCTGGGTGGCTCAGTGGTTGAGCATCTGCCTTTAGCTCAGGTGGTGATCCCGGGGTCCTGAGATTGAGTCCCATATCCAGCTTCTTACAGGGAACCTGCTTCTCCCTCTGCTTATGTCTCTGCCTCTCTCTCTGTGTCTCTCATGAATAAATAAAATCCCATTAAAAATGACATCACAATACATCTTCGTTTTGATGGTACTGTTGTTTCTTGTCTATGGTGGTGAGTATTCAAAATTAAATGCAAGAAAAGTTGTATAGAATTTAATATATCAAAAAGACCCTGTTGAAATTTGAAAAACTTTGATGGATTTTATTAATGTCAATATTCTGGTTGTGATACTGTAGTTTTTCCAAGTAACATTAGGGGACACTAGACAAAGTATAAAAGGGATTCTTTGTATGATGTCTTTGATTTTTTTTAATTAAAATAAGAAACAAAGCATAGGATCATAGGGGAAAGAAGGGAATGGGAAGTCATCAGAGAGGGAGACAAACCATGAGAGACTCTTAACTCTGGGAAACATACTAAGGGTTGCTGGAGGGGAGGTGAGCGGGAGATGGGGTAAGTGGGTGATGGGCATTAAGGAGGGCATGTGATGAGATGAGTACTGAATGTTCTTTACTAAGAGGAAGTAAACAGCTGAAAAGACTAAAAAATCAACAAGATTCTTGCATCCATAAAAATTGGACATAGGGCAAACTATTGCCATCCAAGGCAGGAGAGACAGGCAAATATGTGGAGTCACAACTTACCAAAGCAGAGAGTCAGAAGCAGAAACCAGCATGGAAACCAGTGCTGGGTAGGAAGGGTTAAAATGGTTGCTGATTGATTAATTGCTGGAGGTTTAGTGTAGACAGCTCAGTTAACTGTAAGGGTACCCTTAGAGCCACCAGAACATTGTGAGATTTATCTCTAGGAGTTCACCTATATTCCAATAGCAAATATCTGAAAAATATCACTCTGCTTCCAACAGGGTGAGGAGAAAAAACACATGTCTGAAATATGCCAAAGAGCACACCACTGGCCATGGTACCAGTGGCAGTAGCAGCAGTAGTGGTACTGGTGGGGGCAGAGACAATGGTAGCAGCATCAACAGGTAAAAGTAAAAGTGGGAAGTGAAAGTCTGCCCAGCTGTGTGAGCTGCAGCTGGAGGTCTCACTGCTCTTCATTAACATCCACATTTCTGAGAGAGACCCTCTGTGACAAGGACACAGAAAGAAAAAGGAAAAAGGAAATGACAACAGAAAGAACATGTTTCCTGCTATCAGTCTGAGCAGATCAGATGAGAAAGAGAGAAGTGATCTGAAAGAGAGGAATTAAATAATGGAGGTAGAAGAGGACAGATATAAATTTAAAAGAAGTGAAGAAACTTTATCTTTGGAATTTGCAAGCTTAACTATTAAATGCCGGGGTGTTGAACAGTTTTTATTGATTTTAGGTGGGAATCTCTCTATTTCCTGGATCTGAATGCCTGTTTCCCTTCCCAGATTAGGAAAGTTTTCAGCTATGATTTGTTCAAATACATATTCTGGCCCTCTGTCTCTTTTGATACCCTCGGGAACCCCAGTTAAACGTAGGTTTTTCTTCCTCGGGCTGTCGTTTATTTCCCTTAATCTATCTTCATGGTCTTTTAATTGTTTGTCTCTTTTTTCCTCAGTTTCCCTCTTTGCCATCAACTTGTCTTCTATGTCACTCACCTGTTCTTCCACCTCATTAACCCTCGTCCTTAGGACTTGTAGTTTAGATTGCATCTCATTCAATTGATTTTTAATTTCTTCCTGATTAGATCTAAATTCTGCAATCATGAAGTCTCTTGAGTCCTTTATGCTTTTTTCTAGAGCCACCAGTAGCTTTATAATAGTGCTTCTGAATTGGCTTTCTGACATTGAATTGTAATCCAGATTTTGTAACTCTGTGGGAGAGAGGAATGTTTCTGATTCTTTCTTTTGAGGTGAGGTTTTCCTTCTAGTCATTTTGCTTAGCTCAGAGTGGCCAAAAACAAGTTGTATTGGGAAAAGGAGAAAAAGAGAGGAGAGAAAGAAGGAAAGAAAAGAGAAAAAGAAAAAAGGAAGAAAAAAAAGAGAAGAAAAAGAGAAAGGAAAAAAAAGGGTGGGGGAAGCAAACAGAAATAAAAAGCAAAAACAAACAAACAAACAAACACTGGGGAGTAACTTCTGATTCTGTATATTTTAAGTCCCTTGACTTCCCCTGGAACTTGTCCGTCTCATACAGTAATTTGGTAGCGTGGCAGGATACAAAATCAATGCCCAGAAATCAGTGGCAATTCTATACACTAACAATGAGATGAAGAAAGAGAAATTAAGGAGTCAATCCCATTTACAATTGCACCCAAAAGCATAAGATACCTAGGAATAAACCTAACCAAAGAGGTAAAGGATCTATACCCTAAAAATATAGAACACTTCTGAAAGAAATGGAGGAAGACACAAAGAGATGGAAAAATATTACATGCTCATGGATTGGCAGAATTAATATTGTGAAAATGTCAATGTTACCCAGGGCAATTTACACGTTTAATGCAGTCCCTATCAAAATACCATGGACTTTCTTCAGAGATTTGGAACAAATTATTTTAAGATTTGTGTGGAATCAGAAAAAACCCCGAATAGCCAGGGGAATTTTAAAAAAGAAAACCAAGCACTGGGTGTTATTCTGTATGTTGGTAAATTGAACATCAATAGAAAATAAATTTATATAAATAAATAAATAAATAAATAAATAAATAAATAAATAAATAAAAAACCATAGCTGGGGGCATCACAATGCCAGATTTCAGGTTGTACTACAAAGCTGTGGTCATCAAGACAGTGTGGTACTGGCACAAAAACAGACACATAGATCAGTGGAACAGAATAGAGAATCCATAAGTGGACCCTGAACTTTATGGTCAACTAATATTCGATAAAGGAGGAAAGACTATCCATTGGAAGAAAGACAGTCTCTTCAATAAATGGTGCTGGGAAAATTGGACATCCACATGCAGAAGAATGAAACTAGACCACTCTCTTTCACCATACACAAAGATAAACTCAAAATGGATGAAAGATCTAAATGTGAGACAAGAATCCATCAAAATCCTAGAGGAGAACACAGGCAACACCCTTTTTGAACTCAGCCACAGTAACTTCTTGCAAGATACACCCACGAAGGCAAAAGAAACAAAAGCAAAAATGAACTATTGTGACTTCATCAAGATAAGAAGCTTTTGCACAGCAAAGGATACAGTCAACAAAACTAAAAGACAACCTACAGAATGGGAGAAGATATTTGCAAATGACGTATCAGATAAAGGGCTAGTTTCCAAGATCTATAAAGAACTTATCAAACTCAACACTAAAGAAACAAACAATCCAATCATGAAATGGGCAAAAAACATGAACAGAAATCTCAGAAGAAGACATAGACATGGCCAACACGCACATGAGAAAATGCTCTGCATCACTTGCCATCAGGGAAATACAAATCAAAACCACTCTGGAAAACGAACTAGGGGTGGTGGAAGGGGAGGAGGGCAGGGGGTGGGGGTGAATGGGTGATGGGCACTGAGGGGAGCACTTGACGGGATGAGCACTGGGTGTTATTCTGTATGTTGGTAAATTGAACACCAATAAAAATAAACTTATTAAAAATAAAATAAATAAAATAAAATAATAAAATAAAATAAAATAAAATAAAATAAAATAAAGGGAAAAAAAAAAGACTAGGAAAAGACCCCCTAGGAACACATACAAAAAATGGTGTGGAGGTAGCTAAGTAAGCAACCTCATGAATATATAAAGTAGGTTCATATCCAAATTGCAGGTGCCTGAATCTAAAAGAGCCTATTCTAAGCTTTGAGAACAAAAGTATGGAGTAAACTGCAAGAGAGACTCAAAAGCATCCACACTGATCCACACGTAAGACGGATATCACACTGGGAATTCTTTTTTTTTTTTTTTAATTTTTTTATTTTATTTATGATAGTCGCACAGAGAGAGAGAGAGAAGCAGAGACATAGGCAGAGGGAGAAGCAGGCTCCATGCACCGGGAGCCTGACGTGGGATTCGATCCCGGGTCTCCAGGATCGCGCCCTGGGCCAAAGGCAGGCGCCAAACCGCTGCGCCACCCAGGGATCCCCCACACTGGGAATTCTAAAATAGAATTCATGTACAAAGGAAAACCCTTAGGTGGCAGGTAGGACCTATGACTGAACCTAATCAGGTTAGATACCAATTCAAAGATCATCATTCTCCATAGGATATATTAAAAACAAACAAACAAAAATCAGTAGAGTCCCATGCTATTCAGCTGACCAGATTACAATGCCAGATTGTCTGACAGATAAAATGGAAAATCTTAACATCTCAAATACACATAGTTAATATATTTCATCAAAATAGATTTTCAGAACATGATGAAAAATGAAGAGATTCATCTCAACAAAGTGGAACACTTACCAATAATGCCAATAAACCATGCTTCCTTCTCTAATTATCTTCAGGCAGTAAGAAGCCAATGCTATGAAGGCCCTTGATCTCAATTAAATTAACACCATTAGTAAGGAAAGCAAGAATGGCCAATGAGTAGCCAACTAGTTGTCTCTGCCACAATCCCTCATTTTCCCCAGTCAAGTGGTCCTAAATTAAAGGTGTCTGTGTCTGTACACAGATGAATGCATGAAGACAGACAATAGATTTTTTTTACCATAAAATAGGTCATATACACAAGTATGTGTGTGTGTGTGTGTGTGTATGTGTGTGTGTGATACATGTATGGATTACAGCAACAAATATTTTACCTGAATTGATACAGTTCAAAAGATATTATATTATGCATTATAAC
This sequence comes from Canis aureus, assembly GCF_053574225.1. Taxonomy (NCBI): domain Eukaryota; kingdom Metazoa; phylum Chordata; class Mammalia; order Carnivora; family Canidae; genus Canis; species Canis aureus. Next base: position 59,931,096 of record NC_135628.1, on the reverse strand, counting down.
AAACAAAAAATGCTGCCAAATAACACAATGATTTCTTGTCACTGCATATTCATATTTCATACTCATTAAAGTTACCCTCCAGGGCACCTGGGTAGCCCAGTTGGTTAAGCATCTGCCTTCAGCTTAGGTCATCACCCCAGGGTCCTGGGATTGAGCCCTATACCAGGCTCCCTTTTCAGCATGGGTCTGCTTTTTGCTTCTCCTTCTGTGCTCTTTCTCACCAGTAAATAAATAAAATCTTTATTTAAAAAACCTAATCTCTTAAAAAATAAAAGTTGCCCTTCAGGCTAATTATTGACACACATTACTCTTGTAACTACATGAAAAGTAAAGTTAATAAAATAAATTGGTTATTTCTAAGACAATGACAACCATATCACTTAGGGATAATTCTGCTTTCAAACATGTTAAAGTATAAAAATTAAATACTTGTATACCCAAAACCTTATTTAGGAAATAGGACAATTTCTAACATTGTTGGTTCTCTTTTGTATATTTTCCAGGTGACATCTCTTTTCCACCAGAGAGATAGCTTTTCTCAAAAGAAAGTACCTAACAGGCAGTCATCTTGTTTGGTCTCATTTTCAAACCATTTTATTAATCAAATTCTATTTTTTAACTTGCTTCTTTAACTTGCTCTCCCAGGAGGGAGATTCATCCACATCCATGTGCATAGCTGCCAATGTGGTGTAGTATCCGACAGTACATGTATACCGTAATTTATCAATTCTTCATTTGATGAACATGGGAGATAATTTTTGCACTTTGCCTCAGAATTCCCATAGTTATCTTCTGGAATACATTCATGAATTTCCTCAGGGTATTGACTCAGATGTGGAATTGCTAACTCCAGATGTTAGTTTTTCATATTCTGATTACTGAAAAATGTGGCTGTACTCCTCCCTGACCTATGGATATCCTCCTGAGAGAACACAAGTCCCATTCTTCCTTAATCTAACAGATGTGACATCTATATGAGGCAACCTTTAGAGGGAAGACTATCTTACGCAATAGTATGGGACTTTCAGTTAGCCCAAGGAACCATAGGCCAACAATGCTTAAGGCAAGGAGCAGTACTCCTCTTGGTTCTGTTGAGCAAAGGCACGAGTAGAGCTGTGCTAGGCAGGAAACTAGGATCTCGGGCTATAGCTTAGGTGATGTTGCAAAATCTTTTGAGGTCATTATTAGACTATGGAACATGTAAATGAAGAAAAGACAATAGTGTTTTATTGCAAAAGGCAAGTATTATTTATTCAATGCCAAAAGGAATCTATCTGGAAGTAGCTTGTTCTCCATGACCTGGTACCTCTTATGATGGACTTCCATGGTTACTGCCTCCTTGGTCACAGATGTTATGGTACCAGTGATGCCAAGACCCTCTGCACGGCACCCGCTGCCTGCATGACAGCCTCCATGCTACTCTCCTCCACACTTCCTCTACCTTACCTACAGTAAGTAGGTAAGCTCTTCTTAGTAAAGAGCTCACTGAAAAGTTTCTCACTGAAACTTTTATTTCAGAAACTCATAATCTTGTCTGCATTGTGGAGAGCTCTGAAGATCTGAACAACAACAACAACAAAAAACATCTGGAGGGTTCAATTTGAAGATCCTGAAAATGAGTCAAGATGAAACACACTGAAGGTATCCCACTGACAATGAAAGGAAGAGATTCTTAATTTTGACTCTTACTTAACTGAGTCATGGATTCTGATTCAAAAGCCTACTACTGATCATATCATTCCTTGCCTTAAAAAACAAAATAAAAAACTATAATAATAAAACACAACAAAAAACTTCAGTTAAGTACAAACTTCTAAGCATGGTATTTGAAGTATGTGGCAATCTGGAGCCCCCCCCCTCCCCCCGGCATTTTAACCATCTTATCGTCTCTTTCACAGGCACATTGTACTTTAGCCAAACTTGACTAGTGACTATCTCTTGGACATGTTTCCTTTTTTCCTCTAGGAGGTGGTACTGGGAAAGCATTGCTCAAATTCTGCTCCATGCTGTACTTTTATACCCTTAATACAGCTCGTCTGTGAGCTCCCTATGGGCTTTGTTTATGAGACTGCACACTTCACCCTGCCCTGACTAGAACAAAGAATCTGACACACAGTTGGCTCAAAGTCAATGTTTACGTAACAAAAATAACAAATCAGGGGTACCTGGGTGGCTTAGTCGGTTGAGCATCCAACTCTTGGTTTCAGCTGTCACTTTTTTATTTTTTAAGATTTTATTTATTCATGAGAAAGATAGAGACATAGGCAGAGGAAGAAGCAGGCTCCATGCAGGGAGCTCGACGTGGGACTCCATCCTGGGACTCCAGGATCACACTCTGGGCCAAAGGCGGTGCTAAACCACTGAGCCACCCAGGCTGCCTGGTTTCAGTTTATATCGTAATCTCGGGGTCATGAGATGAGAACTCCACTGGTCTCAGTGGTTAGCAGAGAGTAGACTTGGGATTCTCTCTCTTCCCCTCTCCCGCTTGCTCTCTCCCTCTCTCAAATAAATAATCTTGAAAAAAATAATGAATTATCAGATCTTGTCCTAGCAAACCAGAATACCTTAAAATACAAAGGCCAAGTCTTATCTGTCCAAACTGAGTTCATTATTATATTTTCTCACCTTTTTGTATCTTCCCAGCTCTATGAACAGCACTACTATCCACCTGTTGAGTAGAAAGCCTGTGTCATATTGTCTATCATCCCTCTATCCCTTGCCTAATCGTTTATCATGTTCTAAGGGGTCTATGCTCATGGCCCTTCTATATGCCTGATGTTCAGTCCTTTTATCATTTCTCCCCTGCATGGCCATAGTCCTAACTGACTTCTCTGATTCTAGTTTTCTTGCACTCACTTATGCAGTGGTCATTCTCAGCACAAGTGTGGTAAAATAACTCCCTTGCCCCCCACATCTCTGTAGAGCAAGTCCAGTGACTGCATAAGCATGTCTTACTCCTGCATCTCCTGAGCTATGAGCTTCCTACCCTCACCCAGCTGCCTCCACCCTTTGAAACTGTGTAAGCTATATCCTGTAACCTAGCATGTACTCACCACTCTGCCTAATTGTTTATATATACCAGTTATTATTACAGACCATGTGATACTCATTTAATTGTTTCAAGAAATGAGTAAATTGACCCACTTTAAGAAAATTATGTTTCCCTGTGTTTGAAATGGGTGGGTGAACTGTGATGACATCTGAGATAAATTCTAGTTGATGTCCTTGAGTTCCATGAACGGCTAAAGTGTGTTGCCTCAGAGACTAGGAAATGCTGCACAAGAGTGTTCAGGACAAGGAAACCAATCTCTGGATTATGGAACATTACCTGACCAAGTTCTAGACAAGCTCTTCCTCAATTTCTGAGATAACCTGCAAAACAAAAGAGAACAACCATAGTCAAAACAAGTATGGCATAGTGACAAGATTTTGTTAAACAAACACTATTTTCCAATAAAAAGCACTAGGACTCCCTGGAGAAGCAGTTGATTACAAGTCTAGGCTAAATATGAGCTTGGAAAACCTGGAAATGCTAGAAAGTACTAAAAGACAAGACAGGGATTGTGGCTGGAAGACAGGAAACAACCTAAAGGAGTTTGCACTGACGTTAGGTAGAATAATCAAACCAACGATCCAACCAAACAACAAAAAAGCAAAGCTGATTATACTCAGAATAAATATCCATGTCATAAATAATTGAATAAAAACATAAATGAGGGACGCCTGAGTGGCTCAGCAGTTGAGCATCTGCCTTTGGCTCAAGGCTTGATCCTGGTCTGTGATCCAGTCCAGCATTAGGCTCCCAGTGGGGAGCCTGCTTCTCTCTCTGTCTGTGTCTCTTCTTCTCTCTGTGTGTCTCAGGAATAAATAAAATCTTAAAGAAAAAACCATAAATGAAGGATAAAGGATACTTCTTCCTAACAGTGGATACCAATTGATATATATGCAGAGGGAACTAGGGAAACAAAATCTGCATTAGAAAAACACAAGAATAACTGGTGCAGACAAAATCCTCTGATGAATGCTAAAAGTGAGGGGCAAACAATTAGAGGAAAATAGGACTTTACAAAACGCCGGGACACCTGCACCCTGATGTTTATAGCAGCAATGTCCACAGTAGCCAAACTGTGGAGGGGACCCTCAGTGTCCATCGAAAGATGAATGGATCAAGAAGATGTGGTTTATGTATACAATGGAATATTCCTCAGCCATTAGAAATGACAAATACCCACCATTTGCTTTGACGTGGATGGAACTGGAGGGTATTATGCTGAGTGAAGTAAGTCAATCGGAGAAGGACAAACATTATATGGTCTCATTCATTTAGGGAATATAAAAAATAGTGAAAGGGAATAAAGGGAAAAGAGAGAAAATGAGTGCGAAATATCAGAGAGGGAGACAGAACATGAGAGACTCCTAACTCTGGGAAACGAACAAGGGGTGGTGGAAAGGGAGGTGGGGGTGACTGGGTGGCAGGCACTGAGTGGGGGCACTTGACAGGATGAGCATTGGGTATTATGCTATATGTTGGCAAATTGAATTCCAATAAAAAATAAATAAATAGGGGATCCCTGGGTGGCTCAGAGGTTTGGCGCCTGCCTTTGGTCCAGGGTGCAATCCTGGAGTCCCAGGATCAAGTTCCGCGTCAGGCTCCCAGCATGGAGCCTGCTTCTCCCTCCTCCTGTTTTTCTCTCTCTCTTTCTTTCTCTATGTCTATCATAAATAAACAAATCTTTAAAAAATACATAAATAAATAAATTAATTAAAAAAAATAGGACTTTACAAAGAAATAATTAGTAAATGCAGTGTGGGATCTTGGACCCAAAATGCCAGTGTAATTCAAATGTTTATCTGAGTTACTGTTCTGCAGCATCATTAATCCTCTGGTTCTGACCACTTACTATACTTATGCAGTGTGAACATGGGTGTAGCTGCAGAAGGAATATACAGAAACTGTACTATCCTTTCGCAACTTTTCCACACGTCTGAGTTTGTTTTAAGAATACTCATCTTTGCCTTTCAAAATAGCCATAAGAATAATTCTCAAGTGCTGAGGAAGAGCACAGGTTCAGTGCAAGGAAGACAAATTGAAATCCTACTATACCACTTATCAGTATGTGTGTCTTTGTCCATGTTACTTATGTACTCTGAACCCCCATTTCTTTCCTCTGACTGTTTATGGTTGTGAGAATGAGATGTGTGCACACAGTGCCAGCACAGGGTGGGTAAGAAACAAGACTGTTTCCTTCCCTGAGGGGCCCTCTAGTTAGCTCCACATATGTCCCTGTCATCCCTGAAGGGCTGTCTACTGACTCCACACACATCCATGTCCTCCTTGAGGGGCCTTCCTACTGGCTCCACACACATCCATGTCCTCCCTGAGGGACCATCTACTGGCTCCAGGTCTATCCCTGTCCTCCCTGAGGGGCCTTCATACTGTCTCCACAAGCATCCCTGTGCTAAGGAGCCTTTATACCAGCTCCACACCCCTTCCTGTCCTCCCTGAGGGGCCATCTACTGGCTACACGCTGCTCTCTGTCCTCTCGGAGGGGATTCATACTGACTCCATGACCGTCCCTATCCTCCTGTGGGGCTTTCATACCTGCTCCATGCCCATCCTTGTCCTCCATGAGGGGCCTTCATACTGGCTTCATGCACATTCCTGTCCTGAGGGGCCATCTACTGGCTCCACACCAATTCCTGTCCTCCCTGAGGGGCCATTTACTGACTCCTGGCCCGTCCCTGTCCTACCTGAGGGGTCTTCATACCTGCTCCACACCCGTCCTTTTCCTACCTGAGGGGCCTCCATGCCTGGCTCCATGCCTGTCCCTGTCCTCCCGGGGGGCCTTCATAATGGCTGCAGGCTAGTCCCTGTCCTCCCTGAGGAGTCTTCATACTGGCTCCATGCCATCCTTGTCCTCCCTAAGTGGTCATCATACCTGCTCCTTGTCCATCCCTCTCCTCCCTGAGGGGCCTTCAAAATGGTTCCATGCCTATCCCTGTCCTTCCTGAGGGGCCATCTACTGGCTCCATGCCCATTCCTGTCGTCCCTGAGGGGCCTTCATATCTGCTCCACACCGGTCACTGTCCACTCTGAGGGGCATTCATACCTACTCCACATTTGTCCCTGTCCTCCCTGAGGGGCATTTGTATTGGCTCCACACACATCCCTGTCCGGAGGGGCCTTCATACCACCTTGACGCCAGACCGTCTGCCCTGAAGTACCATCTACAGGCTCCAAGCCCTTCCATCCCCCCTGAGGGGCCATTTACAGACTCCACGCCAGTCCCTGTCCTCCCTGAGGGGCCTTCATACTGGCTCCATGCTCATCACTCTCCTCCCTAAAAGGCTTTCATACTGGCTCCATGACCTTCCCTGTCCTCCCTGAGGGGCCATCTACCAGCTCCATACCCACCTCTGTCCTCCCTAAGGGGACTTCTTACTGGCTTCATGTGCGTCTTTCCTCCCTGAGGGGTCATCTACAGGCTCCATGACCTTCTTGTCTGGCCTAAGGGGCTATCTACCAGCTTCATGCTCATCCCTGTCCTCCCTTCCGGGCCTCCCTGAGGAGCCATCTACTGGTGCCATTCTTGTCCCATCCTCCCTGAGGGCAGTCTACAGGTCCCTGTCCTCTGAGAGCTCATGGTTCTGAGAAGCAAACATCCAGACTATAGGAAACTCACAACTTCTCTCCTGATCTTACTGCTTGTCTAGCTGTGCCTTCCAGTATTTAGCATTTGGGATTCTCTGCAGTAAATGAAGAGGATGAGAAAAGGAGTGTGCAACCCCGTCTACTGTACTGCAAGCTCCTTGGGGAGAGATCCAGTGTCTCACTCATCCTGACTGACCATGCATACCTCAGGACTGGGCATCTGAAAGTGGAAGAGTGAATTAAAGCCAATAGAAAGCAGGAAGGAAGGGAAATCTGGGCACCCACCTGGACCCCTTTTGGATGAAGCTGAAGCTAACTAACTCCTGGAATGAGGAACCATGTCCTTGCCCCTTTAGGTTGCTCTCGTCCTCTGTTTTACCTCCCTGAGTGGTTCTATGTGATTTCAGTGATGATTCGTCTTCCTCCATCCCACCAGGATGTGAAGGCCTTTTAGCAGGAGTGCTCTCCTTTTCCTTGCTCTTCCTTAGGACTTCATCCCGGACTTGGGAGACTCTGTGGTCCCCATCCTGTTTGCTCACATTGCCTTCACTCTGGAAAGATGAGTTGGAGGGTCCCACTTCTGGACCTTCAGTGGTCTCCCTAACAGGTCTGCTGATTATCTCCCCTCCTGCAACCACACTCACACTGCCCTGAGGAGCTACTGCTGCCCTGTGGCTGGACCCTGCAGATGGGATTAGGAGAGACAAGGTGTTCCTACAGACAGAGTATGTGTGGGAAGCAAGTTGCCTGATTCCTTCCCCACCACTATAAGCATGAGATGTGACCCCAGACACATTGGTGACCGTGGGAAGGCTCTTGATGCTGTCCTGATCTTGGTCCCCTTGTCCACGGAGCTCCATGGCCTGTCCCGAGAAGAGAAACAGGGAAGGAGAGAAGTGAGAGGAGAAGGGATTGTCACTTGCTTTCTTAAAGCTGAACCACCCAAGAGCTTATAATTAGGAGAAACTCTGAGGTCATCAAGTTCAGTGGATGCAGGAGTCCCCTCTATGGCACCCTCAAAATGGTCACTCCAGTTCTCTGTGTGGACAGTTCCGGAAAAGCATTATTGCCATTCAGTGAGCATTTTCACATTTATATTTTATATGCTTGTCTTAGCAATTCTGCAAAATAGGTTCCTAAAAGAGACTGCTGGTCAAGAACTATTACATTTTACAGTCTCATATTTAGTAACAAATTGTGCACTTGTGCACAAAGCATGCAGCAATGCCACAGATGCACTGAGAAAGTAGTGCCTGGCTCCAGGTAAGGAAGGGGTTTCCCATACTTGAAAGTGTCCCACAACAGATCAGACTGTCTAGGCTGGAGCAGTGATTGTTCCAGAGCAGGCTGGGCACTGAGGATAATATTGAGGGTATTACAACACTGGCAATGAGGTTAGAGGAGCTGACATCTGAGGAACCATGGATATTCAGAAGCACTTAGGACCTTTCCCGTGTGGCAGGGTCTCTACAGGGTGCCATATTTGGCCAAAGTTCATCTGAATGTAATGCCTTCTCCTAGTGAGCCTCAGAAAGCAGCCTGGAAGAGACTTAGCGGCTCTTCTAAATCACCCTGACCCCATGCCCAAGTCTATGCAAAGGCTTACTGCTGGGCTTTTCCTATCCTCTGCCTCCAACACAGGTAAGGAGATCATGTCACCAGCAGGTTGGGCCTGGGTACCACTGTAAGCCTCCAGTGGTGGTCTCAGCAGGTACACTAAGTCTTCCCAGCATGCAAACAGGTCTTCTTTTGCATCTGAAGGAAGGCACAGTTGTAGGTAAAAAGAGCGGCCAGTGGCAAGCTTCAAGTGGAACTGTTTTTTTTCATGATTATAGATGGATAACTTTACAAACTTCAAAGGAAGCAGCCTGTTGGGGAGCAAAGAGTGCAGGATTAGGTTGAGATAAGTGGGAAGGAAGAGGGAGGGAAGGAAGAGGGGATAGATGCTGACTTTGGCCTAGTCAGCATCTATTCCTCTCCTAAAGATCTGCAAAATCCTCTCCACGTGACCACGGCTCTCACATCCACCTCCTCAGGTGCAGCTTTAATTCAGAGAACAGCACTTAGCTCACTGTACCTCATACCACACCACAAGGTTCCTGACCACCTATGAAGTCCACCCCTCACTCTGCCATGAAAGGCCTGCTACGTGTCCCTGACTTTCTTCCTAGTCTTATTCTCACAACCCTTCTTCTATAATCAAGAGCCACTTTCCCTACAAAGCATGGTGGGCCCCAATACATGTGTTTAATTTCTCTGAATCCACACCACAGTTGCTGGTCATGCACTGCAGAGCTCTCACACTTTGGGTTCTGTGTTGTGGTGAATCACGTGCTTGCCAGTCTTGTCCCTTCTGCATATATCCTGTATGATGGGACTAAAGTTCCTGGACTCACCTGGTCAGCTCCAAGCTCTTTGTCGACTTGAGGTCCTTTATCTGAGTATCTTGGCTATTTCTGGCATTGGCTGCACAGCTCACAGCTGGTTGTGCCAGAAGCATGACATCCGGCATTGTGAGGCTGGGGGTGGTATATGCGATGCCCACTGTCACCATTTGCACATTGTTGTGCATATCAATCACTTCTCCTTTTCTGTTGATCTGTTGTTGGAAGGAAGAGGGAAGCAGCACTTCTTACATCCTCTTCTATCTCCCCTCATCCACTCTACTCCTAAATACAGTGGTCACCACAGTTCTTGGTTGTGGCAAAAATTCAAAGGGAAGTAGTTCAAGCTGTGTACTGTGCCAACAGAACTGACTCAATCTCCCTCTCCAAGCTGACTTCTCACAGGAGCCAAATTCCCTTTCCTTAATATGCCTGGGATCCTGTGCTTTTGTACTCAGAAGTGCCTGTGATCACTATTAAAATAATAAACGCAGAAAAATAAAATAAAATAAAATAAAATAAAATAAAATAAAATAAAATAAAATAATAAACGCATGCACAGCCTAAGACCCAACAATTCAGCCTCTGAAAATGTATTCTATATTTACGTGCACATGCCCCAGTGGGATGTACAAAGTTGTTCATCACCACAATTTTGGTGACAAGAGGATGGGCACAACCCAATACTTCTCCATAAGTGTTTGGGTAAACAAATGTAGAATTTCTTGCAAAATGGACATTTTATTAAAAATAAAAACAATGGTCTTTACAGCAAGAACACAAATGCAAAAAATAATGAAATACAAAGGGATTATTCTGGACTAAATGATTAAAGAGGTGTGACAATCAAGGGTAATACAAGATCCTGGATTAGGAAATGGAGCTCTTAAGAACATTATTGGGACAATTGAGAAAATGTAAACACACACTATATATTGCATGACAGCATTCTGTGAACATTAAATTCCATGAAATCGTGTCATGGTTACATAAGCAAATGTCCAAGTTCTTAGAAGACACATGAAGAATTTAAAGATAAAGGGACAGGGACACCTGGGTGGCTCAGCAGTTGAGTGCCGGCCTTCGGCTCAGGTCTTGATCCCTGGATCCGGGATTGAGTCCTGCATCAGGCTCCCTGTGCTTCTTGCTTTGCCTATGTCTCTACCTCTCTCTTTCAGTCTGTGTCTCTCATAAATAAATAAATAAATAAATAAATAAATAAATAAATCTTAAAAAAAATAAAGATAAAGGGATAAAATAAAATAAAATAAAATAAAATAAAATAAAATAAATAAAATAAAGGGACATAACACTAGCCACTTATACCTAACTCTCAAATAGTTGAGTGAGGGTAATAATCTGTGTGTTGTATGTGTATGGGTTTACTGGTTCTTAATCCTGCCTATACATTTCAATCAACTGGGAGCTCTGAGGTGTCCTGCTGTCCAGACTGGCGAGGTCATTACACCAGAATTTTGGCAGTGGGTCCTGGGCATGTGTGTTATCTCCACTTTCCAGGTCATTCCAAGGTTGAGAATCAGTAATGTGGGACCCAGGAAATTTCACAAAAATCCCCTACCCCTACCCCTGGACAAGCAGAACAGGATTAACTCCATTTTGTGCTGCACCCGCCACCTCCTGTATGACCCCTACATGACCTGCTTATTGCTTAAGGCACTGCCCCACCCTAGTCAAGCAGCTGAGCACACCTTTACCGGAAATTGGCTCATAACAATGTAACCCCGCCTTGTGCCCGCCAAAACTGCACGCCAATTCTGACCAGAGTGACAGGCCAGTTCAAATGGTCACTATAGGGTAAATTGTGATTCAATTGGCCACCTGCGTGTGGACTGACATGACTGTGCAACTTTCTGCGCATGTTACAATCCCATTGGCCACTGGCCCCTATAAAGCTGTTACGCCTCTTAGCCTCGGGGTCCAAGTCCCGGCTCCACTGTGTCGGGTATACTTGGACCCAAGCTCGAGCTTGTAAATAAACCCTCGTGTGTTTGCATTGGTGTCGGCTCCTTGGTGGTTTCTCGGATTCACAATCTTGGGCACAACAAGTAATAGATGTAGAGTCATGGAGCTTCCGAGTTGATCCTCATTTGTCAACTCTCACCTGCTCTTCTCTCTGTCACACTTACAAGGTGTTGGGTGCTCACACCAAAAGTTCGGTTCATACTGTCCCGCTGTCCCTTTGTACAACCCACACCATCATCCCAAAAGCCCTAGAGTAGGAACTGTCTGAACTGAAGCCCAGAAAGCCTGGGCCTCTGCCACATGACGATCTGAGAAAGTAATTTTCCTCTCTGGAATTGTCTGCTCCTCAGTAAGATGAGATCTTCATTCTGCCTACATAAGTAGGTTGCTGTGAGGCTCACAGGAAATGGACACCAAATTGCTTTGGATACTGAAGAGAACCATAGAAATATGGTTTCAAGATACTCGGAGCTTCACATTCCTACAAAACATATTGAGTGAGTAAAAGCAACCTGTACATAACACAAGCAGTAGGACATGATGTCAAAAGTCCACATGTCCCACACAAGAACACTGTACTACATCTCCAAGAGTCACAGAACATTTAACAAGTACTTATGAAGGGACAAAACCTGCAGGGGAATAATGACCAACTTGGGGCAGTGGTAACTTGGGAGAAAGGGAAATGCAAGAAGGGAAGTGCATCCATGTAGATTAAATCATAATCATGTTTTTCCTCAAAAAATATTACACTTACAGACTACATTCTTGCAATATCACTAAAGAAATTGGGCACTCAGCATATAATGGATCCTCAGTAAGATGTGGAAAGAAAAGAATGAAAGAAGGGGGTATTACACATGAGAATCAAGGAAAAGAGAGGAGGGGGCACACATGTGAACCAGGGAGAAGGGGGGGCACACGCGAATCAAGGAGAAGGGAGAAGGCAGATACACCCCTGAAACAGGGAGGAGAGGGGACACTACTGAATCAGGGAGGAGGGGAGGGGGGCACACCCTTCAATCAGGGAGGGGGAGGGGGCACAAATGTGAATCAGGGTGAAGGGAGAGGGGGGACACACCCCTGAATCAGGGAGGGGGCACACATGTGAATCAGGGTGAAGGCAGAGGGGAGATACATCCCTGAAACAGGGAGAAGGAGAGTATATTCCTGAATCAGGGAAAAGGGGAGGGGGGTACACCTCTGAATCAGGGAAGGGGGGAGAGGGGCACACACATGAATCAGGGAGGGGGAGGGGACACACCCCTGAATCAAGGTGGGGGGGCAGCCCACACTGCTCACCTGGATGAAATCACTCTCAAAGACGGGCATGTCCTTCAGCAGGGTGTACTCTCCCCTGCACAGGTGCCGCTGCAGCTTCCCCGAGGACCTGTTGAACATGTGCAGGATGTGGCAGGTGTGGCTGCTATGATAGGGCGAGGGTATGCTGCTGTCCATGGCCATCTCTTGGAGACACCTGGCAGGAGGAGGCAGCTTACTATCTGCCTTGGCACCCTTGGCACCCCAGCAGGGTAACACCCACACCATACCGTGCTGGGATTCACACGTAGGGGTCGTCTGTGCATATCTAGCCCCTGCACCCCGCTGTCAGCACACTCGCAGGCACTGCCTGCCTGTGAACAGGAGGCCAGCCAGCACCAGGACAACTGCACAGTCAGGACACCCGGTGCAGCCCACAGTGTGAACCCTTCCCCTCACTCCTCAGCCAGCTATCCTCTTGCAGTGAATAACCTGCACAACCTCGGGGACAGGCCCTGTGGACTCCTGACTTTCAGAGACCTCCAGCTTTCATTTTCTCACTTCTATTGGCCCAGGGTTACAACAGTTCAGTGCGTCCACTATGGATTCACTGCACCCAAGAAAGGTGCCACCTGTTCTATCCAAGCACACACAATTCCCTTATCTGAGCTTTTCACTTATTCTCAGCTCTGGAAAGCTCTTCCATTTAGAACATTGTCCTGCCCTCCTGGGTCAAGGTCAGGGTCAGGCCCACTTGGACAGCAGTGGCCTTGCCCTGTCCTGGGCGAGTCCCTTCCTGTCAGGCCTTCCTACCACCCCCTCCTGTGCTCACCTCCCAGTCCTTCCCCACCCCACCCCCAGGAACATCCCCCTGCGCCCTCCCTGCGCTCACCTCCCTGGGGATTTCCACCCCAAAGCCCACTCCTCAGGAGGTCCTGCCCCGCCCCCTTCCAGCTCCCTCCTCCTGGCAGCTCTCCCCCAGGCAAACACCAAGCTCACCACCCCCACCCACCCCCACGTGGTCTAGGTCATGATCTCGGCTGGGTCACACCATTGACACCAAACCAGGCAGCCCCACCTCCGCCCCCTGCCCCGTGGAGGGGATGGACTGACCCCTCGCCTCCGGGTGGGCCTCCGAGAGCTGCGCTGGAGCGGCCGCCCCCGCCACCTCAACGTCCCCACACCCCGAACGCGCTCCCACCTGTGTGCCCCCTGGACCTCCCGCCTCTGCGCCCCCCACAGGCTGCCTTTAAACTCCGTCCATTGTGACCTATAGCCGTCGCACAACACTGTGTCCTCATCCCCACAGCTGCCCCCTCAGAAAGCGACATAATTTCATCCAAACGCCGCCAGCGCCCGCAGGAAACTACAGCAAAAGGCGCACAGATGAAGTTGCAGCCTCCACTTGGCGAGGGTTTCCCGCCTCCGCGGAATGCCAGAGTGCGCATGCGCACCCCAGAAAGCACACACCGCGCCGCCCCCGCCCCCGCCCCCGCCCCCGCCCCCACGGGCGCACTGCCTGCCCGCTCCTCTGCTCCTGGACCTGAGAGGGGGCTGGAGAGCTTGCGCAAGCGCAGCACACACAGTGAGCACCATCCACACTTTTTTTTTTTTTAAATAAAGATTCTATTCATCTATTCATTAGAGATCCAGAGAGAGAGAGAGAGAGACAGGCAGAGGGAGAAGCAGGCGCCATGCAGGGAGCCCGATGTGGGACTCGATCCTAGGCCCTGGGATCACAACCTGAGCAAAGGCAGATGCACAGCCACTGAGCCACCCATGCGTCCCCAGCCCCGGTGCCTTAAGGATGGGCCAGCAGGAGCGGAGACGTAGCCACTGCCTACCTGGAGTGACTAGGGAGGTCAGAGGGGTCAGAGCAAATGTGCAAAGACTGTCTGCTATTAGTGCTGGAGGGAGCTCAGACTGGAAAGTGAACCTTCTTGGCTTTATAACAACTTAGGGAATATTGTGGTGGCAGAAAGTGCTTCTGTTCCTGTCTTTGTCTACAGCCTTCCCTGACCTTTTCAAGGGAGACACAGAAAATCCCAAAACCAGGGAGAACCAGAAAACCAATTCAGTGAAAGCATGCAAACAGTACTCGTGAACAATCAGACAGACATGACAGAAACATGTATTCAGTAACCTAAGGGTCTTTCCAGTGTGTAGGTGGAAAACAAAAGCCCTCCCCCCCCCTTTTTTTACAAACTGAAAGAAGACATATTTGAGGACCTGCCTGAAAAATCCCATAGCCTGTAGCCTTCTACATTTGTAATGCCTACAGCTGGGTTCCAGTGGCTCTGCAGGGCATTGTACAAGCCTGTCTCCATGGAGCCCCAGTTCAGCGGTTCTGCAGGGTGCTGTGCAAGCATTTCTCTGTGGAGCTGGGGTCCAGTGGCTCTGCAGGTAACTCTGCAAGGCTGTCTCACTGGAGCTTGGTTCCAGTAGCTCTGCATGTTGCTTTGCAAGCCTGTCTTTGTGTTCGTAGTCCTGAGTGAAAGAGGAGTAAAGCATTCACTAACCGCCTTGGAGGTTGGCTTTGTTCCAGTGGACAGCAGGGTCTCATCCACCCAGAAACAGTCCAGGCTGGAGGACATCAGGCTGATGGTTGGGTCCCAGTGCAAATCCTGCACCCAGAGAAGTGCTGACTCAAAGAGGGATCCTCCAAAGGAAATCCAGGGATAGTGGCCTCTACTCTAATCAGGGAATGAGGAACTAGTCCAGGCTCAGGCTACCTCTGTCAAAGAGCCAAAACCCCAGACAACTCTTCAGATCCTTTAGGGAGTGAGGAGTGAAGTTGTCCCCACTATGATGAGCAGGAAGCCCAACATGGGACTCGAGCCCAGAATCCCAGGATTATGACCCTAGCTAAAGGCAGGCATTTAACCAACTGAGCCACCCAGGTGCCCTGATCTCATTCTTTTTTATGGCTAAATAATATTCTATTTTATGTATACCACATCTTTATCATTTATCTATCAATGGATACTTGTGTTCCTTGTATATCTTAGCTATAATAAATAATGCTGCTATAAACACAGGGGTGTCTATATATTTGTGAAATAGTGTTTTATGTTCTTTGGGTAAATACACAGTAGTGGAATTAAAGGACTCTTTTTTTTATATTTTATTTATTTATTCATTAGAGACAGAGAGAGAGAGAGAGAGAGAGAGAGAGGCAGAGACACAGGCAGAGGGAGAAGCAGGCTCCACATGGGAAGCCTGATATGGGATTTGATCCTGGGTCTCCAGGATCATGCCCTGGGCCAAAGGCAGGCACTAAACCACTGAGCCACCCAGGGATCCCCCACCAGTAGTGGAATTAATGGGACATATGATATTTCTATTTTGAATGTTTGAGTAACTTCATACTAAATCCACAGTCGTTTCCCCAATTTATTTCCCATAAGTGAGCACAAGGGTTGCTTTTTCTCCTCTTCTTTGCCAATACTTATTTCTTGTGTTTTTTATTTTAGTCATCTTAACATGTATAATGAAATATAGCATTATGATTTTGATATGATTACCTGGATGATTAATGATGTTGAGTACTTTATTAATTGATTTTTATTGAAGTATAATTAACATACAATGTTACATTGATTTCAGGTGCACATTATAATGATTCAACAATTCTATACATTTCTTAGTGCTCATCAAGATAGATGTATTCTTATTCCCCTTTATCTATTGCACTAATCTCCCCACCCATCTCCCTCTTGTAACTACCAGTTTGTTCTCTGTCTTTAAGAGTTTGTTTTTTAGGAAGATAGGATGACAATGGAATAAGAGAACCCTAGGCTCACCTTAGCCCACCAACACAACTAGATGACTACCAAATAATTCCAAATACTCCATAAATAAACCTGAAGACTTAAAGGACAAATTCAACAACTAAAGGGGGAGAATAGGCCACGTTGTAGAACATAGGAAGTGTAGAGATGTAGTTTAGGGAAAAAAATGGATTGCAGGTGCTGAGGAAGAGAGGTAGCTTTTTCTGTGGGCAGAGATAAGGAGGAGTAGAGTCCACAGAGGAATGCACAAGGAGGACATTTCCCCAAAATCATTGGCTAAGAGAATGAGAGGGGCTGATTTTTGTGAGTTCTGGCAAACAGAGGGCTTAAAGCCTGGAGTTTTAAAGGCCAGTGGACTTAGCTGGCATAGAGCCCTGAGGGCACTTCCCTGCTCATGGAGAGAAGACAGGCAAGCAACCCAGGGGCAGAGGGCCCTGAGAAGTACCTACATCTCACAGGGGAGGCATAGTTCACTCTTCTTGGAATACATTTTTGAGAGGTGGCATTCAGAGAGGTGCCTCTCTGAGACAAAGGAGTCATGAAACACCATTTCCCTCCTCTCCCCCTCTGCATAGATGTAGAACCACCTGCAGAGTGAGGCTAACCCTAATACCAGCTGCCTAGCTTGCTTGCTGAAGGTCCCAGGTCAAGCACTCTGGTGCAACTGCCCTTCACAGATAAATATGCATCAGTCCTAGTGTGTCAAGAACCTCCCACAGATGATCAGCACAGGGCCCTGCCACAGACCATCCCTAAAGTTTGGAGTTTTAAGGATCAACTGGCTTGACTGGGATAGAGTCCAAGTTGTGCTGCTCCTGGCAGGCAAACAGCCTAGAGACAGACAATATGAAAATGGAGATCTGAAGAATGCATGGGACACACAGGAGGAGATTACTTGCTTTTCTGGAGTGCTTCCCTGAGAGCAAGCAAGCTCAGAGACCCTTCTCCATGGACAAAGGAGCTGACTCCTGCATTTCCCTCCCCTGCCTTCTGCATAAACCAACTTCAGTAAACAGCACTATACCAATACTGGATTGCAACCTGATTACACCTAGTCTCCTTAGCCTGTGCTCTGCTGGTAATGCTTTTCTGGGGGAAAGTGTGCCTGGGTCCCATCCCAGTGTGTCCCTTCCCTAGAAGAACAGCAGAAACCCTGCACACACCATGTTCCCCAACTAGAGAATTTTACAAGCCTTCAGTTCTACTGGGAGTAAAATCAGTTCTCATTTAATAAGCAAACCAGAACAAACCTAGTTAAAACTCAGCATACTCCAGCCAAGGTCTAAATACTTCCCACTGCAGGCAAGGAGAGCCTCTGTAGAAGATGACCCTGAAGAATAGAGCAGCCAAAAAATAGCAGAGTGCTCGCAGCACATATCAGAGACACACCCTGAAGCATCAGATCCTGGACACTGTATGACCTCTTCTCCATAAAGCTTTTACACTCAGGAACAAGAAACATAACAGATTTTTCTAATACAGAGAAGATTGACTCTTAGTCAAATGCCAATGTGGAGAAATTCATCCCAAAAGAAAAAACAAGATAAGGTCATAGGCATAGATTTAATAGAAATAAATATAAGTAATATGTCTGATGGAGAATTTAAAACAACAATCATATGTATGCTCACTGGGTAGAAGAATGGGAGACTATAGGGACACTGTTACTTCAGAGATAAAAGAATTACAAAAAAAAAAACAGAAATGAAAAAAAAACAATTGAGTTTCAAAACAGACTGGATACAATAAGCATAAGGACGGAAGAAGCAGAGGAAGGAATAAGTGATATAGAAGATAAAATAATGGAAAACAATGAACTTGAACAACAGAGAGAAAGACGAATTATGGAACAGGAGAATTGACTTAAGTACTCAGTGACACATCGCATATAATAACATTCTCATCATAGGAGTCACAAAAGAAGAGAGAGAAAAAGGGGCAGAAAATTTATTTGAAGAAATAATAGCTGAAAGATTCTCATATCTGGAGAAGCGGTTTCAAGATACAGGGAGAGGGGATCCCTGGGTGGCTCAGCGGTTTAGTGCCTGGCTTCGGCCCAGGGTGTGATCCTGAAGTCCCAGGATTGAGTCCCACATCAGGCTTCCTGCATGGAGCCTGCTTCTCCCTCTGCCTGTGTCTCTGCCTCTCTCTCTCTCTCTCTCTCTCTCTCTCTCTGTGACTATCATAAATAAGTAAAAATTTAAAAAAAAAATTTGTAATATATGGCTATCAAGAAATATCTTAAAATCAACAAGACAAAAGGAGTGCCTAATGTACAAGGGAAGACCGAGAAGGCTAGCTACAGACCTCTACATAGAAACTTGGCCAGCCAAAAGGGACTGGCATGATATATTCAACATGCAGAATGGGAAAAATCAGCAACCAATAATACTCTATCCAGCAAGGCTATCATTCAGAATAGAGAAATAAAGAGTTTCCCAAACAAATAAAAAAATAAAGTTTGTGACAACTAAACCAGCCCTGCAAGAAATATTAAAGGGGATTCCTTCAATAGAAAGAAAAGACAAAATGTGACAAAAAAATAAAAACAGATAGGAAGAGGGAAAATATTCAGAAACAATAAA
The DNA here is from genome assembly GCF_053574225.1 of Canis aureus. NCBI lineage: Eukaryota > Metazoa > Chordata > Mammalia > Carnivora > Canidae > Canis > Canis aureus. The sequence continues at coordinate 59,912,441 of NC_135628.1, read as the reverse complement.
ACAACAGACAAATAATAAAATGGCACTAAATTCGTATCTATCAATAATCACTCTGAATGTAAATGGACCAAATACTCTAATCAGAAGACATAAGGTGTCAGGATAGACATGAACAAAACAAAGCAAAAGACTCATCCATATGCCACCTATAAGAGACTCATTTTAGACCTAAACATAGTTGCACATTGAAATTGAGGGGGATGGAGAAACATTCATCATGCAAATTGACAAACAAAACAAAACAGAGTAGCAATACTTGAATCAGAAAAACTATATTTCAAACAAAAAACTGTAACAAGAGATGAAGAAGGGCACTATGTCATAATAAGGGGACTATCCAACAAGAAAACCTAACAATTGTAAATATTTATGCCCCTAACTTAGGAGCACTCAAATATATAAAATAACTAATAACATGCATAGAGAAACTCATTCATAATACTACAATAATAAGAGGGAACTTTAACACCCAGTCAATGCAATGGACAGATTATCCAAGCAGAAAATCAACAAGGACACAATGGCTTTGAATGACACACTGGACCAGATAGACTTAACAGATAAATTCAGAACATTCCATCCTATAGCAGCAGAATACATATTATTTTTAAGTCCACATGAGACATTCTCCAGAACAGATCACAAACTGACTCACAAACTGAGTCACAGTCCAGCCCCGACAAGTACAAAAAGATTGAAATCATACCAGGCATATTTTCTAACCAGAATACTATTAAACTTGAAGCCAACCACCAGAAAAAGTTTGGAAAAATCACAAATACATATGATTTAAAAAACATGCTACTAAGGAATTAATGAGTCAAACAGAAAATGAAAGAATAAATTTTTTTAAAATACATGGAATCAAACGAAAATTAAAACACAATGATTTGAAACCTTTGCAATATAGTGAAAGGGGTCCGAAGAGGAAAGTGTATAGCAGTACAGGCCTAATGCATGAAGCAAGAAAAATGTCAAATAAACAATCTAATTTTACATCTAAAAGATATAGAAAAAGAAAAACAAATAAAGCCAAAAGCTAAAAGAAAGACATGGAAACTAAAAACAAATGAAAGAACAGATCAATGAAATGAGGAGCTGGTCCTTTGAAAAAAATTAATAAAATTCATATATCCTTAGCTAGACTTATCTAAGAGTAAGGACACAATTAAATTTCAAATGAGAGAGAAGTAACAATCAATACAACAGACATACAAACAATTATAAGAGAATATTATGAAAAGTGATATGGGCAACCTGGAAGAAATAGATAAATTCCTCAAAACGTAAACTACCAAAATTGAAACAGGAAGAAATAGAAAACTTGAACGGACCAGTAACAAAAAAATAATGAAAAAGTAAATCAAAAACTTCTCAACAAACAGAAGTCCTGGGCCAGAAAAATTCACAGGGGAATTCTACCAAATATTTAAAGAAGATTTAAAACCTATTCTCAAACTGTCCAAAAAATAAAAATGGAAGGAAAACTTCCAAACTCATTCTATGAGGCTGGCATTGCCTTGATCACAAACCTAGACAGACTTCACTAAAAAAGAGAATTACAGGCCAATACCCCTGATGAACATGGATGTACAGTTCTCAACAAAATACTAGCAAATCAAATTCAACAATGCATTGAAAGGATTATTCACCACAATCAAGTGTTATTTATTCCCGAACCCCAAAGGTATTTGCAATTTAATCAGTGAGGTATACCACATTAATAAAAGAAAGAAAAAGAAAGAAAAAGAATTATATGATCCTTTCAATAGATTCAGAAAAAACATTTCACAAAGTACAATATCCATTTATTATAAAAACTCTCAACAAAGTAGGCTTAAATGAAACACATCACAACTTAATGAAGGTCATATGTGAGAAAACCACAGTTAATATTCCTCTTAGGAAAAAAACAGAGCTTTTTTTTTCTATAGTCAGTAACAAAAGAGGGATGCCCATTCTCACCACTGTTGTTAACACACTACCAGAAGCTCTAGCCACAGCAATCAGACAAGAAAAAGAAATAAAAGACATCCAACTTGGCAGGGAAGAAGTCAAAGTTTCACTATTTATAAATGACAATTATGCTCTCTATATAAATATCAAAAGACTCAACCAAAAAATGCTAGAACTGATAAATGAATTCAGCTAAGTTGCAGGAAACAAAATCAAAGTATGAAACGCTCTTGCGTTCCTCTACACCACTAATGAAGCAGCAGAAAGAGAAATCAAGGAATCATTCCCACTTACAACTGCAGCAATACTCATAAAGTATTGCCTTCATCCCCAGGCTGAGCCCCCAGAACAGGGCAGAGGTCACAGCCTGTGCCTCTTTCCCCATGGAGGACAGAAGAAGATCCTCTGGTGCTCTGAGAATGTAAGGAACCTAAGGGTTCTGGCTGAGAGTCCGGAGACTCAGAGAAAACAGGAACTGTTTTCATGCTCATGCTCATGTGTGAGCCCAGGCTGGGGGTGTGGGAGCTGTGGCCCTGGTGGGCTCAGGCTCCAGGGGTGTCCCTACACTGTCCATCCTAGGTCAGGGGGTTCCCTGTGCTCCCAGACCCAGAGGCCAGCCTTACCTCCAGGTTCCCAGGGCCTCAGCATGGGCCATGGGGGTATGCTCCTGGCCAGGACAGGTGGAGCAGGGTGATGAGGCTCAAGTGGGCTGAGACTCTGGCAGGGCACACCACCACCTGTGTGTTTTGACTTTGGACTTTAATCAACTCCTAGAGAATGGAGGGAAAGACTGTTTATTTACAGGAAACAGTATCTGCATCTGTTCTCAGTTGGACACATTTTGCCACAGGTAGAGACTTCAGGATACTCTGGCATTTTAGAAGCAATTCTCAAAGGGCTTACTCTTATTTTCAAGAAAATAATATTTTAAGAATTCCTAAAACATTTGTATCCTCCATATTGGGAGCCACATAGTGCTTTAAATGCCCCATATCAGGAATTTTTCACTTCAGGACAGGGAGTATCTGATGACATAGTTTATTACAGGACAGAATACAGTGGCTTTGTAAAAACAAAATAAAACAAACCGGACAAAAAACAGTACTTTAGTGATTCATCAGTTGCATATAACACCCAGTGTTCATCACATCACATGCCCTCCTTAATGCTCCTCACAAAATTACCCATTTCCCCATCCCCTCCCGTCCAGCAACCCTGTTTGCTTCCTAGAATTAAGAATCTCTTATGGTTTTTCTCCCTCTCGGTTTTTATCTTACTTTTTCTTCACTTCCCTATGTTCAACTCTGCAACTGAGGAATCAGTAAATTCTACCCTTAAAACTAATAATACTTTATGTTAAATAAATTGAATTTAAAAAATCTCACAATGATATCTACTTAATATTAAAGTGAACCCTTGTTCACACTTTTCAAAAGAATGCTGAATTCATCAAGTACCTGGTTTTTAAGTTACTATGTTCAGTTAATATAAAGCTGAGACTTTGTGATTTTTGGTTTATTTATGACAAAGTTATACCAATTAAAACACACACACACACACACCAATTACTTTAGTGCAAAAGTTAGATGAATTGGCTCATTCATCTCTATGATAATGACTTTCTCTCCTTTATTGATGTTCCTTGTTTGTGACAACTTAAAGTTTCCATTTCCAAGTTCCTTACTTGCAGAAGATTTCAGTCATTCTTTTGCCCAGAACCATACAACAGCTGCTCCAAGATAACCTAGATCTTGGCATACATGTGCAGATTCTCCAGAAGACACCTTTACCCCAACGACTGTAAATGTGTGTCCACTCACCCTGAGTTAAGTAAATGAAAACATGTCAGGAAGGAGTCTTCCCAACTGAGACACCAACCTTACCACTGAGACTCAGCCTCAACCTTGGCCTGAGTGCTGGAGAGACCCTAGGGAGAAGTGCCTTTGGTCCCATGGATTCCCACATGGACGTGCAAAATAAGAGTGTGCTCTTCTTTTTAGCCATGATTTTAGCGTGGTAAAATTTAGCTTGTAATTGGACTACAATTAGTTAATAACTTATTGCTTAAAATCTGTAGAATATATACAGATATTTTTATTTTCTTTCTTAATATTGGTGATCTGTGGGATCCCTGGGCGGCTCAGTGGTTTAGTTACTCTCTTTGGCCCAGGGTATGATCCTGGATTCCTGGGATCCAGTCCCACATTAGGCTCCCTGTATGGAGCCTGCTTCTCCCTCTGCCTGTGTCTCTGTATGTCTCTCTCTGTGACTCTCATGAATAAATAAATAAAATCTTTTTTAAAAATTGGTAATTTGTTATTTCTTTTTTTTCTCAGTAAGTTCTTATATATTTTGTTAATTAATAGAACCAACACTTATTTGGCATGAGTTCTGCTATGCTGTGTATGTTTTCTACTTCTTTTGGATTTCTGTTTTTAATCCCCATAATTGTTATCTGTTACTTTTGGTAAAGTATACTCTTCCAGGTATATTGTGTGGAAATATGCATAATTTATTTTCAGCCTGTTACTCTGACGAAGGCATTTAAAGTTAAAATTTCACCAGGAAGTTCTACTTTAGAATCAGGACAGAAATGTTGCCTTTTGCTTTATCATTGACAATGAGATACATTCAAGGTATTTTCTATTGTGTTCTTAATTTTTTCTTACACCTTGGGTTTATCTTGAAATATTTATTTAATTATCAACTCTTTGGGGATTTTTATGAACATTATTATTTTTTTTATTTTTTTAATTTATTTATGATAGTCACAGAGAGAGAAATAGAGAGAGGCAGAGACATAGGCAGAGGGAGAAGCAGGCTCCATGCACAGGGAGCCCGATGTGGGATTCGATCCTGGGTCTCCAGGATCACGCCCCAGGCCAAAGGCAGGCGCTAAACTGCTGCGCCACCCAGGGATCCCTCACTTATTTTTTAATTAAAATATTTATTTGATAGAGATAGAAAAAAAGAGACATCACAGTAGGGGAGCATCAGAGTGAGAGGGAGAAGCAGCTTGATCCCAGGACCCCAGGATCATGACCCAAACCTGAAGGCAGTTGCTTAACTGACTGAGCCACCTAGACAACCCTGATGCACTTAAAAAATAAGTTTCATGCAACATATAAAATAATACACTAAGCTCAAAGGTATTCTTTTAAATGAAAATTTCTAAGTAATTAAATTTTACTAAAACTCTGCAAGCACCTCAAAAAATACCGTTACATCCTTAATGGATTAATAACATGCAGTAAGAGATTTATCTCAAAGGGAGAATTGACAGGAATCTATTTCATATTATTTGACCCACTGTTAGGTTCCTTACATTTAAAGTGGTCTCAGAGATTTTCCCAAAGCATAATTGTCACAATCTTAATGCCAAATAGATTCAGCTGTAATAAATGAGTGTCATAACCGAGCTCTTAAATCTTGCATGGTTTATCTCAATAGATATTTATAAACTGAAAACGAAATTATTTGTCTGCATTAACCCTTCCTTGGCAACAACAAAAAAATAGTCAATATAGACAAGGTATATCCAGGGTTGACATGCAAGGATTAATTATAAAAGAATTTTCTGTTATTCCAGGTTAAACCAGGGACAATATGTATTGTAGAAACAAGACTAGAGTCACTGAAGTCATTCTTCTGGGATTTCAGAATGAGAAAGAAATAGAAATTCCTTTTTCTGCATTCCTGCTCATGTACATGACATCTCTGATTGGCAACACCATGATCATCCTTTTGGTGTGTGGTGATTACTGTCTGCATTCAACCATGTATTTCTTTGTGGCCAATCTTTCTTTCCTTGAACTTGCCATCACTTCCACAGTGGTACCTAAGATGCTAGCTAACACATTTCACCTCACCAAGGCAATATCCTTTGTGGGATGTCTTACACAATCTGTCTTCTACTTTCTTATGGGATCCACAGAGTTCTTCATCCTGGCTGTCATGTTATTTGATCGATCTATTGCCATCTGCAACCCACTGAGGTATGCCATCATCATGAACAAATAGACATGCATAATGTTACTTCTGGGATCCTATGTTGGTGCATTTTTGTCAATGTTGGTGCCATCTATCTTAACTGCTCCATTAGTCTTTTGTGGGCCAAATAAAATCCATCATTTTTTCTGTGACAGAGGCCCTATGCTATAGCTGGCCTGTACAGGTATCTCTCTGGCTGAATTGGCTGACTTTATCTCCTCTGCTGTGTTGCTCTAAGGCTCCCTGCTCCTGACGGAGTGTCTTACACTTATATTGTTATCACTATCCTTTAGAATTCCTTTTGTCTAGGGATGGCAGAAAGCCTTCTCTACTTCTGTTTCACATATCACAGTGGTCACACTTTATTATGGGAGCTCCGTCTTCCTCTATGTTCATCCAAAGAAAGGCAGTGCACTAAATATTAACAAATTTGCCACAGTGCTGAACACCATTTTTTTTTTTTTTAGTGCTGAACACCATTGCTGAAGCCTTTTATTTATAGTCTTCGAAATGAGAAAGTCAAAGGAATCCCTGAGGGATGCCTCTAGTAAATATATAGGTATGCTAATACACTTAAGACCTCAAAAATGATATTTTTATTGAATTCAAAGATTCCCCTCTTTGATGACAAAATCACTCATCGATGTAATTATGTAAATGTTTGAATTTTTACAAAACGGAGAAACATCCATGAAGATATGGTCCTAAGTATCTATACATATATCTAAACCAGTATTTCCTAAAGTATATCCAATGTTCAGGTAGAGTCTTAAAATATTTGAGAGAATTAATAGAACCAAAAATACATACACATATTTCTACATGCATAGAAATGTATGCACATTTTTAAAATATTTTAATTAATTATTTTGCATAGATATATACATTGTTTAAAAATATTTTGTGTATTTATTTATGTATTTAGTTATTTATTTGAGAGCAGGAGGAGAGGCTGTGAGAGAGGGAGAATCTCAAACAGATTCTGTGCTGAAAATAGAGCCCAACACAGGCTGCATCCCATCACCCTGAGATCATGACCTGAGCCAAAATCCAGAGTTGGGCATTCAACCAAGTGAGTCACTCCAGTATTCTCCATACATACATTCTAAAGCAGTCTTTATTCTTCTCATTTTCTTGTTCATTGAATTATTTCAAAACCAAATTCCTGTAGAATCCTCTTTTTTAATAATAAATTTATTTTTTATTGGTGTTCAATTTGCCAACATATAGAATAACACCCAGTGCTCATCCTGTCAAGTGCCCTCCTCAGTGCCCATTACTCAGTCACCCCCAACCCCTGCCCACCTCTCTTTCCACCACCCCTAGTTCGTTTCCCAGAGTTAGGAGTCTCTCATACTCTGTCTCCCTTTCTGATATTTCCCACTCATTTTTCTCCTTTCCCCTTTATTCCCTTTCACTATTTTTTACATTCCCCAAATGAATGAGACCATATAATGTTTGTCCTTCTCCAATTGACTTCCCCTTATTTTAAATATGGATGATTCTGCTTGAGATAGATTGTCACATTCTCTTACACAATTCACTGATATTTTTTTCTTCATAGATATCAATGTATCTTTGAATTTAATACAAATAAGTCTCATATTAAAAGTGGTAAATTTCATTTGATTTGGTTTTTGAAATACTACCTTCAAATGATTTATCCCATTGAATATTTAAGTGTCAATTTAAGTTACAGATGGATTTTCTCAAGTTTCTACTTAAGTTAAAATCTGAAGTAGTTATGCTCTTATTTCTATGCCACAGATGCTGTGCATATAGAACTCATAAGAAATTAAAAGCTCCTGCTGAATATGCAGAGAAGACATAGCTAGCAGGAAAGTATCAGATAATAAACTATCATTTATTTTGCCTTTCAGAACCATTAGAAATGAATTCAGGTATTCAGCTCAAAACTACACATTTTTTTCCCAAAAGAGATTTTGTTTATTTGTCTATGACTATTTTTATCCAAACCCCTTAGGCTTACAGATCACTAAATTGTTAATATAAACTTCCTCATCAACCAGCCATTCAACTTATGTTCCAAAAAGAGGATTTACGTATGATATTGGAAGGCAAGAAATATATATGCATAGTTTTTGAGCAAGTGTCACAGTTGAATTAAACTTTTTAATATATTTTTATTAGAGTTCAATTTGCCAACATATAGTAACACACAGTGCTCATCCTGTCAAGTGCCCCCATCAGTGCCCATAATCCAGTCACCTCATCCCCCCACCCACCTCCCCTTCCACTACCCCTTGTTCATTTTCCAGAGTTAGGAGTCTCTCATGTTTTGTCAGCAATACTTAAGAATTAAACCAATACTTAAAGATGAGAAAAAAATAGCAATGAAAAATTCGAGTCAGTGTGCCCTCTTGTTAATTGGATTCAATTTTGAAATGCAGTTTTGTGTTGAGTTCCAGCATGGTCACATTGTTACTGTGTGATCTTGGTCCAAATACTTAAGAGTTTGTTTTGTTTTCTAATATATAAAGTTAAAAAGATAGCATATATTTTACTATTGTAAAAATAAACTTAAAAAGAAATAACATAAAACTTAAGGCAAAGAATAAAAATATAGGGATGCCCGGGTGGCTCAGTGGTTGAGTGTCTGCCTTCAGCTCAGAGTGATCTTGGAGTCTCAGGATCACATCCCACATCATGTTCCTAGCCTGGAGCCTGCTTCTGTCTCTGCCTATATATCTGCCTCTCTCTCTCTCTCTCTCTCTCTCTCTGTCTGTCATGAATAAATAAATAAAATCTTTTAAAAATTGGAATATATATCTATATATCTTATATATGGAGCCTTCTTAAATCCACAATGGCTTAAACCCACGTAAAATTTTATACTCAAATTTGATAAATAGGAGGCGGGGGAAGATGGCGGAAGAGTAGGGTCCCCAATCACCTGTCCCCACCAAATTACCTAGATAACCTTCAAATCATCCTGAAAATCTATGAATTCGGCCTGAGATTTAAAGAGAGAACAGCTGGAATGCTACAGTGAGAAGAGTTCGCACGCACTTCTATCAAGGTAGGAAGACAGGGGAAAAAAGAAATAAAGAAACAAAAGGCATCCAAGGGGGAGGGGCCCCACGAGGAGCCGGGCTAAGGCCGGGGCGAGTGTCCCCAGGACAGGAGAGCCCCGTCCCGGAGAAGCAGGAGCTGCACCAACCTTCCCGGGCGGAAGGGGGCTCGCAGGGAGTTAGAGCAGGACCTAGGAGGGCGGGGATGACCTCAGGCTCCTGGGGACACTAACACAGCACCTGTGCCCCAGGGAGAGCGTGCCCCACACTGCGGCCGAGCTCCCTAAAGGGCTGCAACGCGCGCCCAGCGGGTCCCGGGAGCAGCTTGGAGGCGGCGCGGTGGGTGGCTCTGCGAGGAGGGGGCTGCGCGGCCCCAGCTTGGGGGAAGCTCCTGCACAGGCTCCGCGTGGACGGGGCTGCGGGGCGGGAGCGTGAATCCTGCAGCGCAGGCCCTAGAGCACAGGGCGCCCGGACACAGCCCAGGATCCGGCCTCCCCCGGGACAGGCAGAGGCCGGGAGGGCCCAGGACAGCAAGGACGCTCCTGCCCCGAGGTGAGCAGATCAGCGGCCCCGCCCCGGAGCCTCCAGGCCCTGCAGATGGAGAGCTCTGGAGTTACTGCGGGAGCTGACTCCAGGGCTCCAGAGCTGCCGCCACCACTGGGGTTGTTCCTCCTGGGGCCTCACCGGGTAAACAACCCCCACTGAGCCTCACATGGCCTCACTGGATAAGCAGCTTAAACATCTTTCACTGAGCCCTGAAACAGGCAGGGGGCTGAGTAGCTCCCCCAAGTGCTAACACCTGAAAATCAGCACAGCAGGCCCCTCACCCAGAAGACCAGCTAGACGGACAGGGGAAAAACAAATATTGACCAACCAGCACTAGAAAGTTCCAGGGGAAGTCGAGGGATTTACAGTATACAGAAACAGAGGATACTCCCCCGTGTTTTTTTGTTTTGTTTTGTCGTATTTTTATTTGTTTGTATCCCCCCTTTTTTCTTTTCTTCTTTTTTTTCTTCTTTTCTTCTTTTTTTCTTTTTCTTTTCTTCTTTCTCTTCTCTTTTTCTCCATTTCCCAATACAACTTGTTTTTGGCCACTCTGCACTGAGCAAAATGACTAAAAGGAAAACCTCACCTCAAAAGAAAGAATCAGAAACAGTCCTCTCTCCCACAGAGTTACAAAATCTGGATTACAATTCAATGTCAGAAAGCCAATTCAGAAGCACTATTATAAAGCTACTGGGTAAGACATATTTAGATAATAATACACTTATACTTGGTGACTTCAATCTAGTGCTACACTCGATAGGTCTTCTAAGCACAACAGTTCCAAAGAAACGAGAGCTTTAAATGATACACTGGACCAGATGGATTTCACAGATATCTACAGAACTTTACGTCCAAATGCACCTGAATACACATTCTTCTCAAGTGCACATGGAACTTTCTCCAGAATAGACCACATACTGGGTCACAAATCAGATCTGAACCGATACCAAAAGATAGGGATCGTCCCCTGCGTATTCTCAGACTATAATGCCTTGAAATTAGAACTAAATCACAAGAAGAAGTTTGGAAGGATTTCAAACATGTTGAGGTTAAGGACCATTCTGCTAAAAGATGAAAGGGTCAACCAGGAAATTAAGGAAGAATCAAATATATTAAATTTCTATCCAAAATTTACAGAAAAAGTATATATAAAAAATTATTCTCAATTTTTGAAGTATGTTTTTGACATTATTTGTCACTCACTCATTCTTCCACCTCGTTAACCCTCGTCGTTAGGACTTCTAGTTTGGATTGCATCTCATTCAATTGATTTTTAATTTCTGCCTGATTAGCTCTAAATTCTGCAGTCATGAAGTCTCTTGAGTCCTTTATACTTTTTTCTAGAGCCGCCAGTAGCTGTATAATAGTGCTTCTGAATTGGCTTTCTGACATTGAATTGTAATCCAGATTTTGTAACTCTGTGGGAGAGAGGACTGTTTCTGATTCTTTCTTTTGAGGTGAGGTTTTCCTTCTAGTCATTTTGCTCAGTGCAGAGTGGCCAAAAGCAAGTTGTATTGGGAAAAGGAGAAAAAGAGAGGAGAGAAAGATGGAAAGAAAAGAGAAAGAGGAAAAAAAAAGGGAAGAAAAAAAACGAAAAAAAAAAAAGAAAAAGAAAGGAGAAAAAAAGGGGGTGGGGGAAGGAAACAAATCAAAAAGCAAAACAAAACAAAACAAAAACAAAACAAAACAAAACAAAAAAAGAACCACGGGGGAGTATCTTCTGATTCTGTGTACTTTAAGTCCCTTGGCTTCTCCTGGAAGTTGTCAGTCTAGCTGGTGTTCTGGGGGAGGGGCCTGTTGTGCTGATTTTCAGGTGTTAGCAGTTGGGAGAGCTGCTGTGCCCCCTGCCTGGTGCAGGGCTCAGTGGGGGCTGTTTACCCCGTGAGGCCCCAGGAGGAACAGCCCCAGTGGCGGGGCAGCTCTGGAAACCTGGATTCAGCCCCCGCAGGAACTCCGGAGCTCTCGGTCTGCAGGGCCTGGAGGCTCCGGGGCGGGGCCGCTGATCTGCTCAGCTGGGGCAGGAGCGTCCTTGCTGTCCTGGGCCCTCCCGGCCTCTGCCTGTCCCGGGGGGAGGCCGGATCCTGGGCTGTGTCCCGGTGCCCTGTGCTCCGGAGCCTGCGCTGGTGGATTCGCGCTCCCGGGCCGCGCAACCCCCTCCGCGGAGCCGCCCCCGAGCCCCCCGAGCTGCTCCTGGAACCGCGCAGCCCCCTCCGCATGGAGCCTCTTCCTCTGCCCGAGCCCCTCCGAGCTGCTCCCGCCCCGCAGCCCCCTCCGCGGAGCCGCCCCCGAGCCCCCCCGAGCTGCTCCGGGTCCAGCCGTGCACGCTGCAGCCCTTAGGGAGCTCGGGCACTCTCCCGGGGCGCAGGTGTCTGTTACTGTCCCAGGGAACCCGAGGGCATCCTCGCCCTCCTGGGTCCTGCTCCAACTCCTTGGAGCCCCTTTCCCCCGGGAAGGTCGGTGCAGCTCCTGCTCCTCCGGGACGGGGCTCTCCTGTCCTGGGGACACTCGCCCCGGCCTCAGCCCGGCTCCTCGCAGGTCCCCTCCCCCTTGGAGGCCTTTTGTTTCTTTATTTCTTTTTTCCCCGTCTTCCTACCTTGATAGAAGCGCGAACTCTTCTCACTGTAGCATTCCAGCTGGTCTCTCTTTAAATCTCAGACCGAATTGATAGATTTTTCAGGATAATTTGAAGGTTTTCTAGGTAATTTGGTGGAGACAGGTGATTTGGAGACCCTACTCTTCCGCCATCTTGCTCTAGACCCTGTTTTTGACATTATTTGCACCAATAAATTTCAAGAAAGAATGGATTAATACAGTGATAAACAAGAAAATGATGGAACAAAACATTTAGGTGATACAAACACTAATTAAGAAGAAAGTCCAAAAAAAATCATACAGCATTACAAATATTTAAAGCTACCAGTTCTGTCAAAGGGCAAAGAAGGATAAATATGACTCTATCTGGGAGTGACATCAACAAGGTAACAAAGTAGGTAGCAATAAGTTTATCTTCCTCAATAGAAACATTGAAAAACTAATGTAGATGGTTAGAACAACTTCATTACATCTCTGTAAAAAAACAATCAAATGCTTATTGTAACCAAATGACTGCGGAATCTGGAAAAGATTATTCAAGTATTATAAGAAAGCTTCGTGGCATATGTAGATGCCCTTTTGCCACCCTCTTCCCTGGCTTGTTGTCTTTTTTCTTCTCTTTCATCTTTTTATTAGATTCTAGTTAGTTGACATGCAGTGCAATATTAGTAGCATGAGTAGAATTAGATGATTCATCACTTACATATAACATCCAGTACTCAAACCACAAGTGTCCTCCTTATACACATCATCCATGTAGCCCATTGCCACCCACCTCCCCTTCAACAAGGGGAGAGTATCTTCTGATTCTATATTCTGTTTGTTATCTATAGTTAAGAGTCTTAGGGTTTGCCTCTCTCTCTCTCTTTTTTTTCACCTAAGTTCATTTGTTTTGTTTCTTAAATTTCACAAATGATTGAAATCGTATGGCATTTGTCATTCTTTGCTGGACTTATTTCACTTAACATATTACTCCCTAGCTCCATCCATATAGTTTCAAATAACAAGATTTAATTCTTTTTATGGCTAAGTAATGCTCTGATATTATATATGTATTCATATGTATATATGTATTCATCAGTCAGTGGATACGGGTGGTTTTCATATTTGTCTAGTGTAGGTAATGCTGTTATAAACATGGAATGCATGTATCTCTTTGAATTAGCATTTTTGTATTCTTTGGTCAAATATCTAGTAGTATAATTACTAGGTTATAGGATAGTTATATTTTCAAATTTTTGAGGAAATTCCGTATTTTTTTGGGAAGTAGCTGCACAAATTTTCATTTCCACTAACAGGGTTAAGAGAGTTCCCCTTTCTTTGCATCTCACCATCTGTTGTTGCCTGTGTTGCTAATTTTAGCCATTCTGACAGATGTAAGGTGATATCTCATTGTGGTTTTTGTATTTCCCTGATGATCAGTGATGTTAAGCATCTTTTCATGTTTCCATTAGCTGTCTGGGCAAGATGGCAGAAGAGGAGCGTCCCCAAGTCACCTATCCCCACCAACTTACCTAGATAACTTTCAAATCATCCTGAAAACCTACGAATTTGGTCTGATATTTAAAGAGAGAACAGCTGGAATGCTACAGTGACAAGAGATTGCGCTTCTATCAAGGTAGGAAGACAGAAAAAAAATAATAAAGAAATAAAAAAGCATCCAAGGGGGAGGGGCCCCAGTGAGGAGCCTGGCTAAGGCCATCCAGCAAGTGTCCCCAGGATAGGAAAGCCAGTCCCGGAGAAGCAGAGCTTTACCAATCTTCCCGGACAGAAAGGGGCTGGTGGGGAGCTTGGACAGGATCCTAGGAGGGGCGGTGATGCCCTCAGGCTCCCAGGGACACACAGAGGAATTGCACCCCAGAGGAAAGGAGAGCGCGCCACATACAACGGCCAAGCTCCCTAAAGCAGCTCGGGGAGCGGCTCTGGCGGCGGCTCCTGACGGAGGGGGCTACATGGCCGGGGAGTGCGGTTCCAGTGGTGCGGGCCCGGAGCCAAGGGCGCTGGGGGACACGGCGCAAGATGCGGAGCTCCGCCTGGGACAGGCAGAGGCCAGGAAGACACAGGACAGCAAGGACGCTCCTGCCGCCCGGCGGCCCTGAGCTGTGCAGATTAGCGTCCCCCGCACCCGGAGCGTGCAGGCCACTGTGGACTGAGAGCTGTGGTAGTTACTTCTGGAGCTGACTCCAGATTTGGAGAGCTGGCTGTCGCCACTGCTGGTGTTCCTCCTGGTGTCACCTTGTACCTGGGAATGAGCAGGGGCCTCACAGGATAAACAGCTCCCACTGAGACTTGCACCTGTCAGGGGGCTTGGCAGCTCCCACAGGTGCACACACCTGAGAATCAGCACAGCAGGCCCCTCCCCCAGAAGGCCAGCTGGAAGGACAGGGAAAAACAAGGTATTTGACCAAGCAGCACAGGAAAGTTCCAGGGGAAGTCGAGAGATTTACAGTATATAAAATCAGAAGAAAAAAAAAATCAGAAGATACTTCCCCCTGTTTTTTGTTTTCTGTTTGTTTCCGCATCCCCCCCCCTTTTTTTTCTTCTTTTTTTCCCCTCTCTTTTTTCTCGTTTTTCCAGTACAACACGTTTTTGGCCACTCTGCACTGAGGAAAATGACTAGAAGGAAAACCTCACCTCAAAAGAAAGAATCAGAAACAGTCCTCTCTCCCACAGAGTTACAAAATCTGGATTACAATTCAATGTCAGAAAGCCAATTCAGAAGCACAATTATAAAGCTACTGTGGCTCTAGAAAAAAGAATAAATGATTCAAGAGACTTCATGACTGTAGAATTTAGATCAAATCAGGCCAAAATTAAAAATCAATTAAATGAGATGCAATTGAAAATGGAGGTCCTGATGATGAGGGTTAACTAGGTAAAAGAACGAGTGAGCGACATAGAGGACAAGTTGATGGCAAGGAAGGAAACTGAGGGAAAAAAATAAAAACAATTAAAAGATCATGAAGAAGGGTTAAGGGAAATAAATGACAGCTTCAGAAGGAAAAATCTACATTTAATGGGATTCCCGAGGACACCGAAAGGGACAGAGGTCAAGAGTGTGTATTTGAACAAATCATAGCTGAGAACTACCCTAACTTGGGAAGGGAAACAGCCATTCAGATCCAAGAGATAGAGAGGATCCCCCCTAAAATCAATAAAAACCATTCAACACCTTGACATTTAATAGTGAAACTTGCAAATTCCAAAGATAAAGAGAAGATCCTTAAAGCAGCAAGAGACAAGAAGTCCCTAACTTATGGGGAGAAGCATTAGGATAACAGCAGACCTCACCACAGAGAATTGAGAGGCTGGATATATTCAGGGTCTGTTAGGTGTTCTTTTCCAAAATGTCTCTTATGTTTCTTTTTTTATATATATATAAATTTATTTTTTATTGGTGTTCAATTTGCCAACATATAGAATAACACCCAGTGCTCATCCCATCAAGTGCCCCCCTCAGTGCCCGTCACCCAGTCACACACACCCCCCCCCCCGCCCACCCCACTCCCCAGTTCATTTCCCAGAGTTAGGAGTCTCTCATGTTCTGTCTCCCTTTCTGATATTTCCCACTCATTTTTTCTCCTTTCCCCTTTATTCCCTTTCGCTATTTTTTATATTCCCCAAATGAATGAGACCATATAATGTTTGTCCTTCTCCGATTGACTTATTTCACTTAGCATAATACCCTCCAGTTCCATCCATGTCGAAGCAAATGGTGGGTATTTGTCATTTCTAATGGCTGAGTAATATTCCCATTGTATACATAAACCACATCTTCTTTATCCATTCATCTTTCGATGGACACCAAGGCTCCTTCCACAGTTGACTTGGTCAGATATTAAATGTAGGCTGCTCTCTTTCATCCTAGGTGAGTTGCAGAGTGGTGTCACCTCATCACTCCCAAGTAGATGGAGAAATTCAGGCTCTCCCCTCAGCATCCTTTGATACCACTCTGATTAGGAAGGGAGGACCACCTTCTTGCTCTCCCAGTGACAGTGTGGGATGGATGTGGGGGGCCTCATTGCCCCTAGGCAGTGGTGAGAGTCTTGGCTCTCTGCTAAGCTTCTTCTGTCCCGACTCTAGTGTGGGTGGGGAGAGCACCTTGCTATGGCCAGGTAGAGGTCAACACTCCTAGCAGAGTCTCTCCTGAGACCACAGAGGGGGATTGACATGGTAGGATCCTCCACTCCACCTTTCTAGTTTTCTGTCTTGCTAGCTAGGCTACCCTTTTCCTAGTCCTTTGGCTAAGAAAATCAGATTTTTCATAGGGCTTTAAGGTTTCTTGTTTGTTTAGTTAGTTGGTTTTGGGTTTTTTTGTTTTTGTTTTGGTGGGGGGTTGTTTGTTTGTGCTTATTGGTGTTTCTGGATTGCAGGCTTCAATGAGGCTCCTGGGCCCAGCACCCAGTGTAGGATATAAAAGCCAAAAATAAAACCCAGGAAATGTACCATTATTGTTGCTCCTCAGGTCCCAAGATCCCTAGCAGTCTACCTTCTTATACCCACTCTTTAAAGTCTTCTGTTTGTTTTATATGTAACATCCAGGGATATTAGCTATATGGTAGGAGAAATAGGAGGAGTGCTTATCCTCCATCTTGTCCAGGACCGAGAAGTCTATGACCACAGTTTTGACACTATACGTTTTTGGTTTAGTATCTCTGCAGGGAACAGTAATGCCAGTCCAACTTGGCACACTGTTTATTAGTAGATTATTTAGTAGGTTATTTCCATGTAAACTGATTTTATTTATGTTAGAAGTGTCACCCAGGATGGTTACAAGACTGTCCCTGCAGTGTTACTGGAAAGATTTTCCTGAAACTTACATGGAAACATCCTTGCCTGATCCTAATCAGAGCCTATCGGATCCCATTTAATTTAATAAGTAGGCCAGCAGTTTACAGATGGATGTCTTTTTAAGGGTACTAAAAACAGAGATAGAGCCAAAAACCAAACAAAGAAACAGAAAAAGACCAAACAAAACCTAAAGACTAGAAGAATCCATTAAAAAAAATCAGTTCATAAATAAGAGTGGGTATTGACTGTTTAACAACCTCATTGTTTAGTGAGCTGCTCATTGTTAAATCCAGTTGTTTTCCTGTTCACTATTTCCTCTCTCTTTTTCTGCAGCAGGAATCTGATGCTGATCCATGCTTTTTAGAAGTCTCTCCTATCTACTGTACTGGAATTCTCTGATTCTAGTAAAGTTGGCTAGCAGAAATACAAACATTGCCACATTGCCATAAAGTACAGCACTTGAAAAATCCTCCATTGTGACATTTCTTTATCGACTTCAAAGATTTTAAATTCTCTGATCTAGGATACCATGTAGCCCAAAATGTAAGGTGAATTCTTTAAAAGAAAAACAAATTCTAGAGAAATTTCAGGCATTGGTTGAATATTTGCATTTAGATGACCTTTACAGATTCTGCCTTAAATTTGTAAGATTTTTCACAACATGAAACAGCCTCTGGAGAATCCATTATAATCTGTATTACCCTCCATACCCAGAATACCCTGTGGTCATTTGCAGTACAGTGATCTTGTTATTGCCATAGGTTTTATCACATGCAAAGCACTCTTAATTGTTATTGGGGTATTTTTTTAATGAGTGATTTTTTTTCACAACAGTTTTGTTATTTAGACGTGATGTTAGACTCTAGATAAAGGAGTTTCTGTTCCTGATAAGAAGGAGTTTCTTTAGTGGATAGAAGGTTCAGTGAGTTTCTTTGACTTTGAACAAAGGAAGGATAAAACAGCCTTAAGTAAGTCAGCATATTTTAGTTCCAAGGTTGTGCTAGAGGGACAAAGAGTTAAGTACAGTTACCCACAGGAGACTGTCTACACGAGGAGAGTTGTCTGTGTGCTGTGGAAGGAAGGGCGGAATACAGTCACCCTTCTGCTGCTGTGCTTTCCATTAGCAGCTCAAATGGAACCTTGGACCAGTCAGTCTGCAAACTAATAAGACCATGATGAGTACAATATACTTTGATAATTTTACTTTAGAAACAGTGAAGTCATTTTCCTCTGTGTATTGGTGATAATTCTATTAAGAGTGGATCACTGCCAGTGCCAACCAAGTAGTAGGTTGTAGGTATGGCTTGCAGAATCCACAAAGCAGTGTTTTAAACTTAATTCCTTATCTTAAAAAAAAGATATTTTATTTTGTGATTTATGGAAAAATTGAGAAGGTTAGTACACAGAGTTCCTCTATGCCCTAGATTTGCTGTTACGGACAACTTACATTGGTATAGTACATATGTTACAATTAATGAACCAATATTGCTGCATTATTAGCTAAAGTCCATAGTTTAGATTTCCTTAGGTTTTGCCTAATGTCCTTTTTCTCTTCTGGGATCCCATCCAGAAGAGCACATTATATATTTTTTTATGTTTTTGTTTTTGTTTTTATTTTTTCTTATTTTTATTTTTTATTGGTGTTCAATTTACCAACATACAGAATAACACCCAGTGCCTGTCACCCAATTACTCCCACCCCCCGCCCGCCTCCCCTTCTACCACCGCTAGTTCGTTTCCCAGAGTTAGCAGTCTTTACGTTCTGTCTCCCTTTCTGATATTTCCCACACATTTCTTCTCCCTTCCCTTATATTCCCTTTGACTATTATTTATATTCCCCAAATGAATGCGAACATATAATGTTTGTCCTTCTCCGACTGACTTACTTCACTCAGCATAATACCCTCCAGTTCCATCCATGTTGAAGCAAATGGTGGGTATTTGTCGTTTCTAATGGCTGAGTAATATTCCATTATATACATAAACCACATCTTCTTTATCCATTCATCTTTCGATGGACACCGAGGCTCCTTCCACAGTTTGGCTATTGTGGCCATTGCTGCTATAAACATCGGGGTGCAGGTGTCCCGGCGTTTCATTGCATCTGCATCCTTGGGGTAAATCCCCAACAGTGCAATTGATGGGTCGTAGGGCAGGTCTATTTTTAACTCTTTGAGGAACCTCCACACATTTTTCCAGAGTGGCTGCCCAGTTCACATTCCCACCAACAGTGTAAGAGGGTTCCCTTTTCTCCACATCCTCTCCAACATTTGAGGTTTCCAGCCTTGTTAATGTTCCCCATTCTCACTGGTGTGAAGTGGTATCACATTGTGGTTTCGATTTGTATTGCCCTGATGGCAAGTGATGCGGAGCATTTTCTCATATGCATGTTGGCCATGTCTATGTCTTCCTCTGTGAGAGTTCTGTTCATGTCTTTTGCCCATTTCATGATTGGATTGTTTGTTTTTTTGGTGTTGAGTTTAATAAGTTATTTATAGATCTTGGAAACTAGCCCTTTATCTGATATGTCATTTGCAAATATCTTCTCTCATTCTGTAGGTTGTCTTTTAGTTTTGTTTACTGTATCCTTTGCTGTGCAAAAGCTTCTTATCTTGATGAAGTCCCAATAGTTCATTTTAGCTTTTGTTTCTTTTGCCTTCGTGGATGTATCTTGCAAGAAGTTACTGTGGCCGAGATCAAAAAGGGTGTTGCCTGTGTTCTTCTCTAGGATTTTGATGGAATCTTGTCTCATATTTAGATCTTTCATCCATTTTGAGTTTATCTTTGTGTATGGTGCAAGAGAGTGGTCTAGTTTCATTCTTCTGCATGTGGATGTCCAATTTTCCCAGCACCATTTATTGAAGAGACTGTCTTTCTTTCAATGGATAGTCTTTCCTCCTTTATCGAATATTAGTTGACCATAAAGTTGAGGGTCCACTTCTGGGTTCTCTATTCTGTTCCATTGATCTATGTGTCTGTTTTTGTGCCAGTACCACACTGTCTTGATGACCACAGCTTTGTAGTACAACCTGAAATCTGGTACTGTGATGCCCCCAGCTATGGTTTTCTTTTTTAAAATTCCCCTGGCTATTCGGGGTCTTTTCTGATTCCACACAAACCTTAAAATAATTTGTTCTAACTCTCTGAAGAAAGTCCATGGTATTTTGATAGGGATTGCATTAAACGTGTAAATTGCCCTGGGTAACATTGACATTTTCACAATATTAATTCTGCCAATCCATGAGCATGGACTATTTCCATCTCTTTGTGTCCTCCTCAATTTCTTTCAGAAGGGTTCTATAGTTTTGAGGGTATAGATCCTTTACATCTTTGGTTAGGTTTATTTCTAGGTATCTTATGTTTTTGGGTGCAATTGTAAATGGGATTGACTCTTTAATTTCTCTTTCTTCAGTCTCATTGTTAATGTATAGAAATGCCACTGATTTCTGGGCATTGATTGTGTATCCTGCCACGCTACTGAATTGCTGTATGAGTTCTAGCAATCTTGGGGTGGAGACTTTTGGGTTTTCTATGTAGAGTATCATGTCATCGGCGAAGAGGGAGAGTTTGACTTCTTCTTTGCCAATTTGAATGCCTTTAATGTCTTTTTGTTGTCTGATTGCTGAGGCTAGGACTTCCAGTACTATGTTGAATAGCAGTGGTGAGAGTGGACATCCCTGTCTTGTTCCTGATCTTAGGGGAAAGGCTCCCAGTGCTTGCCCATTGAGAATGATATTTGCTGTGGGCTTTTCATAGATGGCTTTTAAGATGTTGAGGAATGTTCCCTCTATCCCTACACTCTGAAGAGTTTTGATCAGAAATGGATGCTGTATGTTGTCAAATTCTTTCTCTGCATCTATGGAGAGGATCCTATGGTTCTTGGTTTTTCTCTTGCTGATATGATGAATCACATTGATTGTTTTACGGGTGTTGAACCAGCCTTGTGTCCTGGGGATAAATCCTACTTGGTCGTGGTGAATAATTTTCTTAATGTACTGTTGGATCCTTTTGGCCAGTATCTTGTTGAGAATTTTTGCATCCATGTTCATCAGGGATATTGGTCTGTAATTCTGCTTTTTGGTGGGATCCTTGTCTGGTTTTGGAATTAAGGTGATGCTGGCCTCATAGAACGAATTTGGAAGTACTCCATCTCTTTCTATCTTTCCAAGCAGCTTTAGTAGAATAGGTATGATTTCTTCTTTAAACGTTCAATAGAATTCCACTGGGAAGCAATCTGGCCCTGGACTCTTGTGTCTTGGGAGGTTTTTGATGACTGCTTCAATTTCCTCCCTGGTTATTGGCCTGGTCAGGTTTTCATTTCTTCTACTTCCAGTTTTGGTAGTTTGTGGTTTTCCAGAAGAGTGTCCAATTCTTCTAGGTTGCCTAATTTATTGGTGTATCGCTGTTCATAATATGTTTTTAAAATCATTTGTATTTCCTTGGTGTTGGTAGTGATCTCTCCTTTCTCATTCATGATTTTATTAATTTGAGTCTTCTCTCTCTTCTTTTTAATAAGGCTGGCTAATGGTTTATCTATCTTATTAATTCTTTCAAAGAACCAACTCTTGGTTCTGTTGATCTGTTCCACAGTTCTTCTGGTCTAGATTTCGTTGAGTTCTGCTCGAATCTTTATTAACTCTCTTCTTCTCCTGGGTGTAGGATCTATTTGCTGTTTTTTCTCTAGCTCCTTTATGTGTAAGGTTAGCTTTTGTATTTGAGTTCTTTCCAGTTTTTGAATGGATGTTTGTATTGCGATGTATTTCCCCCTTAGGACTGCTTTTGCTGCATCCCAAAGATTTTGAACGGTTGTATCTTCATTCTCATTAGTTTCATGAATCTTTTTAATTCTTCCTTAATTTCCTGGTTGACCCTTTCATCTTTTAGCAGGATGGTCCTTCACCTCCACGTGTTTGAGGTCCTTCCAAACTTCTTGTTGTGATTTAGTTCTAATTTCAAGGCATTATGGTCTGAGAATATGCAGGGGACGATTCCAATCTTTGAGTATAGGTTCCGACCCGATTTGTGACCCAGTATGTGGTCTATTCTGGAGAAAGTTCCATGTGCACTTGAGAAGAATGTGTATTCAGGTGAGTTTGGATGTAAAGTTCTGTAAATATCTGTGAAATCCATCTGGTCCAGTGTATCATTTAAAGCTCTCATTTCTTTGGAGATGTTGTGCTTAGAAGACCTATCGAGTATAGAAAGAGCTAGATTGAAGTCACCAAGTATAAGTGTATTATTACCTAAGTATTTCTTCACTTTGGTTAATAATTGATTTATATATTTGGCAGCTCCCACATTCGGGGCATATATATTGAGGATTGTTAAGTCCTCTTGTTGGATAGATCCTTCAAGTATGATTTAGTGTCCCTCTTCACCTCTCACTACAGTCTTCGGGGTAAATTTTAGTTTATCTGATATAAGGATGGCTACCCCTGCTTTCAATTGAGGACCATTTGAATGGTACATGGTTCTCCAACCTTTTATTTTCAGGCTGTAGGTGTCCTTCTGTCTAAAATGAGTCTCTTGTAGACAGCAAATAGATGGGTCCTGCTTTTTTATCCAGTCTGAAACCCTGCGCCTTTTGATGGGGTCATTAAGCCCGTTCACGTTCAGAGTTACTATTGACAGATATGAGTTTAGTGTCATCATGATATCTATTCAGTCCTTGTTTTTGTGGATTGTTCCACTGAACTTCTTCTTAAAGGGGAATTTTAAGAGTCCCCCTTAAAATTTCTTGCAGAGCTGGTTTGGAGGTCACATATTCTTTCAGTTCCTGCCTGTCTTGGAAGCTCTTTATCTCTCCTTCCATTTTGAATGAGAGCCTTGCTGGATAAAGTATTCTTGGTTGCATGTTATTCTCATTTAGGACCCTGAATATATCCTGCCAGCCCTTTCTGGCCTGCCAGGTCTCTGTGGAGAGGTCTGCTGTTACCCTAATACTCCTCCCCATAAAAGTCAGGGATTTCTTGTCTCTTGTTGCTTTAAGGATCTTCTCTTTATCTTTGGCATTTGCAAGCTTCACTATTAAATGTCGAGGTGTTGAACGGTTTTTATTGATTTTAGGGGGGAATATCTCTATTTCCTGGATCTGAATGCCTGTTTCCCTTCCCAGATTAGGAAAGTTTTCAGCTAGAATTTGTTCAAATACATATTCTGGCCCTCTGTCCCTTTCGGAACCCTCAGGAACACCAATTAAATGTAAGTTTTTCTTCCTCAGGCTGTCGTTTATTTCCCTTAATCTATCCTCATGGTCTTTTAATTGTTTGTCTCTTTTTTCCTCAGTTTCCCTCTTTGCCATCAACTTGTCTTCTATGTCACTCACTCGTTCTTCCACCTCGTTAACCCTCGTCGTTAGGACTTCTAGTTTGGATTGCATCTCATTCAATTGATTTTTAATTTCTTCCTGATTAGGTCTAAATTCTGCAGTCACGAAGTCTCTTGAGTCTTTTATGCTTTTTTTTCTAGAGCCACCAGTAGGATAGTGCTTCTGAATTGGCTTTCTGACATTCAATTGTAACACAAATTTTGTAACTCTGTGGGAGAGAGGACTGTTTCTGATTCTTTCTTTTGAGGTGCGGTTTTCCTAATAGTCATTTTGGTCAGTGCAGAGTGGCCAAAAACAGGTTGTATTCGGAAAAGGAGAAAAGAGAGGAGAGAAAGAAGGAAAGAAAAGAGAAAAAGAAAAAATAAGAAAGGAAGAAAAAAGAAAAAAGAAAAAGAGAAAGAAAAAAAGAGTGGGGGAAGCAAACAGAAATAAAAAAGCAAAAAAAAAAAAAAAAAAACGAAAACAAAAACACGGGTAGTATCTTCTGATTCTGTATACTGTAAGTCCCTTGTCTTCCCCTGGAACTTGTCCTTCTAGCTGGTCTTCTGGGGGAGGGGCCTGCTGTGCTGATTTTCAGGTGTGAGCACTTGGGGGAGCTGCTCTGCCCCCTGCCTGGTGCAGGGCTCAGTGGGGGATGTTTACCCCGTGAGGCCCCAGGAGGAACAACCGCAGTGGCGGGGCCAGCTCTGGAGCCCTGGAGTCAGCCCCCACAGGAACTCCGGAGCTCTCCGTCTGCAGGGCCTGGAGGCTCCGGGCGGGGCCGCTGATCTGCTCAGCTGGGGCAGGAGCGTCCTCGCTGTCCTGGGCCCTCCCGGCCTCTGCCTGTCCCAGGGGAGGCCGGATCCTGGGCTGTGTCCCGGCGCCCTGGGCTCGGGGCCTGCGCTGTTGGATTCGCTCCCGCCCCGCAGCCCCCTCCGCGGAGCCGCCCCCGAGCCCCCCCGATCTGCTCCCGCCCCGCAGCCCCTCCGCGGAGCCGCCCCCGAGCCCCCCGAGCTGCTCCCGCCCCGCAGCCCCCTCCCCGGAGCCGCCCCGAGCCCCCCCGAGCTGCTCCCGCCCCGCAGCCCCCTCCGCGGAGCCGCCCCCGAGCTCCCCCAAGCTCCTCCCGCCCCGCAGCCCCTCCGCGGAGCCTCCCCCGAGCCCCCCGAGCTGCCCCCGCCCCGCAGCCCCCGCCCCGCAGCCCCCTCCGCGGAGCCTCCCCCGAGCCCCCAGACCTGCTCCCGCCCCGCAGCCCCCTCCGCGGAGCCGCCCCCGAACCTCCGATCCGCTCCTGCCCCGCAGCCCCCTCCGCGGAGCCGCCGCCCGAGCCCCCGAGTTGCTCCGGGTCCCCCCGTGCGCGCTGCAGCCCTTAGGGAGCTCGGCGCACTCTCCCGGGGCGCAGGTGTCTGTTAGTGTCCCCGGGAGCCCCAGGGCATCCCCGCCCTCCTGGGTCCTGCTCCACCTCCCCGCGAGCCCCTTTCCGCCCGGGAAGGTCGGTGCAGCTCCTGCTTCTCCAGGACGGGGCTCTCCTGTCCTGGGGACACTCGCCCCGGCCTCAGCCCGGCTCCTCGCGGGACCCCTCCCCCTTGGAGGCCTTTTGTGTCTTTATTTCTTTTTTCCTGTCTTCCTACCTTGATTGATAGAAGCACGAACTCTTCTCACTGTAGCATTCCAGCTGGTCTCTCTTTAAATCTCAGGCTGAATTCGTAGATTTTCAGGATGATTTTAAGGTTATCTAGGTAATTTGGTGGAGACCTGTGATTTGGGGACCCTACTCTTTCTCCATCTTTCCCCTCCCTCCTATTATTATTATTATTATTATTATTATTATTATTATTATTATCTATTTACTTTGACATTAAGTTTGGTTTCTTTCCATTATTTCATTTTTCATTATTGATCTGTTCTGCTTTTTCTGTTTTGCCATTTATTTCCTCTAGTGTATTTTTACTTCAGTTGTTGCATTATTCAGCTTTGACATATTCATTTTTTCTTTTCTTTTTTCTACGTCCATGTTAAAGCTCTTACTGAGCTCATCCACTCTTCTCAAGTTCAGTGATATTTTTACGTCCATTACTTTGAGTTATTTATCAGGCATATTGCTTATCTCCATTTCATTTACCTTTTTACTATATATATATTTTTTGTTCCTTAGTTTGGATATATTTCTCTGTTACCTCATTTTGATTCTTTGTTTTTTTCTATGTATTGAGTAGGTCAGCTAGATCTTCTGGTTTTAAAAGTAGTGGCATGTGTAAAAGATGTCCTCTGCTGCCTTATAGTGAATGCCATTAGTCATTAGAATCGGGCACCCTAGCAGTATCCCCTGTGAGGATAGCTTGTACTCTCCTCTTGTAGCTGAGCTGCAATTTCCTTCAGCTTAGCTACCTACAATGGCCAAGTTTGCCTCTTGTGGATGAATGTTGAGAGGCATGGATGTGGCTGCTATGAGCTTCCTGGTTGGGGGGCTGGCAGTCAGCCTAGCAGTCTGCAATAAGTCTTTCTGCCACATTTGTGAGTGCATCAAATGGTAGATATTCCTCTCAGCACCGCCTGCTAAGAAGCCAGGTTGCTGGAACTGCTCACATGATGATGTGTGGGCTATACCCCATTTACTTCACGGCAGGAGTTATTTCAAAAGGATGCATGCCAAGGTGAGAGGTTGAGATGATGCAGGTTTACAAGGGAATGCCAGGTTTGCAGGTTTGCAGGTTTGCAAGATGATGCAGGTTTGCAAGGGAATGCCATGGTGCATAGTGCTAGCAATATTTATGAAGAGTGTATTGTTGGCTCTCTTGAGACTCTAACTATCTTGATCATGTTAGAAAAAAAAGGATATGACACCTGCTAGCAATTTTTTTCCTTAAAAAATGTAAATGTGGGCAGCCCGGGTGGTTCAGGGGTTTAGTGCCACCTTCAGCCCAGGACCTGATCCTGGAGACCCGGGATCGAGTCCTACGTTGGTTCCCTGCCTGGAGCCTGATTCTCCCTCTGCCTGCCTCTGTCTCTGTCTCTGTCTCTGCGTGTGTGTGTCTCATGAATAAATAAATAAAATCTTTTAAAAAAAGAAATCTAAATGTTCCTACTCCTCCACCACATTTTATAAGATTAGCCAATGAATCTTCTTTACTATTCTCCAGGCACTTTTAAAACTGCTGCTTTTGTGCTGTGTCTTGGGATGAATTATTTAGTACACTGTTTCATTAAAGGTGTGTCATTGTTATCCTGTTATCCATTAGCTCTTCAAGAATTTAGCCAGCTATTTTTAAGCTCATAAAGTTAAGCACTACTGGTTTTCGAAGTCAAACATTATGAGGACTTCTTCCCAGTGCAGGTCCCCAGTACCAAGACACTTGGTGTGGAGTCTGATCGTCTCAAACCTTTATGCTTGTGATGTTCCTTTCATTTTTCCATCAATTTCACTAAGGTTACCAATCGTGTCTCCTATCCTTTCCTTTTTGATGTAGTCTTCTCTCTGTGAATAACTATGAAATGTTTTTGTTTGTTTGTTTGTTTTGTTTTCTCTGCCAGTTGACTACAGGTTGTTTTCAGAATTAGTTGCATAGATGTAGCTGATACACCACTTTGTCCATGATGGGAGGTAAGATCAGGATCATCCTAATCTTGTCCTTCTATATATTTGCTATTTCTACCCAAAAAGATTCAAGAATGTTGAGTTCAATTTGAGACCTAGACATTGATTATTATTTAATTTACAAATATAAAATAAAATCTCATATTTGACTAAATTTAATTTTTAAACTTAAAATAATTTTATTAAATTTTATCCCCTAACTGAATAATGTCCCAAAGGTATTTATTAGTAAAGAAACCTACATTGGAGTACTTGAAAATCACATATGAAAAGTTCTATTTACATAGATCTGCAATCACCTTGCTTTCCTGAAACCAACAACACCATGTTGGTATCTCTCTTTTTTTTTAAGATTTTATTTATTTATTCATGAGAGACACAGAGAGAGAGAGAGAGAGAGTCAGAGACACAGTCAGAGGGAGAAGCAGGCTCCATGCAGGAAGCCCAATGTGGGACTCAATCCCTGGACTCCAGGATCACACCCTATGCCAAAGGCAGGCGCTAAACTGCTGAGCCACCCAGGATCCCCCATGTTGGTATCTGAAATACCAATTTGAGAATTGGAATACCAATTCCAACTCTATCATTGTCCATGCTGTAAAGATGTCCTTTACACAGCTGGGGAGTACTTTTCAACTACTAAGATGTCACACATTTCCCCATAAGCTTCCTGAGAGCTGCCACCACCTCTTTGTTCCTCAGGCTGTAAATGAGAGGGTTCAACATGGGTGTTAGAATATTGCTGAATACAGAAAGAGCTTGGTCCTGCTCCGCACTGTGGGAGGAAGTGAAAGACATATAGATAAATATGTTTGGGCCAAAGAAGAGACTCACCACAGTTAGATGGGAAGAGCAGGTGGCCAGAGTTTTTTTCCTGCCTTTGACAGAGTTCATACGAAAGACAGTGAGGAAGATGAGAGTATAGGAAACAGTGATGAGACTGAAAGGTACAACAAGCAACACAATGCTTGTCACAACCACCACCAACTGATACAATGAAGTGTCTTCACAGGAGAGCTTAATTAGGACTGGGACCTCACAGAAGTAGTGGTGGATCTCCCGTGATCCACAGATGGGAAAATGCATAGGGTAGACTGTATGGATAAATGAACTTACAGAGCCTCCAATCCAACACCCAAAAATCATGTGCATACAGACCCGAGGGCTCATGATAATGGGATAGCGCAATGGGTTGCAGACAGCCACATAGCGGTCATAAGCCATGAGAGTCAAAATAAGGCACTCTGACATTCCCAACATCAGGAAGAAGAAACTCTGTGTTCCACAACCAATCCATGATATTGTCCTTTCCCCTGTGAAAAAATTAGAAGCCATCTTTGGAACAATGGTGGAAGTTAATGTCAAGTCAATGAGGGAGAGTTGACTGAGGAGAATGTACATGGGCGTATGAAGCTGAGAGTCTCCCCAAATCAAGACAATCAGAAGTATGTTTCCCAGGAAGGCAAAGATGTAGATGAAGATGATCACAAGGTTGAGAACAATAGAATGCTGAAATTCAGGAAAGAGTCCCACAAGGATGAAGTCAGTTACTGAGGATTCATTTCCACCCACCATGCCTCTAAAAGAAATGCAACAGGGTTGGAGGACAAATCAAATGTATTAGAACAGATGATGATCAGTATAGGTATTATATCAATAGTTGGATGTAAAATTTTATATTTTCTCCCCAACTTTAGAATCTCATATTTGCCATAGTCTCATCAGAGATATTTCACTATTTATTGTTGAGCAATTGCCTAAATATTTCTTAGATAATATTAGAAGAATTGATAACTTCAGTGCCTCTGTTGAGTGTATTTTTTTCTTCTTTGCTTTCTTTCGCTTTTCTTTCTTTCTTTCTTTCTTTCTTTCTTTCTTTCTCTTTCTTCTTTCTTCCTTTCTTTCTTCTTTCTTTTTCTTCTTTCTTTCTTTTTTTCTTTTCTGATTAGAGAATCTTGTAATAACTATGCATCTATTTCCTATAAGTATGAACCTAAAAATTCTGTATATTATTTCTGATAGTTATGGATCCTAGTTATTAGCTCTTGTATATGGGGGGAAGGAACATCAAATTAATCCATTTAATTTCACTTTAAAATCGCAAATTAGGGCAGCCCAGGTGGCTCAGCAGTTTAGCACCACCTTCAGCCCAGGGCCTGATCCTGGTGACCCAGGATTGAGTCCCATGTCTGGCTCCCTGCATGGAGCCTGCTTCTCCCTCTGCCTGTCTCTGCTTCTCTCTCCCTCTCTCTGTCTCTCATGAATAAATAAATAAAATCTTAAAAAAACAAAACAAAATTGCAAATTAAAAAATACTAATGAGATCCCATTTAATTTTATTTGACTTCTCATCATAATGATGTAAGCATAGTAATGAAAATTGCCAGACTTATTGCCCTTCTTGGAAATCTTAAATATTCTGTATTGTTAATAAAGTAACTTCAAAAGAGTATGTGTCCAATAAATATTAACGATAAACTTAACAAAGTCCATGGAATTTAGGAGGACTTATTTTCAAACAGAATGTATGACAAATACCTTCACTGCAATTGCATCTCTTCTGGTGAGAGCAAAAGTTTTCCCCTCCATGACACCTTACTGAAAAGTAGAATCTCCACCCCAATCTAAGTAAGACAAATATACACGTGAAAGTTTCCATATGCATCACTGTTTCCTAGCTGATGATATGAAGATATTTGTTGTTCTCTTAGTCATAAGTCTGCTGAAATATAAAATAAAGAGCTAGTTATTAATCTTGTTTTGTCACTAATGGGCCCAATGACTAATCTCGCTAATCTTACATTATTTCGGGAACAAAAAAAAGTAGTTCTTGAAAAGTCTTCACCATTTATTTATTTTTCATTCTAGGTTTATTGAATGACCAGGATATATATTTTATATACATATATACACATACAGTTATATATGTAAGTTTAATTATATACATATATACACATGAGATTAGATATAGAGTCATTTATAACAACATGTAACAAAAGAGTAGAGTCAATGCTGAAGCTAAGGCTGGCATAGTATGATATATCAACACAAAGATCTGTCTGAAAAAGATAAGGGTGGAGAATGATGTAACATTTAATTTGAGCTATGCCTTTCTTAGGACACAGTAACTCATATAAGTTTAAAGACTTAGGAAATTATCTGTTCTGTCAAAACTCGTGTTGCAAAGTAAATGAGAAGAAAAGCTAGAATTCTTACACAAATTATTATTTAACAATTTTGAACTGTGTAAAATGTTTTCAATTTTCTCATTACTGAATAGCTTCATGTAACACAGATGTGTATGATATTTATGATTAAGTGTATGTGAGGAATGACAGATTCCAAGTTTTCAAAATTTATCTATTGTCATCATCATCATCATCATCATCAGTAGCATTAAAACAACAGTGTTCTGCAATCTATTCTAGGTATTACTCCAATCTTCAATTATACAAGCCACATAATTTTTCAAAGTTATCAATACATGACCTCATAACTTTTAGAACACTAATGGTGAAGACTTTAAAAATACAGATAATAGAGTAAAGGAAGTAATGTTGAGTGATTTTGGAATGAAATGTAAAGAGAAACAATCCACATGTGTTTAATTCTTTTTCACTTAATGTTTTAACTAACATTTTGTAAATTTGTATCAATGAATAACTAGCTGCTTGGGGAAAAATCATGTGTTTTAATAATCAAAAACCATGAATTACAAGGCAACCATACTACAGGTAACAATTCTTGGAATGGAAAAATCTACTGTTATTTAGAAAAGTTTTTTAATTATTTATTAATTTATTCCCATAATGGTAAAGCCATTATATCAACTAATTCAATCCAATGGAGTAACTATGGATAGCCAACCCAATATATTTCCATTATTTCTTTAATACAGAAATCAAACAATCTACTCAAAATGAGGAATGAAAAGTTACATTACTTATATGATTTTACTGACCTTTTAGGAAATCTTCAAAAGTATAACTATGTCATTTTAAGAACACAGCTTGCCATTGTTAGCATGATTTGAGGTTATGCATTTGAGGTTAGCATGATTTGAGGAAAATTGAAATGAAATCATAACTCAGTCACCAGATAGTTTTTCTAAAAGCAATAGGATAAATTTAAGAGATTATCAAGAAATTAACTGGGTTACTAAGTTTAGGCACATTTTTGAATATATCAGCTCTGAGTCTAAAATTGTAGTAATTCTTATTCTCAAATGTTTTTTTTTTTTTTTTTTAACATCACGAATGATGCCTGCTGCATATTATGCCAGGTTAAGACTGGAACCTTAGGAAGCCTACAAAATACTAGTTTACAACAATCACAGGTATTTTTCATTTAACAGTACAATCACCAAAGTCTGACATTTGTGAAACTTAGTAAGCATGGAAATTCTCTATATAATTTCCTTTACCAGTCATGGATCAAGATGCTTTCCTTATGCTATTTTAGTATTTACCTTGGATTCTACTTATCTCCAGACACTTCTGCCCCTTGGAATTGATGACAACCTTTAGATTTTCTGTAATCAAATGTATCTTCTCACCATGTAAAATTAGGTGCTTTTTCTTGCATAGAAAAATAAATGCAATTGGCTTGGTGTTGAGGGAGAGACATACACTTTAGGAATGAACCCAGTGACTATGATTCTACAACACTATGTATATTAAATACTGGTTGGTATATTAGCTAAGAGCTAACTTGCTACATTCGTAATTTGTCATCATGGTTCTGGAGGCCTTTGTAGTGAATGACCTGGGGGAACACAGTCCCTAGACTTTAATTAAGTTCAATTGCAGATAATAATAGTGAACCCAACCCTTTGCTCTTCTACTGTCTCACTAAAGCAAGCAGGCAAGTCTATGCCCTGCAGTCTCCTGCTTCTTTTCTTCTAATATCAAGAACAAGGCAGTATTAGAAGTCCTAGCAAAGCCATTAGGGAAGAAAAGGTAATTTTAAAAAGATGTAAAACTGACACTCCTCAGCCAATAAACATATTCCTTAAATTTGCAGGGTATAAAGTAAACCTACAAAAAGGTATACTGCTATATAGACTAACAACAAACTATTTGAATGAGAAATTAAGAAACTTATCCCATTTACGATTGCATCAAAAAGAATAAAATACCTTGGAAGAAATTTAACCAAGGTATGAAAGATCTGTTCATGGAAAACTATAAGACATTGATGAAAGCAATTGAAAAATATTCAAATAAATGGAAAAATATTCTATACTTACAGATTAGGAAAATTAATATTCTTAAAATGTCCATATTCCCCAAAGCAATCTACAGAGTAAACATGATCCCTAAAACAGAAATTTTTCTAAAGACCTGAGGATGGCTAATAGACACACACAAAAATGCTCAACATCACTAATCATCAG
This sequence comes from Canis aureus, assembly GCF_053574225.1. Taxonomy (NCBI): domain Eukaryota; kingdom Metazoa; phylum Chordata; class Mammalia; order Carnivora; family Canidae; genus Canis; species Canis aureus. The sequence goes on along the minus strand of NC_135628.1, from coordinate 59,880,240 downwards.
AGATACGTAAATTAAAACCACAATGAGATGTTATTATCTCATATCTGTTACAATGGCTGACATTAAAAAAAGAAGAAATAACCAGTACTGGTGAGGTTTTGGAGAAAAGGGAGCTCTCAGGCACTTTAGTGGGAATGTAAATTGGTGAAGTCAATATGGAAAACAGTATGGCAATTTTCCTCATAAAATAGAAATATGATTCCAGCAATTCTACTCCTAGGTATTAAACCAAGGATAATAAAAGACTGCACTAATTTAATAAGATAGATGTACTCCCATGTTCATTGTTATAGGAGCAAGGTATGAAAAAAAATGTCTATTGATGGATGAATGAATGAAGACATATGATATGTATATATACAATGACATTCTACATAGCCATAAAAAGAAGACCAAAATCCCTACTTGTCACAATGTGGATGAGTCTTTGTAATCCCTGCTACATATATAAATTTTTACAGCTGGGACTTTATACTGTGTAATCCCATTCCAACATTTTACTCACCCTTGCAATTCCTTCCTCTTAGACAAAGAATTAGTTTTCTGTGTTTGTCTGTTTCTGTTTCTATTCTTTGTTTGCTCATTCATTTTGTTTTTTAGATCTTACATACAAGTGAAATCATATGGTATTTGTCTTACTGTGTCTGGCTTATTTCACTTAGCATAATAAACTCTAGGTCCATTCATGTTCTTACAAACGGCAAGATCTCATTTTTGTTTAATATTAGTATCTATCATCTATCTATCTGTCATCTATCATTTATTTATCTATCATCTGTCCATCATCCATGCATCCGCCCATCCATCTGTGTATCATTTATTTTCTACCTATTGATCTATCAGTGAACACCCAGATTGCTTCCACACCTTCTCTATTCTAAATAATGCTGCAAAAAAAATGGGAGTTTATATACCTTTTCAAATTAGTGGATACCCAGTAGTGGAATTACTGGACCATATAGTATTTACATTTTAAGTTTTTGAGAAAACTCAATACTGTTTTCCACAGTGACTGCACCAATTTATAATCTCACTAACAGTGCATGAGAAATCTCTGTTCTCTACAACCTCACCAACACAGTTTATTTATTCTTTTTTTATTTTGTTTTTTTTTTTTTTTTTTTTTTTTATGATAGTCACAGAGAGAGAGAGAGAGAGAGAGAGAGAGAGGCAGAGACAGAAGCAGGCTCCATGCACCGGGAGCCCGATGTGGGATTCGATCCCGGGTCTCCAGGATCGCGCCCTGGGCCAAAGGCAGGCGCCAAACCGCTGCGCCACCCAGGGATCCCTCTTTTTTTATTTTGATGATAGCCATTTTTTCTTGTTCTTATATTATTTATTATGGCATGTATAAGATAGTATCTCTCTGTAGTTTTGATTTGCATTTTCCTGGAGATTAGTAATGTTGAGCATTTTTCCAGGTACTGTTGGCCATTTATATGTCTTCTTTGGGAAAATATTTTCAAGTCCTCTGTCCATTTTTAATGAGATTATTGGGGGAGGGGGGTGTTGTGTTGCATGTTTTTAAAAATATATTATGTATATTGACTCCTTATTAAATATATATTTTGCAAATATCTTCTTTTCACTAGGTTACCTTTGGTTTGGGGGATATTTTTTACTGTTTTTGTTTGTGTTTTATTCAAGTAAAATTAACATACAATGTTAGATTCAAGTGTACAATATAATGACTCAACAATTCTATCCATTTGTCAGTGCTCACCAAGATAAGTGTACTCTTAATCTTATTTACGCACTTCCAATTTTGGATTTTGTTGATTTCCTCTGGTGTGCAAATCTTATTTGACATAGTCCCAATAGTTTATTTTTTCTTTTGGTTGCATTGAGTAGGTAGACATATCTAGAAAAATATTTCTAAGATAGATGGCTAGGATATTCTTGACTATGCTTTTAAGGGGTTTTATGGTTTCAGATCATGTATTCAGATTTTTAATTTCTTTGGGGTATATTTTTTAATGTATGTATTTATTTATTTATTTATTTATTTATTTATTTATTTATTTATTTATTTATATTTTTGTATTGGAGTTCGATTTGCCAACATATTGTATAACACCCAGTACCCCCTGTAAAGGGCCCCCCTCAGTGCCTGTCACAGAGTCACCTCAAGCCCCCGCCCACCTCCATTTCCAACACCCCTTGTTTGTTTCCCAGAGTTAGGAGTCCCTCATGATCTGTCACCTTCACTGATATTTCCCACTCATTTTCTCTCCTTTCCTCTTTATTGCATTTCACTAATTTTTATACTCCCCAAATGAAGGAGACCCTATAATGTTTGTCCTTCTCTGATTGACTTACTTCACTCAGCATAATACTGTCCAGTTTCATCCATGATGAAGCAAATGGTAGGAATTTGTCGTTTCTAATGGCTGAGTAATATTCCATTGTATACATATACCACATCTTCTTTATCCATTCATCTTTCAATGGACACCGAGGCTCCTTCCACAGTTAGGCTATTGTGGACATTGCTGTTATAAACATTGAGGGGGCAGGTGTTCTGGCATTTCACTGCATCTGTATCTTTGGGGTAAATCCCCAGCAGTGCAATTGCTGGGTCATAGGGCAGTTCTATTTTTAACTCTGAGAAATCTCCACACAGTTTTCCAGAGTGGCTGAACCAGTTCACATTCTGACCAATAGTGCTAGAGGGTTCCCCTTCCTCCACATCCTCTCCAAAATTTGTGGTTTCCTGTCTTGTTAATTTTCCCCATTCTCACTAGTGTGAGGTAGTATTTCACCATGGTTTTGATTTGTATATCCCTAATGGCCAGTGATGCAGAGTATTTTTTATCATGTGCTTGTTGGACATCTCTGTGTCTTCCTCTGTGAAATTTCTGTTCATGTCTTTGGCCTATTTCACGATTGGATTGATTGTTTCTTGGTTGTTGAGTTTAATAAGTTATTTAAAGAAGCTGGATACTAGTCCTTTATCTGATATGTTATTTGCAAATATCTTCTCCCATTCTGTAGGTTGTCTTTTAGTTTTGTTGACTGTATCCTTTGCCGTGCAAAAGCTTCTTATCTCGATGAAGTCCCAATAGTTCATTTTTGCTTTTGTCTCCCTTGCCTTCATGGATGTATCTTGCAAGAAGTTACTGTGGCTGAGTTCAAAAAGGGTCTTGCCTGTGTTCTTCTCTAGGATTCTGATGGATTCTTGTCTCACATTTAGATCTTTCATCAATTTTTAAATATTTTATTTATTTATTCACAAGAGACACAGAGACATAGAGGCAGAGACACAGACAGAGAGAGAAACAGGCTCTATGCAGGAAGCCTCATGTGAGACTGGATCTCGGGTCGCCAGGATTAGGCCCTGGGATGAAGATGGCACTAAACCACTGAGCCACCTGGGCTGCCCGATCTTTCACCAATTTTTAGTTTATCTTTGTGCATGGTGTACGAGAATGGTCTAGTTTCATTCTTCTGCATGTCGATGTCCAACTTTTCTAGCACTATTTATTGAAGAGACTGTCCATTTTCCACTGCATAGTCTTTTCTGCTTTGTCGAATATTAGTTAACCATAGAGTTGAGGGCCCATTTCTAGGTACTCTATTTGGTTCCATTGATATATGTGTCTATTTTTGTGGCAGTACCACGACATCTTTATGATCACAGTTTTGTAGTACAACTTGAATTCTGGCATTGTGATGCCTCTGGATCTGGTTTTCTTTTCCAATATTCTCCTGGCTATTTGTGGTCTTTTATGATTCCACGCAAATCTTAAGATGATTTGGTATAACTCTAAACAAAGTCCATGGTATTTTGATAGGGCTTGCATTAAATGTGTAAATTGCCCTGGATAACATTGACATTTTCACAATATTAATGGTTCCCATCCATGAGCATGAAATATTTTTCCATCTCTTTGTGTCTTCCTCAATTTCTTTCAGAAGTGTTCTATAGGTTTTAGGGTATAGATCCTTTACCTCTTTTGGTTAGGTTTATTCCTAGGTATCTTATGCTTTGTGTGCAATTGTAAATGGGATTGACTCCTTAATTTCTCTTTCTTCAGCCTCATTGTTAGTGTATAGAAATGCCACTGATTTCTGGGCATTGATTTTGTATCCTTCCACATTGCCGAATTGCTGTATGAGTTCCAGCAATCTTGGGGTAGAGACTTTTGGGTTTTCTGAGTACAGTATCATGTCATCTGCAAGGAAGAAGAGTTTGTCTCCTTGTTTGCCAATTGGAATGCCTTTTATTTCTTTTTGTTGCCTGATTGCTGAGTCTGGGACTTCTAGTAGTATGTTGAATAGCAGTGGTGAAAATGGACATCCTTGTCATGCTCCTGATCTTATGGGAAAGGCTCCCAGTGTTTCCCCACTGAGAATGATATTTGCAGTGGTTTTTTCGTAGATGGCTTTTAAGATGCTGAGGAATGTTCCCTCTATCCTCACACTCTGAAGAGTTTTGATCAGGGATGGATGCTGTGTTTTGTCAAATGCTTTCTCTGCATCTATTGAGAGGATCCTATGTTTCTTGTTTTTTCTCTTGTTGGTATAATCTATCACATTGCTCCATGAGTGTTGAACCTCCTTGTATCCTGGGGATAAATCCCACTTGGTTATGGTGAATAATCTTCTTAATGTACTGTTGAATCCTACTGGCTAGTATCTTGTTGAGAATTTTTGCATCTATGATCATCAGGGATATTGATCTATATTTCTCCTTTTCTGTGGGCTCTTTGTTCTGGAACTAAGGTGATGCTGGCCTCATGGAATGAGTTTGGAAAATTTCCATCCCTTTCTATCTTTAGTACAGTTCTAGTAGAGTAAGTTTTGTTTCTTCTTTAAGCGTTTGATAGAATTCCCCTGGGAAGCCATCTGGCCCCGGACTTTTTGTCTTGGGTGGTTTTTGATGACTGCTTCAGTTTCCTCCCTGATTATTGGCTTGTTCAGATTTTCTATTTCTTTTGGTAGTTTGTGGTTTTCCAGAAATGCGTCAATTTTTTTTTAGATTGCCTAATTTATTGGCATTTAGCTGCTCATAATGTTTTTAAAGTCTTTTGTATTTCCTTTGTATTGGTTATGGTCTTTCCTTTCTCATTCATGATTTCATTAATTTGAGTCTTTTCTCTTTTGTTTTTAATAAGGCTGGGTAATGGTTTATCTATCTTCTTAATTTTTCAAAGAATCAACTCCTGGTTTTGTTGATCTGTTCTACACTTCTTCTGATCTCTATTCCATTGAGTTCTGCTCGATCTTTATTAACACCCTCTTCTGCTGGGTGTAGGTTTTATCTGCTGTTCTTTTTCCAGTTCCTTTAGTTGCTAGGTAAGCTTATGTATTTGAGTTTTTTCAAGTTTTTTGAGGGATGCTTGTATTGTGATGTATTTCCCTCTCAGAACTTCTTTTGCTGTATCCCAAAGATTTTGAGTGGTTCTATCTTTATTGTCATTGTTTTCCATGAATCTTTTTAATTCTTCTCTAATTTTCTGGATGACTCTTTCTTCTTTTAGCAGGATGCTGTTTAACCTCCACGTGTTTGAGTGTCTTCCAAATTTCTTTATGTGATTGAGTTCTATTTTCAAAGCACTGTGGTCTGAAAATATGCAGGGTACAATCTCAAAATTTTGGTATTGGTAGAGACTTATTAATTTGTGATCCAATGTGTGATCTACTCTGACGAATGTTCCGTGTGCACTTGAGAATAACATGTATTCACATGAGAAAATGCTCTGCAGCACTTGCCATCAGGGAAATACAAATCAAAACCACAATGAGATACCACCTCACACCAGTGAGAATGGGGAAAAGTAACAAGGCAGGAAACAACAAATGTTGGAGAGGATGTGGAGAAAAGGGAACCCTCATACACTGTTGGTGGGAATGTGAACTGGTGCAGCCACTCTGGAAAACTGTGTGGAGGTTCCTCAAACAGGTAAAAATATACCTGCCCTACAACCCAGCAATTTCACTGTTGGGGATTTACCCCAAAGATACAAATGCAATGAAACGCCGGGACACCTGCACCCCGATGTTTATAGCAGCAATGGCCACGATAGCCAAACTGTGGAAGGAGCCTCGGTGTCCAACGAAAGATGAATGGATAAAGAAGATGTGGTTTATGTATACAATGGAATATTACTCAGCTATTAGAAATGACAAATACCCACCATTTGCTTCAACGTGGATGGAACTGGAGGGTATTATGCTGAGTGAAGTAAGCCAGTCAGAGAAGGACAAACATTATATGTTCTCATTCATTTGGGGAATATAAATAATAGTGAAAGGGAATATAAGGGAAGGGGGAAGAAATATGTGGGAAATATCAGAAAGGGAGACAGAACGTAAAGACTGCTAACTCTGGGAAACGAACTAGGGGTGGTAGAAGGGGAGGAGGGCGGGGGGTGGGAGTGAATGGGTGACGGGCACTGGGTGTTATTCTGTATGTTAGTAAATTGAACACCAATAAAAAAAAAATAAAAAAAATTAAAAAAAAAGAGAATAACATGTATTCAGTTGTATTTGGACATAAATTCCTGGAAATATCTGTGAAATCCATCTGCTCCAGTGTATCATTTAAAGCTCTAGTTTCTTTGCATATGTTGTGCTTAGAATTTCTGTCATTTGCAGAAAGCACCATGTTGAAGTCTCCCAGTATTAGTGTATTATTATCTAAATATGCCTTTCCTTTGGTTATTATTTGATTGATATGCTTGGCAGCTCACACATTAGGGGCATAAATATTCATGATTGTTAGGTCCTCTCGTTGGATAGATCCTTTAAGTTTGATAGAGTGTCCCTCTTCATCTCTTACTGCTGTCGTTGGGATAAACTTTAATTTATCTGATAAGAGGATTGCTACCCCTGCTTTCTTTTGAGGACAATTTGAATGGTAAATGGTTCTCCAGCCTTTCTTTTTCAGGCTGTAGGTGTCCTTAGTTCTAAAATGGGTCTCTTATAGACAGCAAATAGATGGGTCCTGCTTTTTTCTCGAGTATGAAACCCTGCATCTTTTGATGGGATCATTTAGCCAATTTCCACTCAGAGCTATTATTAAAAGATATGAATTTAGTGTCATCATAATTCCTATTCAGTACCTGATTTTGTGGATTGTTTCTTCAGGCTTCCTCTTTTACAGAGTCCCCCTTAATATTTCTTGCAAAGCTGGTTTGGTGGTCCCATATTCTTTCAGTTTCTGCCTACATTGAAAGCTCCTTATCTCTCCTTCTATTATGAATAAGAGCCTTGCTGCATATAGTATTCTTGGCTTATGTTCTTCTCATTTAGGACCCTGAATATACCCTGGCAGTCTTTTCTGGCCTGCCAGGACTCTGTGGTCTGTTGTTAATCTAATATTTCTCTCCTTAGAATTTAGTGATCTCTTGTCTTTTGCTGCTTTAAAGATTTTCTCTCTATATTTGGAATTTGTAAGCTTCACTATTAAACTTTGAGGTGTTGAACGGTTTTTGTTGATTTTAGTGGGACACCTGTATATCTCCTGGATCTTAATGCTTGTTTCCCTCTACAAATTAGGGAAGTTATCAGCTATGATTTGTTCAGATATGCTTTCTGGTCCTCTCCCTCTCAACATTGTCTGGAACCCCAATTAAATGTATATTTTTCCTTCTGAGGCTGTCATTTATTTCCCTTAACCTTTTCTCATGGTGTATAAATTGCTTTTCTCTTTTTACCTCAGCTTCCTTTTTTGCCATTGACTTGTCTTCTCTGTCACTCACTCTTTTTTTCTACCCCATTAGCCCTCCACGTTAGGACCTCCAGTTTGGATTTCATCTCATTTAATTAATTTTTAATTTTGACCTGATTAGGTCTAAATTCTGCAGTCATTAAGTTTTGAATCCTTTGTGCTTTTTTCCAGAGCCATCAGGAGTTTTATAAGTGTGCTTGTGAATTGGTTTTCTGACATCAAATTTTAATCAAAATTCTATAACTCTGTGGCAGAGACTACTGTTTCTGATTCTTTTGTGGTGAGTTTTTCTTTCTAGTCATTTTTCTCAGTGCAGAGTGGCTAAAAATGAGTTGTACTTGTTAGCAGCGAAAACTCTTCTCTCTGTATCTTTCCAGCTGTTCTCTCTTTAAATTTCTGGTCGAATTCGTAGGTTTTCAGGATGATTTGATAGTTGTCTACATAAGTTGGTGTGGACAGGTGACTTGTGGACCCTACTCCTCTATCATCTTGCCCTGCCCCCCTCTATTTTTTTTTGTATTGTGTAGGAAGGTGGTATAGTTTTCATCTTTTGCATGTAGCTATTAAGTTTTCCCAACCCCACTTATTGAAGAGACAGTCTTTCCCCTCATCATATATTCTCACCTTTTTCATTGTAGATTAACTGACCACATAAATGTGTACTTATTTCTGGGATCTTTATCATGTTCCATTTTGCAAGTGTATTTTTGTTTCATTACCATAGTGTTTTTATTACAATAGCTTTGTAACATATACTGAAATCTGAAATTATGATACCACAGGCTGTTTTTGGTTCCGTTTTTCTCAAACTTGCTTTGGCTATTTGGGGTCTTTTGTGGCTTCAATGATTTGTTCTAGTTTTCTGAAAAATATATTACTATTTTGATAGGGATTGCTTTCATCTGTAGATTACTTTGTGTCATATGGACAGTTTGACAATATCAACTTTTTGAATCCATAGTGTGGTGTATCTTTGTAGTTGGTTATATCAGACTTTAATTTATTTAATTAATGTTTTACAGTTTTTAGAGTACAGGTCTATGACCTCCTATGTTAAGCTTATTTTTAAGTAATGCATTTTTTGAACAAAAATGATATATAAAATTTTACATTTCTTTTCTGCTATTTCACAATCAGTTTATATTAGTGCAAAATATTTCTGTATGTTAATTTTATATCCTGTGACTATTAAATTTCTTTTTTGGTTGTAATAGTATTCTCTTAAAGATTTTATTTATTTATTCATGAGGACAGAGAGAGAGGCAGTGGGAGAAGCAGGCTCCATGCAGGGAGCCTGATGTGGGATTTGATCCTGGGTCTCCAGGATAATGCCCTGGGCTGAAGGCGGCGCTAAATCGCTGAGCCAGCAGGGCTGCCCAGGTTCTAATAGTTTTCTCTTGTAGTTTTTAAGGTTAGAGCTTTATTATGCTGTCATCTACAAATAGTTGCAATTTATTTCTTCCTTACCAACTTGACTTCTTTTTTTTGGTCTTGTCAGGTGGCTTCAACTACAATTTCCAGTATTATGTTGAATAAGTGATGAAAGTAAAATTATCATCTTGTTCCTGATCTTAGAAGAAAGATTGCACCTTTTGTCCATTGAATATGGTGTTAATGATTTTTTTCCATATATGGCCTTATGTAAAATATATTTCCTCTAAACTGATGTTGTTGATAGTATCTACCATGAACAAATGTTGAATTTTGTCAAAGGCAGTTTCTACATCTATTGAAGTAACCGTATGGTTTTATTATCAATTTTGTTAATGCACTGTTTAACAATGCCTTATATATAGATACTGAATTATTCTTGCATCCTTTAAATATATTCCACTGAAACACGGTGAATCCTCTTTGTAACTTATTGTTGAATTTTTCCTAATACTTTGTTGAAGATTTTTCATTTATAGTCATTAGGCATATTGGCCTGGAGTTTGTTGTGATTGTTTTAGTGTTATTGTCTGGTTTTATTATTAGGTTGATGATGCCCAAGTAGAATAAATTTGGGATTTTTTATTTCTCTTCTATGTTTGGAATATTTTGATAAGAACAGGTATTAACTCATTAAAATGTTTGGTAGAATCTGTCTCTGATTCATCTCTTCTTGGACTTGTGTTTGTTGGTAGTTTTCATTTATTGATTCAATTTTATTACTAGTGTTTGGTGTGTTCAAATTTTCTTTTTCTCCTTGATTCATTTTCGAAGTATTGCATGTTTCTAGAAATTTATTCTTATTCTAGGTGGTTAAATCTATAGTCATATATTTTTTTCATAATACTATCTTATAATTATTTCTATTTCTGTGGAATTGGTTCTTATTTGCCCTCTTTCATTTTTTATTTTTATTTATTTGAGCATTTGCTCTTCTTTTTCTTTCCTGATGAGTCTAGTTAAAGGTTTATTAACGTTACCTTTTCAAAAATGTAGCCAATAGGTTCATTGATTTTTCCATTTCTTTTCCTTTCTTTTCCTTTCTTCCCTTTTCTCTTCTCTCTCTTCTCTCCTTTCTCTTCTCCTCTTCTCTTCTCTTCTCTTCTCTTCTCTTCTCTTCTCTTCTCTTCTCTTTTCTCTTCTTTCTCTTCTCTTCTCTTCTCTTCTCTTCTCTTCTCTTCTCTTCTCTTCTCCTCTTCTCTTCTCTTCTTTCTCTTCTCTTCTCTTCTCTTCTCCTTTCTCTTCTCTCTCTTCTCTTCTTCTCTTCTTTTTTCCTTCCCTTCCCTTCCCCTCCCTTCCCTTCCCTTCCCTTCCCTTCCCTTCCCTTCCCTTCCCTTTCCTTTCCTTTCCTTTCCTTTCCTTTCCTTTCCTTTCCTTTCCTTTCCTTTCCTTTCCTTTCCTTTCTTTCCTTTCCTTTCCTTTCCTTTCCTTTCCTCTACTTCTATTTCATGTATTACCATTCTTTATTATTTCTTCACTTCTACTAGTTTGGGGCTTTGTTTCTTCTTCTTCTAGTTCGTTTAGGTAAATATTAAATTATTTATAATATTTTTCTTGTTTCTTGAGATAGGCATGCATAGCTGTAAAAATTATTAGAACTTCTTTCACTGTGTCTCCTAAATTCTGGACAATTTGGTTTCATTTACATTAGTCTCTATGTATATATTTATTTATTTTATTTCTTCATTGGCCAATTTATTTTTTAAACAGCAAGCTACTGGGTACCTGGGTGGCTAAGTGGTTGAGTGTCTGCTTTGGCTCAGGTCATGATTCCAGGGTCCTGGGATCAAGTCCCACATCAGGTTCCCCACAGGGAGCCAGCTTCTCCCTCTGCCTGTGTCTCTGTCTTTCTCTCTGTCTCTTTCATGAATGAATAAATAAAATAAAATAATAAAATAAAATAAAATAAATAAATGGCATGCTATTTAGCCTCCGCATATTTGTGCTGTTTTTGATTTATTTCATATTATTGGTTTCCAGTTTCCAATGGTTCAGGTTGAAAAAGATGCTTGATATAATTTAAATCTCCTTAAATATATTGACACTAGCTTTTTGGCATAACATGTGATATACCCTGGAGAATGTTTGGTGTGCAATTTAGAAGGAGGTATATTATTTTGGTTTTGGATGGAATGTTCTATCTGTTAAGTGCTCTTGTCTAAAGTGTCATGTGAAACCTCTGCTTTCTTATCAGTTTTCTGTCTGGATAATTTATCCATTGATACAAGTGGAGTTTTAAAGTCGCTATTATTGTTTTGCTGTCAGTTTCTTGCTTTATGTCTCTTAATATTTCCTTTATATATTTAGATTTTCTAATTTTGGGTGCACAGATATGTACAATTGTTATAATTTTTCTTTGAATTTATTCCTTTGTCATTATGTAACATCCTTATTTGTCTCTTGTTGCATGCCCTCTCTCTCTCTCTCTCGTCTTTTTTTTTTTTTCTGATACAGATTTCATTATCTGGCACTTTTTTGTTTGTGTTTTCATAGAATATATATTTTTTTCATCCCTTCACTTTCAGTTTATAATGGTCTTAAGGTCTGAAATGAGTACCTTGTAGGAAATATATAGATGGATTGTGTTGTTTTTTTATTTTCATCCAGTCTTTGCATTTCCTCATTCAATTATTTATAAGTAATTATTGATAGGTATGTACATATGGCTATTTTGTTAATTGCTTTCTTATTTTTATTTGATCATTTTTTGTCTGTTTCTAATTCTTTTCTTTTAAAAAATGATTTTATTTATTTATTTGAGAGGCAGAGATAGTAAGAGAGAGCATGAGCAGGGAGAAGAGGAAGAAGCAGATTCTCCACTGAGCATAGAGTTTGACATGGGGCTTGATTATAGGGCCCTGAGATCATGGACTGAGTTGAGGGAGACACCCAACCAACTGAGCCACCCAGGTCCTCCATTTTAATTCTTTTATGTAACATTCATTTTATCTTTCTCTGTTTCCCTAGGATTGATGACTCTCTTTATAGTTATGTTTGGGTTCTGTTCTCTTTATTTTTTGTGTGTCTAGCTATCATTGGTTTTGGTTTTGGTTAGCATGAAATTAATATATAACATCCTCAGTATATAGCTTTCTATATTAGGTTGATGGTCATTTAATTTGGATCACATTGTAAAATAACCTCATCTTTAGTAACCTTTCATTAAATAGATATATAGATATATAGATAGATAGATATAGATATAGATATATAGATATAATAGATATCTAATTTTTAGATATAATTTTAGATACCTAATTTATTTAGATATTATTAACTTGACAACTTTTGTCATTTTTTTGTTTTTGCTTTTAAGATTTTATTTATTTATTCATGAGAGACAAAGAGAAAGAAGCAGAGACATAGGCAGAAGGAGAAGCAGGCTCCATGCAGGGGGCCCGATGTGGGACTCGATCCCAGGACCCTGGGATCATGCCCTGAGCCAAAGGATGATCAACTACTGAGCCACCCAAGCATCCCAACTTTTTTCTTTAAAAATGAAGACTAATTGATAAGTGATTGATACTATCCTAAAAGTATGTTTGCTTTTACTTATATATACTTTTAATTGTATAATTTTCTTGCTTCAGATCATGATCTTTCCTTTTCAGCTTAAAGAAGTCTTTTGTAGAGGAGTTAAGATTTCAGAGACGTAGGTGAACCTTGGGCTTTTATCATCTCTTGAAAACAGTTGTATTGAGGTCAGGTCACTTGGAACACCAGGAAAAAAATCTAAATAGTAGGAAAAGGATTTCTACAGTTGGACAGAGACAGTGTGGCTGGTACAAATGTTTGGAAGTGAATTAGAGGAGAGAAAAACCGTGGTGTAATAGAGAGGGAATTCTTTCCATGGAGAAATAAAAGAGAAATAGCGAGATGTTGAGAGACTATGTCAAGTTCGAATAAGACAATAACCTCTATGGACCATGAACTTGGGAGAAAGTGGTACTGTCAGTTTTTTTTTCAAAGAGCATGTGGAGCTCAAACTCTGAGGTTTTGGAGGTGGATGACATTCACTGGGGTGGATCTCTAGCATATGTTTCCGGGAAGCAGGAGGGTGCTGGCTCAGGAGTGCCCAACATAGTGTAGGGATCTCCTGGGCCACACTGGGAGAGAAACTACCCCTTCCTGGAGTATGTTTGGAAGAGGATATATTGTCTCTCCAAAGACAAAAGACCTTGCAGGTGCCAACACATGGAGTTTCACTGACAGAGCTAGAGACCCACAAAGAAGGTGGTTAACCTGATCACTGCTTTTACTGTGCTGCACTATAGATTTCCCATAGGCATGAGAGATTTTCTGGGACATAGAACACTAGACACAGCACAGTGAGATTCTATTCCAGAGGAGGAGAGTGGGTCTTCATAGTGCTAGGTTATTAAAGATTTGGAGTTTTGAATTCCAGCTATGTGCTGAAGATAAAACATAGGAGAGCTGTGGTGCTTGGTGCACTGATGGCCCTAGTTATTTAAGAGGGCTGCCTGAATAGTTCAGGGTGTGAGAGAGTGAAGATGAGAGACTGGGTGGGCTCCATTCCCCCTCCCCACCAATATGGTCAAACTTAAAAGAGAGAAACACAGAAGGAGTCACTTACACACCACCCCCCCTTCTGCCTGGCAAACACATACTGACTGGAGTAGGTCTGACTCTGAGATATTGCAGCAAGCCACTACCCCAGAAGACCAGCATAGGCAGCACGCCACCTGCACCATGTGTACTAATCATAGAGAGCTTCAAAGCAGCACCTGCAGTTCTGGTGGAAATGAATCAGGCATATATTTACTTACCTACTTACTTACTTTTCTTGGGAATTAAGCTTATCCTTTATTGTTTGTTAGCTTGGTTTTTCATTCCCTTTTCTTTTTTGGGGGGTGTTAGGCTTCCTATTTTATTTTTCTCCTTTTTTTTTCTTTGGAATCAGGCTTATATTTTCTTGATTGGCTATTTGTTTTTTGTTTGTCTCTTTCTTTTGTTTTGTTTTTCTGTTTTTCTTTTTCATTTCTTTTCCTTTTCTCCTTTTTTGGATAAGGTTTTTCCCCCCTTTGTTTTTTTTCCCATGCTTATTTTAGCAAACACAAATTAAAACACATCTAGTTAAAGATTGAAACACTTGCCACTGAAAGCAAGGAGGAACTCTGTAGAGGACTGGCCAGGAGGAAAGAGTATGCAAAACACAATAGCAGAGTGCACACAGTGTACACCAGAAAAAGTTCCTGAAGTGCCAGACCCTGGACATTGTATGAATCCTTTTCAATAAAGCATTACAGGAAACACAATAAGCTTTCAAAACATGCAGGACACAAATAATTAGCCATTATGACATGATGCATGAATTCATCTCCCCAAGAAAGGTCAAGAAGAAATCACAGCCAGGGACTTGCTTAAAACATGTATAAGCAATATATCTGAACAAGAATTTAGAAAGCCAGTAGTAAGGCTACTGGCTGGACTTGGAAAAAAATAGAAGACCTTGAAACTCCTGCTGTAGAGATAAAAGACCTAAACACTAATCAGACTGAAATTTAAAAAAAAATTACTATAACTAAAATGCAAAACAGACTGGATATAACCACAACAAGGATTTAAAAAGCAGAAGAAAGAATAGGTTCTATAGAAGATAAATTTATGGAAAATAATAAAACTGAAAAGAAGAGGGAAACATAATACCAAGAAGGTAAACATGGGGAACTCAGAAATTACATAAAGCAAAATAATATTCATATAATAGGAGTCCCAGAAGTAGAGCAGAAAAAAAGGGTGGATGGTTCATTTGAACAAATTACTGCAGAGAAGTTCCCTAATCTGGGGAAAGGAACAAGTATTCAAGTCCAAGTGGCACAGAGAACCCCCTCAAAATCAGCAAAAACAGGTTAACACCATGACATACCATGGTGAAACTCACAAAATACAAAGATAGAAAATTCTGAAAGCAAGAAGGAATAAAATGTCCTTAACTCACAAGGGAAGACACATAAGGTTAGCACCAGACCTGTTTACTGATAATTGGCAGACCAAAAGGGAGTGGCAGGAGATTTTCAACGTGCATAAAAATATGCAGCCAAGGATGCTTTATCCAGCAAGGTTGTCATTCAGAATGGAAGGAGACATAGTTTCCAATACAAAACTAAAGGAGTTCATGAAGACTAAAATAGTTCTGAAATAAATATTAAAGGGATTCTTTGATCAGGAGAAAGAGACTAAAAGCACAAATATAAAAAGGAACAGCAGTAATCTACAAGAACAGTGGTTTTATAGGTAATAAAGTGGCACTAAATTTATACATATTGCCTTGAATGTAATGGACTAAATGCTATAATCTAAAGTCATAGTGTATCAGAATGGATAAACAACAACAAAAACAAAACACAAAACAACCCAAGACTCATTGATAGTCTGCTTACACATTTTAGATGCAAAGACACGTCCATTATGCTAATGGAGATTAAAAAAAAAAAGAAAGAGTAGCCGGACTTATATCAAAGTACATTTTAAACTAAAGACTGTAACAAGAGTGAAAGCCACAATAATATAATAAAGGGGTCCATCCAACAAAGAGGCCACTCATAAATATTTATGTCTGTAACTTAGGAGCAGCTAAATATATAAATCTATTAGTGACAAACATAAAGAGACTCATTATTCCCATAACAGTAGGGGATTTCAGCATCCCACTTACTGCTATGGACTGATCATCTAACCAGAAGATACACAAGGAAATAAGAGCTTTGAATGACACACTGGACCAGATGCACTTCCAGATATATGCAGAACATTTCATCCTAAAGCAACAGAATACACATTCTTTTTGGAGTGCACATGTAACATTCTCCAGTGTAGATCACATACTGGATCACAATTCAAGAAGGCCCCAACTGCTACAAAAAGATTGAGACATACAATGCATATTTTCTGCCTATGTCTTTGCCTCTGTGTGTGTGTTTCTCATGAATAAATACATAAATCTTAAAATAAAATAAAATACATCAAAGCAAATGAAAATGAAAACACAATAGTATAAACCTGTGGGATGCAGCAAAGGGGGCCCTAAAGAGGGAAGTATAATGTAACACATGCTTTCCTCAAGAAACCAGAAAAGTCACAAATACAAAACTAACCTTACACCTAAAGAAGATTGAAAAGGAGCAGTCAGTAAAGCCTAAATGCAACAGAAGAAAGGAAATATTAAAGATTACAGTAGAAATAAATGATATAGAAGTTTTAAAAAATACAAGACATAAACAAAATAAGGAGGTAATTTGCATGAAACAAGAAAAGACCTGGAATAGCCAGCAGACTGTTGAAAAAGAAAACCGAAGCTGGGGGCATCACAATGCCTGACTTCAAGCTGTATTACAAACCTGTGATCATCAAGACGGTGTGCTACTGGCAGAAAAACAAACACATAGACCAGTGGAACAGAATGGAGAAATGGACCCTCACTTCTGTGGTCAACTAATCTTTGACAAAGCAGGAGAGAATATTCACTGGAAAAAGGACAGTCTTTTCAATAAATGGTGTTGGAATATTGGACAGCCACATGAAGAAGAATGAAACTGGACCATCTTACACCACACACAAAGATAAATTGAAAACGGATGAAAGACCTATGCGTGAGAGAGGAATTCATCAAAATCCTAGAGAAGAACATATGCAGCCACCTCTCTGACTTCAGCCATAGCAACTTCTTACTAGACACATGTCCAGGAGGTGGATGAAACAAAAGCAAAAATTAACTGTTGGGACTTCATCAAGAAAAAATCTTCTGCACGGCAAAGTTTAAAAAATCAATAAAGCTAAAAGGTAATCTACAGAATGAGAGAAAATATTTACTAATGACATATCAGTCAGCTAAAGGACTAGTATCCAAAATCGATAAAGAACTTATAAACCTCAGCACCCAAAAACACAAACAAACAAACAAAAATAATCAAGAAACAGGCAGAAGAGGGATGCCTGGGTAGCTCAGCAGTTGAGTGTCTGCCTTTGGCTCAGGGCATGATCCTGGAATCCCAGGATTGAGTCCCACATCGGGCTTCCTGCATGGAGCCTGCTTTTCCCTCTGCCTGTGTCCCTACCTCTGTGTGTGTGTCTCTCATGAAGGAATAAATAAAATCTTTTTTAAAAAAATGAAACAAAAAAGGAAATGGGCAGAAGACACAAATAGTCATTTCTCAAAAGCAGACATACAAATAGCTAGCAAACACATGAAAAAATGCACCACATCACTCATCATCAGGGAAATACTGATCAAAACCAAAATGAGATATCACCTCATACCAGTAAGAACGGCTAAAATTAACTTGGGAAACAACAGATTTTGGTGAGGATGTTGAGAAAGAGGAAGCCTCTTACAATATTGGTGGGAATGAGAGCTGGTGCAGCCACTCTACAGAAGAGTATAAAGGTTCTTCAATAATTAAAAATAGAATTACCCTAGGATCCAGCAATCAAAGTAGTAGGCATTTATCCAAAGGATATAAAAATAGTGATTCAAAAGGGAACATGCACCCTTATGTTTACAGCAGCACTCTCCACATAGCCAATATATGGAAAGAGCTCAGCTGTTCATCAACTAAAGGATGGTTAAAGATGGTTAAAGAAGATGTTCAGGCACACACACACACGCACACACACATACACAAATAAAAAGAAAAGAAAAGGAAAGAAAAGAATAAATAAAAGAAAAGAAAAGAAAGAAAAGAAAAGGAAAGAAAAGAAAAGAAAAAAGAAAAGAAAAGAAAAAAAAAGAAAAAAAAAGAAAAAAGAAAACCTTGCCAATTTTCATGACATGGATGGAAGTAGAGGGTGTTATGTTAAGTGAAATATGTCAGAGAAGCACATTTACCATAGGGTTTCACTCATATGTGGAACTGAAGGAACAAAACAGGAACATAGAGGAAAGAAAGGAAAAATAAGATAAAAATAGATAGGCAAATCATATGTGACTCTTCACTACAGGGAACAACTGAGGGTTGCTTGAGGCAAGGTGGGTGGAGGGATGGGGCAAATGGGTGATGGACATCAAGGAAAGCACTTGTACTTAGCACTGAGTTTAGTATGCACTTGAGGAATTACTAAATTCTATCCTCTTAAACTTATACTACACTATACATTAACCAATTTGAATTTAAATCAAACCTTGATAAAAACAAAACACAACAACAACAAATTTGCATGTGGAAGCATAAGCAAAATGCTATGTACTTAAAAACATAGAAGTCTTCTTAACACTTTTTCATAAGAATAATTTAGTGGTGATAAATTTCTTTACCTTTTGTTTGTCTAGGATGCACTTTATCTCTTTCAATTTTGAATGATAACCTTGTTATGTAGAGTACTATTTGTTGTAGAGGTTTTGTTTGTTTGGTTGGTTGGTTTTGTTTTTGTTTAGTTTTGCTTTGTATTTCTCCCAAAGACTTCAAGTATCTCAAATTTATCTCTTCTGGACTACAAAATTTCTGCTGATATAGCTTGATGGGATTTCCTTTGTATATAATTAGTTGCTTCTTTCCTGGTGCTTTTAAAATTATTTTTTAAACTTTAATCTCTGAAATTTTCATTTCCATGTGTCTCAATATGGACTTCTAGTTTCATCTTATATGTGACTCTCTGAACTGGACTGGAATGTCTGTTTCCTTCAGGTTAAGATATATCTCAGCTCTTATTTATTAATATAACTCTTCTGCCCCTTTCTCTTCTATTTGTCTGAAGCCATATAATGCAAATATTAATATGTTTGATCTTGTCCTAAGACTCTCAAATTATCCTCATTTCTTTTTTTATTGATATGTATGTTTATATTTTATTGATATATATCAGAAATGCCAGTCTTAAATAAAAGCAACAACAAGGAGTAAGATATGTTTATTTCCAGAACTGGTTATATCTGATTATATATATCTAATTATATATATCTTATCTTTCTTACACATTAATCTTTTGATGGACACTTAGGTTGCTTCCATATCTTACCTATTATAAATAATGTTGCAATTAAAGTAAGAGTATATGCATCCTTTTGAATCATTATTTTTATTTTCTTTTGGTAAATATCCAATAGTGGATTATTATCAAAACCACACTAAGCTATCACCTTACACCTATTAAAATGGCAAAATTTAAAAAACAACAAATAAGTGTTGACAATGAAGTGGAGAAAAAGAAATCTTTGTGCATTGTTGTTGGGAGTGTAAATTGGTACAGTCACTGTAGAAAATGGTATAAAGATACTCCAAAAAAATGTTACCCCTTTAAACCATGGATTTTTTGTGTCCCACAACAGACAAATATGCACTCAGTCCTTTAGTACCATCTCTCTCTTTGTAGTTTCCAGCATCAGTGCGGGATTTACAATTGTTGCTATGTCTCCAACTCTCCTCTATTATGTCCTGTAGCTTTTGTTGTGAAGAATCTGTTCAGTCATCCCTCAATTCTTCTTCAGGATAAATTGCTTTTTATGTAGGTATAGGCTCGATGTGTCATGGAGGAGTTGAGTCTAAGAGCTCACTAAATTACCAACTTGGACAAAAATTGAAGTGCTTGTTAAAGTTGTATCTAAGATACTAGCTTAATAGCAATAGGCTAGAATGTTATCATCCAGGATGTGGCATAGGTATGTAATACATGCTATATCATGGGATGCTACATGGCATTATTACAAACTATCTGAAATATATGAGTTCAGGAGCCAAAGAGAAGATTGCCCTCTCCTTCCATCACTCTGTCACTTGTGTCATTTGTGCTTTTCATATTCTCTAACTTAGGCTTTGTTGGATTGTAGTCAGGACTTGTGCTGCAATTTTGAAAATTCCACCTGGGAGCACGAATCATCAAAAACAATTGAATTAGGGTGGAAGAGTAGGGTCCCCAAGTCACCTGTCCCCACCAAATTACCTAGATAATCTTCAAATAATCCTGAAAACCTACGAATTTGGCCTGAGATTTAAAGAGAGAACAGCTGGAATGCTACAGTGAGAAGAGTTCACACTTCTATCAAGGTAGGAGGACGGGGGAAAAAGAAAGAAACAAAAGGCATCCAAAGGGGAGGGGTCCCACGAGGAGCCAGGCTAAGGCTGGAGCGAGTGTCCCCTGGACAAGAAAGCTCCATCCTGGAGAGGCAGGAGCTTCACCAATCTTCCTGGACAGAAAGGTGCTCTCAGGGAGTTAGAAAAGGATCCCAGGAGGGCGGGGATGCCCCCAGGAGCCCAGGGACACTAACAGACACCTGCGCCCCATGGTGAGCGGGCCACACCCCGCTGCCGAGCTCCCTAAAGGGCTGCAGTGTGCTTGGCTGGACTCAGAAGCAGCTCGGGGGCGGCTCGGCCCGGCTCCACCCGGAGGGGGCTGCGCGGCCACCAGAGCAGCTTGGGGGTGGCTCCGGCAGAGGGCCCACTCAGAAGGGGCTGCATCATCAGGAGCGGGAATCCAACACACAGGCCCGGGAGTGCAGGGCGCCGTGGACACAGCCCAGGATCTGGCCTCCCCCCGGGACAGGCAGAGGCCGGGAGGGCCCAGGACAGCAAGGACGCTCCTGCCCCGAGCTGAGCAGATCAGTGGCCCCGCCCCGGAGCCTCCAGGCCCTGCAGACGGAGATCTCCGGAGCTACTGCGGGGGCTGACTCCAGGGCTCCAGAGCTGGCCTCCGACCCAGCTGTTGTTCCTCCTTGGGCCTCACGGAGTAAAGAAACCCCACTGAGCCTCACAGTGGCCTCACCGGATAAACAGGTTAAACATCTTTCACTGAGCCCTGCACCAGGCAGGGGGCTGAGCAGCTCCCCCAAGTGCTAACACCTGAAAATCAGCACAGTACCCCCTCCCCCAGAAGACCAGCTAGACGAACAGGGCAAAAAGAAATTATTGACCAAGCAGCTCTGGAAAGTTCCAGGGGAAGTCCAAGGATTTACAGTATACAGAATCAGAGGACACACCCCCTTGTTTTTTTGTTTTTGATTTCTGTTTCCTTCCCCAACCCCTTTTTTCTTTTCTTTTTCTTTTCTTCTCTCCTTTCTTCTTTTTTCTCTTTTTTCTCCCTTTTTTCTTTTTTTCTTTTTCTTTCCTTCTTTATCTTCTCTCTTTATCTCCTTTCCCAATACAACTTGGTTTTGGCCACTCTGTAACTGAGCAAAGTGACTAGAAGGAAAACCTCACCTCAAAAGAAAGAATCAGAAACAGTCCTTGCTCCCACAGAGTTACAAAATTTGGATTACAATGCAATGTCAGAAAGCCAATTCAGAAGCACTATTATAAAGCAACTGTGGATCTAGAAAAAGCATAAAGGACTCAAGTGACTTCATGACTGCAGAATTTAAATCTAATCAGACAGAAATTAAAAATCAATTAAGTGAGATGCAATCCAAACTAAAGGCCCTAACGACAAGGGTTAACGAGGTGGAAGAATGAGTGAGGGACATTGAAGACAAGTTGATGGCAAAGAGGGAAACTGAGGAAAAAAGAGACAAACAATTAAAAGATCATGAGGATAGATTAAGGGAAATAAGTGACACCACGAGAAAGAAAAATCTACGTTTAATTGGGGTTCCCGAGGGCCCCGAAAAAAGACAGAGGTCTTGAATATGTATTCGAAAAAATCATAGCTGAAAACTTTCCTAATCTGGGAAGGGAAACAGGCATTCAGATCCAGGAAATAGAGAGATGCCCCCCTAAAATTAAAAAAAAAAAAAAAAACGCTCAACACCTCAACATTTAGTAGTGAAGTTGCAAATTCCAAAGATAATGAGAAGATCCTTAAAGCAGCAAGAGACAGGAGATCCCTAACTTATATGGGGAGAAATATCAGATTAACAGCAAACCTCTCCACAGAGACCTGGCAGGCCAGAAAGGGCTGGCAGGATATATTCAGGGTCCTAAATGAGAAGAACATGCAACCAAGAATACTTTATCCAGCAAGGCTCTCATTCAGAAAGGAAGGAGAGATAAAGAGCATCCAACAGGCAGGAACTGAAAGAATATGTGACCACCAAACAAACGCTGCAAGAAATTTTAAGGGGGACTCTTAAAATTCCCCTTTAAGAAGAAGTCCAATGGAACAATCCACAAAAACAAGGACTGAATATGTATCATGATGACCCTAAACACATATCTTTCAATAGTAACTCTGAATATGAATGAGCTTAATGACCCGATCAAAAGGCAGAGGGCTTCACTGGATAAAAAAGCAAGACCCATCTATTTGCTGTCTACAAGAGACTCATTTTAGACATAAGGACACCTACAGCCTGAAAATAAAAGGTTGGAGAACCAAGTACCATTCAAATGGTCCTCAAAAGAAAGGGGTAGCCATCCTTATATCAGATAAACTAAAATTTATCCCGAAGACTATAGTGAGAGATGAAGAGGGACACTATATCATACTTAAAGTATCTATCCAACAAGAGGACTTCACAATCATCAATATGTGCCCCGAATGTGGGAGCTGCCAAATACATCAATCAATTAATATCTAATACAAGACATACTTCAATAATAATACACTTATACTTGGTGACTTCAATCTAGTGCTTTCTACACTGGATAGGTCTTTTAAGCAGAAGATCTCCAAAGAAACAAGAGCTTTAAATGTTACACTGGACCAGATAGATTTCACAGATAGCTACAGAACTTTACATCCAAACACAACTGAATACACATTCTTCTCAAGTGCACATAGAACTTTCTCCAGAATAGACCACATACTGGGTCACAAATCAGGTCTGAACCAATACCAAAAGATTGGGATCATCTCCTGTGTATCCTCGGACCATAATGCCTTGAAATTAGAACTAAATCACAAACAAGAAGCTTGGAAGGATTTCAATCATGTGGATGTTATGGAACACACTGCTAAAAGATGAAAGGGTCAACTAGGAAATTAGAGATTAATTTAAAAGATTCTTGGAAACTAAAGAGAATGAAGAGACAACCGTTCAAAATCTTTGGGATACAGCAAAAGCAGTCCTGAGGGGGAAATACATAGCAATACAAACATCCATCCAAAAGCTGTTCAACATAGTACTGGAAGTCTTAGCCTCAGCAATCAGACAACAAAAAGACATTAAAGGCATTCAAATTGGCAAAGAAGAAGTCAAACTCTCCCTCTTCGCCGATGACATGATACTCTACATAGAAAACCCAAAAGTCTCCACCCCAAGATTGCTAGAACTCATACAGCAATTCGGTAGCTTGGCAGGATACAAAATCAATGCCCAGAAATCAGTGGCATTTCTATACACTAACAATGAGATTGAAGAAAGAGAAATTAAGGAGTCAATCCCATTTACAATTGCACCCAAAAGCATAAGATACCTAGGAATAAACCTAACCAAAGATGTAAAGGATCTATACCCTCAAAACTATAGAACACTTCTGAAAGAAATTGAGGAAGACACAAAGAGATGGAAAAATATTCCATGCTCATGGATTGGCAGAATTAATATTGTGAAAATGTCAATGTTACCCAGGGCAATATACATGTTTAATGCAATCCCTATCAAAATACCATGGACTTTCTTCAGAGAGTTAGAACAAATTATTTTAAGATTTGTGTGGAATCAGAAAAGACCCTGAATAGCCAGGGGAATTTTTAAAAATAAAACCATATCTGGGGGCATCACAATGCCAGATTTCAGGTTGTACTACAAAGCTGTGGTCATCAAGACAGTGTGGTACTGGCACTAAAACAGACACATAGATCAGTGGAACAGAATAGAGAATCCAGAAGCGGACCCTGAACTTTATGGGCAACTAATATTCGATAAAGGAGGAAAGACTATCCATTGGAAGAAAGACAGTCTCTTCAATAAATGGTGCTGGGAAAATTGGACATCCACATGCAGAAGAATGAAACTAGACCACTCTCTTTCACCATACACAAAGATAAACTCAAAATGGATGAAAGATCTAAATGTGAGACAAGATTCCATCAAAATCCTAGAGAAGAACACAGGCAACACCCTTTTTGAACTCGGCCACAGTAACTTCTTGCAAGATACATCCACGAAGGCAAAAGAAACAAAAGCTAAAATGAACTATTGGGACTTCATCAAGATAAGAAGCTTTTGCACAGCAAAGGATACAGTCAACAAAACTCAAAGACAACCTACAGAATGGGAGAAGATATTTGCAAATGACATATCAGATAAAGGGCTAGTTTCCAAGATCTATAAAGAACTTATTAAACTCAACACCAAAGAAACAAACAATCCAATCATGAAATGGGCAAAAGACATGAACAGAAATCTCACAGAGGAAGACATAGACATGGCCAACATGCATATGAGAAAATGCTCCGCATCACTTGCCATCAGGGAAATACAAATCAAAACTACAATGAGATACCACCTCACACCAGTGAGAATGGGGAAAATTAACAAGGCAGGAAACCACAAATGTTGGAGAGGATGCGGAGAAAAGGGAACCCTCTTACACTGTTGGTGGGAATGTGAACTGGGGCAGCCACTCTGGAAAACTGTGTGGAGGTTCCTCAAACAGTTAAAAATATACCTGCCCTACGACCCAGCAATTGCACTGTTGGGGATTTACCCCAAAGATACAAATGCAATGAAACGCCGGGACACCTGCACCCCGATGTTTCTAGCAGCAATGGCCACGATAGCCAAACTGTGGTAGGAGCCTCGGTGTCCAACGAAAGATGAATGGATAAAGAAGATGTGGTTTATGTATACAATGGAATATTACTCAGCTATTAGAAATGACAAATACCCACCATTTGCTTCAACGTGGATGGAACTGGAGGGTATTATGCTGAGTGAAGTAAGTCAGTCGGAGAAGGACAAACATTATATGTTCTCATTCATTTGGGGAATATAAATAATAGTGAAAGGGAATATAAGGGAAGGGAGAAGAAATGTGTGGGGAATATCAGAAAGGGAGACAGAACGTAAAGACTGCTAACTCTGGGAAACGAACTAGGGGTGGTAGAAGGGGAGGAGGGCGGGGGGTGGGAGTGAATGGGTGACGGGCACTGGGTGTTATTCTGTATGTTAGTAAATTGAACACCAATAAAAAATAAATTAAAAAAAAACTGGAAAGAACTCAAATACAAAAGTTAACCTTACACCTAAAGGAGCTAGAGAAAAAAAAGCAAATATATCCTACACCCAGAAGAAGAAGAAAATTAATAAAGATTCTAGCAGAACTCAATGAAATGAAGACCAGAAGAACTGTGGAACAGATCTACAAAACCAGGAGTTGGTTCTTTGAAAAAATTAACAAGATAGATAAACCATTAGCCAGCCTTATTAAAAAGAAGAGAGAGAAGACTCAAATTAATAAAATCATGAATGGGATCCCTGGGTGGCGCAGCGGTTTGGCGCCTGCCTTTGGCCCGGGGAGCGATCCTGGAGACCCGGGATCGAGTCCCACGTCGGGCTTCCGTTGCATGGAGCCTGCTTCTCCCTCTGCCTATGTCTCGGCCTCTCTCTCTGTCTCTCTCTGTGACTATCATAAATAAATAAAAATTAAAAAAAAATAAAATCATGAATGAGAAAGGAGAGATCACTACCAACACCAAGGAAATACAAACGATTTTAAAAACATATTATGAACAGCTATACGCCAATAAATTAGGCAACGAGAAGAATTGGATGCATTTCTGGAAAACCACAAACTACCAAAACTGGAACTGGAAGAAATAGAAAACCTGAACAGGCCAATAACCAGGGAGGAAATTGAAGCAGTCATCAACAACCTCCCAAGACACAAGAGTCCAGGGCCAGATGGCTTCCCTGGGGAATTCTATCAAACATTTCAAGAAAAAAACATACCTATTCTACTAAAGCTTTTCAGAAAGATAGAAAGAGATGGAACACATCCATCCTCATTCTATGAGGCCAGCATCACCTTAATTCCAAAACCATACAAAGACCCCACCAAAAAGGAAAATTATAGACCAATATCCCTAAAGAACATGGATGCAAAAATTCTCAACAAGATACTAGCCAATAGAATGCAACGATACATTAAGAAGATTATTAACCAAGAGCAAGTGGGATTTATCCCTGGGATGCAAGGCTGGTTCAACTCTCATAAAGCATTCAGTGGGATTGGTCATATCAGGAAGAGTAAAAACATGAATCATGTGATCCTCTCAATTGATGTAGAGAAAGCATTTGAGAAAATACAGCATCCATTCCTGATCAAAACACTTCAGAGTGCAGGGATAGAGGGAACATTCCTCAACATCTTAAAAGCCATCTATGAAAATCCCATAGCAAATATCATTCTCACTGGGGAAACACTGGGAGCCTTTTCCCTAAGATCAGGAGCAAGACAGGGATGTCCACTCTCACCACTGCTATTCAACATATTACTGGAAGTCCTACCCTCAGCAATCAGGCAGCAAAAAGAAATAAAGGGCACTCAAATTGGTAAAGAAGAAGTCAAACTCTTTCTCTTTGCAGATGACATGATACTGTACCTAGAAAACCCAAAAGACTCCATCCCAAGATTGCCTGAACTCATACAGCAATTTGGCAGTGTGGCAGGATACAAAATCAATGCCCAGAAGTCAGTGGCATCTCTATACACTAACAATGAGACTGAAGAAAGAGAAATTAAAGAGTGAATCCCATTTACAATTGCACCCAAAAGCATAAGATACCTAGGAATAAACCTAACCAAAGAGGTAAAGGATCTATACCCTAAAATCTACAGAACACTTCTGAAAGATTTTGAGGAAGAGACAAAGAGATGGAAAAATATTCCATGCTCATGGATTGGAAGAATTAATATTGTGAAAATGTCAATGCTACCCAGAGCAATTTACACATTTAATGCAATCCCTGTGAAAATACCATGGACTTTCTTCAGAGAGTTGGAACAAATCATCTTAAGATATTTGTGGAATCAGAAAATTCTCTGAATAGCCAGGGGAATATTAAAAAAGAAAACAATAGCTGGGGGCATTACAATACCAGATTTCAGGTTGTACCACAAAGGTGTGGTCATCAAGACAGTGTGGTACTGGCACTAAAACAGACACATAAATCAATGGAGCAGAATAGAGAATCCAGAAGCAGACCCTCAACTTTATGGTCTACTAATATTCAACCAAGAAAGAAAGACTTTACACTGGAAAAAAAGACAGTCTCTTCAATAAATGGTGCTGGGAAAATTGGACATCCACGTGCAGTAAAATGAAACTGCACCACTCTCTTTCACCATACACAAAGATAAACTCAAAATGGATGAAAGATCTAAATGTGAGACAAGATTCCATCAAAATCGTTGAGGAGAACACAGGCAACCCTCTTGTTGAACTTGACCATGGCAACTTCTTGCAAGATAAATCCATGAAGGCAAGAGAAACAAAAGCAAAAATGAACTATTGGTGCTTCATTAAGATAAGAAGCTTTTGCACAGCAAAAGATACAATGAAGAAAACTAAAAGACAACCTACAGAATCGGAGAAGATATTTGCAAATGACTATCAGATAAAGGACTAATACCCAAGATCTATAAAGAACTTATTAAACTCAACAGCAAAGAAGCAATCAATCCAATCATGAATTGGGAAAAAGACATGAACAGAAATCTCCCAGAGGAAGAAATAGATACGGCTAACAAGCACATGATAAAATGCTCCACAACACTTTCCCTCAGGGAAATATAAATCAAAACCACAATGAGATACCACCTCGCACCAGTGAGAATGGTAAAATTAACAAGGCAGGAGACAACAAATGTTGGAGAGTTTGTGGAAGAAGTGGAACCCTCTTGCACTGTTGGTGGGAATGTGAACTGGTGCAGCCACTCTGGAAAACTGTGTGGAGGTTCCTCAAAGAGCTAAAAATAGACCTGCCCTACGACCCAGCAATTGCACCTTGGGGATTTACCCCAAAGCTACTGATACAGTGAAACGCCAGGACACCTGTACCCCAATGTTTCTAGCAGCTATGTCCACAATAGCCAAACTGTGGAAGGAGCCTCGGTGTCCATTGAAAAATGAATGGATAAAGAAGATATAGTATATGTAGACAATGGAGTATTACTCAGCCATTAGAAATGATAAATACCCACCATTTGCTTCGGTGTGGATGGAACTGGACGGTATTATGCTGAATGACATAAGTCAATTGGAGAAGGACAAACATTATATGATCTCATTCATTTGGGGAATATAAAAAATGGTGAACGGATTAAAGGGGAAAGGAGAAAAATGAGTGGGAAATATCAGAAAGGGAGACAGAACATGAGAGACTCCTAACTCTAGTAAACAAACAAGTAGTGGTGTAAAGGGAGGTGTGTGGGGGGTGGGGGTGACTGGGTACGGGCCCTGAGGGGAGCACTTGATGGGATGAGCACTGGGTGTTATGCTATATGTTGGCAAATTGAACTCCAATTTAAAAAATATGTAAAAAATAAAAATTAAAAGTAAAAAAATAAAAGAAATTTTGTAAGCTCTTGGAAATGCCTACAAAAAAGAACTCCAGTAGCACACAGCAATAACCTTGATCTGAAAACCTAGTTTACTTTGTCTCACTTCTCTATGTCATTCTCTCTACTACATCACTTTTGCCTGAGATCACCTCACAAATAATTGTATCAGGCTCTGCTTTCAGGATAATTCAAGGCAATAAACTTTTCAAATTGTCGTCCCATCACTCTCTATTACTTATAACTTAAAATAAGAAATTGGGTCATTAATTACCCTAACCCCTTTCCAACTTTTAGAATCTCATGTAAGTTTCCTTATGTGAAATGTACTTTCCTACTCCCTTGACTTGGTTTCTCCCCATCTTTCAAATTTTAACTTAAGTAAGACTTCATCACAGAAATCTTTCTTGCCTTTCTATTTTTTTTTATCTTACAAGCCTGCACCTCCTAACATTAAAAATAAGTGTTAATTAATATGTCTTTTATGAAACTTTTGAGCACAAGCATCTAGCACAGTTCCTGTACATTATATACACAAAATCTGTAATATTCTACTTGATAAACATGAATAGTAAATCTTTAAGAGCAACTGCAGTACAGGAAATAAACATTCCTTACTCCTTGTTGCTTTTATTTAAGACTGGCATTTAATGTGCTAAAGAAAGTAACTGTTCTACACCATCACATTATAGCTATTATTTGGTTTCTAGTTAGAATAGATTTGCAAATTTCTCAGTTGATAAATATATCATGGATATTACGAAGTATTACTGGGATGCTGTACACACAAAACTTTTTAAAAATATCTTTTTATAATATGGTGGCATAATCGAGGAGTAGGAAACAGTGAGAAAACAGAATTAATGTATTTTTGTTGGGCAATGAATCAATTAGTTGGAATACAATCTGATTGTTGACTATATATTTAAAAAGACATTTAGCAATTGTAATTTCCCTCTCATTGTACTTTGTTCCTGTTGACATGGTACCTTTAGGAGCTGATTCTATTTAAGAGTTATGTTATGTTCCTTTACTAGTCTGTTAGGGTTAGTGGCTACGTTATCAGCTCCATGGTGCCAAGACATCATACATAGTCATAGAGTTGAATGTGTACCACACCCATTTTGTTTTCCTTGAGATCACAGCTAGGCAATATTTCCCAGCCTCTTTTTTAGTAAGACATGGCATAAAACTAGTTTCTGACAAATAGGACATTGATGGATGTGATATTTGCCACTTTTATGCCTGGTGTCTGTTAGTTGGTACGTTGGCTTTTTAAGGGTAGGGAGGAAAGATTATAGAGTAAGAGGATGCTGAGTTCAACCACTTCCACAGACATTCAGAGGCAACAACTACAACTACAGAAACCGATTGTGAAAATGACAGAAGACAGGCAAAATAACCTCAAATAGCTAGTTATAGAGAGAAGACCACACCAAAATCATAGAAGGGTTGGTAACCTGGTTGGGAGTAAACTCCAGTGCAACTTACCACAAATAAAAAGAATATCACAAACATGGAGAAGTGACAAGATTAGGGCCAACACCAGGCAAACCAGCCACAGAAGACCCACATTAGGAAGAAGATACCCCATAATGTCTGCCTTTGAAAATCATCAAGGCTTAATTATAGGATTTTGAAAAAATTAGTGGGCTTAACTCTGAGAGAGTTACTGGTGATAGAAAACCAAGAAACAAAGTCCTTACCCTTAAAAAGCCAACATACCAACTAACAGACTAATACCTAACATAGAAGCAGCAGTTAGAAAGCATAAGAAGTATACACATAAATTTACTGTTTAATCATAGAACGTGTGGTAGAGGAGCAGGGATCTGAAGGAATGTAATCAGGAACAAAAGGGCCATTTCTATTTCCCTCCCCCAGCCCCCAGCCTACATAGCTGGACATTTGTAAGAGACAACTAACACTTTCTATCTCTATTTCTGATACCGTGTGTCCTAAACCCATATTTATCTATGGACCCACCCCATATAACCTAACTGCCTTGGCAGATATCTGTTCAAACCAGTTCCTACCCTGCCACACCCCACAGGTGTCCCTGGCCAAACTGGCACCACTTGAAAGTTTATCCTTCCCTGGGGAGAGGGGAAGGAAATAAACCCACTCACCAGTGTGTTTGCAGTTCTGGCAGTACAGGATCTTATCTGGCTGCACAAGGAGCAAGCTCTAACCTTTTGTGTACCCATACCTGTGGCAGAGAAGCTAATTGCAGATTTTGGGCTGACCATGAGCTCTGCCTCCAGTGTAGGAGCTTCAGAAAAGGTATCTCTGAGGAGCATGAGAACAAACCCTGTTCAGTGAGCCCACAGCAGGCAAAGCAGGTCATTGAAGCTAGCAAAGCATGGCTCAACCAAAATAGAATACATACATCCCACACAGAGGTCATGAGCAGAGTGCTTAGTTCTTATGAACAGGGGAGTTGTACTATAGAGAACCACAATATCTCTTTTACCAAAGCTAGTACTTTCAAGAACAAATAATGTAGATGACCTTCTTTATGCATAGAAATAACAGAGAGACAAAGTGAGGCAGCAGAGAACTATATATCAAATGAAAAAACAAGACAAAATAACAGTAAGAGTTAAATGAAACAGAGATAAGCAATATGCTTGACAAATAATTTAGTTAATATTTTAAAAATACTTGATTTAAGAAAAAAGTGGATAAACTCAGAACAACGTCTAACTAAGAGATATGAAATTTTTTTTAAAAAGTCAGAGTTATTTGCCTACTACTTTGCCATTTTGAAAGGCTTTTATTTCTTTTTGTTGCCTGATTGCTGAGTCTAGGACTTCTAGTATTATGTTGAATAACAGTGCTGAGAGTGGACATCCCTGTTGTGTTGATCTTAGGGGAAAGGCTCCCAGTGTTTCCCCATTGAGAAGGATATTTGCTGTGGTCTTTTCATATATGACTTTTAAGATGCTGAGGAATGTTCCCTCTATCCCTACACTCTGAAGAGTGGGATCAGAAATGGATACAATATTTGTCAACTGTTTCACTGCATCTATTGAGAGGATCATAGGGTTCTTGTTTTACCTCTTGTTGATTTGATCTATCACGTTGATTGCTTTATTAGTGTTGAACCAGCCTTGAATCCCTAGGATAAATCCCACTTGGTCAAGGTGAATAAACTTAATGTACTGTTAGATCCTGTTGGCTATTGTCTTGGTGAGAATTTTTGCATCTGTGTTCATCAGGGATATTGGTCTATAATTTTCCTTTTTGGTGAGGTCTTTGTTTTGGAATTAAGGTGATATTGGCCTCATAAAACGAGTGTGGAAGTATTCCATCCTTTCTCTCTTTTGGAACAGCTTTAGTAGAATTGGTATTGTTTCTTCTTTAAACATTTGATAGAATTCCCCTAGGAAGCCATCAGGCCCTGGACTTTTGTTCCTTGGGAGGTTTTTTGATGACTGCTTCAATTTCATTCTTGGTTATTGGCATGCTCAGGTTCTCTAATTCTTCATGTTCCAGTTTTGAGAGTTTCTGGTTTTCCAGAACTGCATTTATTTCTTCTAGATTCCCTAATTTATTAACATATAGCAGCTCATAATAAGTTTTTAATATTGTTTTTATTTCCTTGGTATTGGTGCTGATGTCTCCCTTTTCATTTGTGAGTTTATTAATTTGAGTGTTTTCTCTTTTGTTTTTAATAAGGCTGGCTAATGGTGTATCTATTTTATTAATTCGTTCAAAGAACCAACTTCTGGTTTCGGTGATCTGTTCCATAGTTCTTCTGGTCTCTATTTCTTTGAGTTCTGCTCGAATCTTTATTAACTGTCTTCCTCTGCTGGGTGTAGGTTTTATTTGCCGTTCTTTAGCCAGTCCCTTTAGGTGCAAGGTGAGCTTCTGTATTTGAGTTCTTTTCAGTTTTTGAGGGATGCTTGTTTTGCGATATATTTCCCACTCAGGACTGCTTTTGATGTATCCCAAAGATTTGAAACTGTTTATCTTTATTCTCATTAGTTCCCATGAATCTGTTTACTTCTTCTCTAATTTCCTGGTACACCTTTCATCTTTTAGCAGGATGCTCTTTAATCTCCAGGGTCGAATTTATTTCAAATTTCTTCTTGTGATTTAACCCTCCCTCTTTACAGATGACATGATACTGTAAGTAGAAAACCCAGAGACTCCAACCCAAAGTTGCTAGAACTCATAGAGCAATTCGGCAATGTGGCGGGGTACAAAATCAATGCCCAGAAAAGAGTGGCTTTTCTATACACTAACATTGAGACTGAAGAAAGAAAAATTAAGGAGTCAATCCCATTTACAATTGCACCCAGAAGTGTAAGACACCTAGGAATAAACCTAACCAAACAGGTAGCAGAACTATACCCTAAAAACTGCAGAAAACTTCTGAAAGAAATTGAGGAAGACACAAAGAGATGGAAAGATATTCCATGCTCATGAATTGGAAGAATATGGTGAAAATGTCAGTGTTAACCAGGGCAATATACACATTTAATGCATTAACTATCAAAGTACCATGGACTTTCTTCAGAGAGTTGGAACAAATCATCTTAAGATTTGTGTGGAATCAGAAAAGACCCTGAATAGCCATTCAAATATTAAAAAAGAAAACCATAGCTGGGGGCATCACAATGCCAGATTTCAGGTTGTACTACAAAGCTGTGGTCATCAAGACAGTGTGGTACTGGCACAAAAGCAGACACATAGATCAATGGAAATGAGTAGACAACCCAGAAGTGGACCCTCAACTCTATGGTCAACTAATATTCGACAAAGCAGGAAATACATGGCCAGCAAGCAGTGCAGGAGGGTTCCCCTTTCTCCACATCCTCTCCAACATTTGTGGTTTCCTGCCTTGTTAATTTTCCCCATTCTCACTGGTGTGAGGTGGTATCTCATTGTGGTTTTGATTTGTATTTCCCTGACGGCAAGTGTTGTGGAGCATTTTCTCATGTGCTTGTTGATCATGTCTATGTTTTCCTCTGTGAGATTTCTGCTCATGTCTTTTGCCCATTTCATGATTGGATTGTTTGTTTCTTTGTTGATGAGTTTAATAAGTTCTTTATAGATCTTGGAATCTAGCCCTTTATCTGTTACATCATTTGCAAATATCTTCTCCTATTCTGTAGGTTGTCTTTTAGTTTTGTTGACTGTATCCTTTGCTGTGCAGAAGCTTCTTATGTTGATGAAGTCCCAATAGTTCATTTTTGCTTTTGTTTCTCTTGCCTTCATGGATGAATCTTGCAAGAAGTTACTGTGGCCAAGTTCAAAAAGGGTGTTGCCTGTGTTTTCCTCTAGGATTTTGACGGAATCTTGTCTCACATTGAGATCTTTCATCCATTTTGAGTTTATCTTTGTGTATGGTGCAAGAGAGTGGTCCAGTTTCATTATTCTGCATGTGGATGTCCAATTTTCCCAGCACCATTTATTGAAGAAACTGTCTTTTTTCCAGTGGATAGTTAAACAAGCAAGTATTAAGGGCTCACCACTACCTAACTTGTATTCTAAGAAATGTAAACGGGATTCTTTAAACAGAAAGAAGAGTTGATACATAGAAAAAAATAATGTAAGAAGAAAAATATTCATGAACAAAAGCAGACAAATCGTAAAAGTGATAGAATAATCAGTATAATGCCAGTATGATGTTTAAAATGCAAAAGTAGGGATGCCTGGACGGTAGGGACACCTGGGTGACTCTGTGGTTGAGCATGTGCTTTTGGCTCAGGGTGTGATCCTGGAGTCTCGGGATCAAGTCCCAAATCGGGCTTCCTGCATGAAGCCTGATTCTCCCTCCACCTATGTTTCTGTCTGCCTCTCTCTATGTCTCTCATGAATACATAAGTAAAATCTTAAAAAAAAATACAAAAGTAGTAAAATCAATTATATCTATAACATTAATCAAAGTATGAGCAAAATAAAGGATGTAAAATGTTACATCTTACACATAATACATGGAGGAAGGAGTAAAACTTTAGTGCTTCCATAATATGCTCAAAATTAAACAAATATCGAATGCACAAAGACTGCTCTAGACATTAGATGTTATATATGAACTCAATGGTAACTACAAATCAAAACTTTAAAGTAGAAACACAAAAAGTTCAAACAAAGTAAGCCAAGAATAACATCAATGAAAGCCATCAAATCACAAGGGAAGAGAACAAAAAAGGAAAGAGGAAAGGAACTCAGAAGGACTACAGAAATTTTCAGAAAACAATTTATAAAATAGCAATAAGCACATACCAAAGAATAATTACTCTAAAGGTAAGTGAACTAAATGCTGCAGTCAAAAGACAATAGGGTAACTGAATCAATTAAAAACATCATTTCTGCTCTAAAAACACCTACAGTCTGAAAGTGAGCAGTTGGAAAGATAATTTGTGCAAATGGAAGTGGTAAAAAAACCTATTGTAACAATATTTATATCTAACAAAATAGATATTAAATAAATTCTTTTGCAAAAGATAGAGTATTACATAATGATAAAGAGACTAATCTAACAGAAAAGATGAACAATTGTAAATATCTATGTACTTAATATAGCAGCACCTAAATCCATAAATCAAATATTAACAGACTAAAGAGAGAAAATGACAATAATGCAATAATAATTGCAAAATTTAACACCCTTTTCATATCAATTAATAGATCATTCAGACAGAAATTCCTCAATGAAACAATGGCTCTGAATGACACATTAGACCAAATGGATGGAACAGATATATACAGGACATTCTATCTAAAAACAGGAGAAAACACATTTTTTCCAGGTAATTGTGGAACATTCTCTAGGATAGATCATATATAAAGCTACAAGACAAGTTTTAAATTTAAGAGAATTGAGCTAATATCAAGTATCTTTTCTGATCACAACAGTATGAAACTAGAAATCAATTACAAGGAAAAACTGAAAAGAAACGTATGGGGGTTAAACAGCATGCTATCAGAAAAGCAATGGGTCAAACATGAAATTTAAAATAAATATACATGGATACAAATAAAAATTTAAACAGAAAGGTGCAACGATTTTAGGTAAAACAAAAGCAGTATTATGAGGGAAGTTTATGGTGATACAGGCATAATTCAAGAAAAAATAAGACAATTTACATAAAAAATATATGAGAAAAGAAAATCAAACAAAACTGAATCCTAGTGGAAATAATGAAATAATTATTATAATTAATGAAATAATTAATTATAATTAGAGTGGAAATAAATGAAATAGAGTATCAAAAATTTAAAAGATTGATGAAATCAAGAGCTAGTTTTTTTTAAAAAAGTGAACAAAATAATAAAGCTTTAGTCGGATATATCAAAAGTGATATAAAATTAATAAACTAGAAATGAATAAATGGGGATGCCTGGATGGCTCAGTCAGTTAAGTGTCTGCCTTCAGCTCAAATCATGATCTCAGGGCCTTGGGATCAAATCTCACATCAGGGTCTCTGACTCTCCCTCTCCATCTGGGCTCTTCTCTTTCTCTCTTTCTCAAATAAATATTTAAAATCTTTAAAATAAATAAATAAATTTAATAAATAAATTACAAATAATGATAAGAGAATGCTATGGAATTTATATGCCAAAAATTAGACAACCTGAAAATAATGAATAAATTCTTAGAAACATACAAACTTCTAAAATTGAATCAAGAATAAATTTTTTTAAAAAAGCTTAGCAATTTCTAGTAATGAAATTGAATGAAAGATGAAAAGATATCTCAACAGAAAGAAGTATAAGAAAATTCACTGGTGATCACTAAATGTTTAAAGAAGCCTTAATTCTTCTGAAACTATTCAAAATATTGAAGATGAAGGAAAACTTATGAATTCATTATTTGAGGCCAGCATTACACTGATACAAAATTGGACAGATGCTACAAAAAAAGTCAATATCTTTGATGAACATAGATGCAACAACCCCAATGATATATTAGCAAACAGAATCCAACAATATATTAAAGGGATCAATTAGTATGAATTTTTATTTATTCCAATGAAAAAGCCATAGTATAGTTCAGTTTTTGCACATCAACAAATGTGATTGATACACCCCATTGATGAAATGAAGGATAAAAATCATAATGATCTCAATAGATGCAGAAAAT
Organism: Canis aureus; assembly: GCF_053574225.1. NCBI lineage: Eukaryota > Metazoa > Chordata > Mammalia > Carnivora > Canidae > Canis > Canis aureus. The sequence goes on along the minus strand of NC_135628.1, from coordinate 59,843,645 downwards.
TCATTTGATCAAATATAACATCAGTTCATGATAAATATTCTCAACAAGGTTAGAGGGAGCATACCTCAACATAATAATGACCATATATGACAAATGCAAAGCTAGCAGAACATTCATTCAATAGTACTAGAAGTCTTAGCCACAGCAATCAGACAAGAGAAATGAAAGGTATCCAGATTGGTAGGCATGAAATACAACTGTCAGTATTTCATTATTGCATATTATCATTCATTGAAAACCCTAAAGAATCCACCACAATTAATAGAACTGATATATTCAGTAGAAATCAGTATATCTTACTTTCACACACACACACACACACACACACACACACACAGAGAGAGAGAGAGAGAGAGAGAGAGAGAGAGAGAGATATTAATGGAATACAAGAGAGAACTCAGGAAAAAAAAACAGGTATATATGGTCAATCTAATCTATAACAAAGGAAGTAATAATGGGGAACCAAGGGCCTTTTCATTTTTATTTTTAAAAATGTAAAATCCAGTAAAGTTGACAAAGAGTATTATATTAGATTCAAGTGTACAAATCGTGATTCAACAATGCTATACTTTACTCAGTGCTCATCAAGATAAGTGTACCCTTGCCGTTAATATAAGAGTGGTTTATGTTATGTAAGTTATTATCTCAAAGTTCATTTAACAATTGCAAAAAAAAAAGAAAAAATATAAGTGTATGTTTAATTCCTTTCACCTATTTCAACCATCCCCTATCTACATTCCCTCTGGTAACCATTAGATTGTTCTTTAATAAAATATTTTGGGGGGTATCTTTTATTCTGTTTGTTCATTTGTTTTATTTCTTAAATTCCACATATAGGTGAAATTATGGTATTTGTCTTTGTTTGACTGACTTATTTCACTTAGCTCTATACTCTCCAGACCCATCCATCCATCCATCCATATTGCTGTAAATGGAAAGATTTCATTGTATTTTATGGCTAAGTAATATTCCATTGCCTATATACATATACCACATTTCCTTCACCATCATCTAACCATGGATAAATGGGCTGTTTCCATAATTTGGTCATTGTAAAAAATGCCACAAGAAAAATATATATATATACATATACATAAACATATATCTTTTGGTTGTCATTTATCATTTTAATTGAAGCATTGCTATTCATTTTTTCTTAACTTTCTTATAAGCACCAAATTTTAATATCTAAGTCAATTTTGGGGGAAAGAAATACCATCAAAGAACTTCCCTCCAGAATAAAATGATGTACATTCCTCCAAACAACCAAATTTGAAGTCTACTGAAACAAAAACAAAAAGCCCCCCCCACACACACACACAGAAAAGTAACAAAAATCACATTCTAGGGATGCATTTAGCAGCCTTTGCTGTGCTGTCTAATCATCCTTCAACTGACTTTAAAAATATTTAACACCCTAGTACATCAAAATATGCATTTTCCATTTGCTTTGTTTAAATTAAAAATAATAATTAAAAAAAGAAAACTTGAAGGAATTCACAATCAATTGCCTGACTCATTTCAATGTCACGTACAGCATATGAAAGTCAGGAAGGCTATTTGCAGCACACATGATTAGCAGAGATCGGTCTCTAAGGTTTAGCTTTCTTCCAAACAGTGTAAAATACCCACAATTCCAGGTATGAGGGAACACAGACGATCTCCTTTGAGAATTCCACAGGACAATACAGGCAGCCAAACTGTTCTTCATAGAGCAACAAGGCTTCTGTCAAACTCACACAGTTATCTTGTGTAAAATATTTCCTATCTTGTTTCAGTACTTTTATTGAGAAATCAAAAATCTGTCTGAGACTCTGGGAAATGAACAAGGGGTAGTGGAAAGGATGGGGGGTTGGGGTGACTGGGTGACGGACACTGAGGGGGGCACTTGACAGGATGCGCACTGGGTCTTATGATATATGTTGGCAAATTGAATTCCAATTAAAAAAAGAAAGAAGCAGTCTGAGAAACTCCCATGTGGAATCTTCTTCTGGAAATGTGGAGATTGGAACGGCTGTCAAATCATTAATCACATAATCAAACTTCCTTCTTTGGCATTCCTCTTCAGTACTGGAATACAGTCTATTAGAACCTGATAGTAGTTTCCTTTAAGATTGTCTAAGACGTCGCCACATATTTTTCTCATGTATTTCTTACATCCATCAATCACCATTTGGTCGATCTCTACCATAGTGACCATCTTTTGTTTCAGTTTGACTGTTTCACATAATATGCCCCCATCTCCACACCTGAGAATCAGCATATCTTTGCCACCGTAGTCTTCTTTTCCACTGCCCATGATGGCCTAGGTATATGCCAAACCTCTCTCCACCAGATTAACATCCCCACTAAGGATGAGAATATTTCCAAACTGCTTTGAGTGTAGAATTTTAATATTCTGATAAGGTGAATCTTCATCATACACCACTTCATCTATATCCTACTCAACCAGGTGACCATCAGCAGTGGGCCAGTATCTGTCATGGTCCCTCCTCGAACTATGGGTGGTAATCAATTCACCCGCCCAGTACTGTCCTGACTCAATTCTTTCATTCTTTCTTCTACTTTGTTCAAAAGACTGTCAACTTCTTAGCCTTGCAAATCACCATAATAACTCTGAAGATCCAACAACACCAATCCATGTGGGTAAATTCTCAAAGTGGCAAAGCTGCCATTTTTGTTTATGTAGGTCGCTAGATAACCATGGCCTTGCCAGGTGTGCACTGACTCTGTCATCCCTTGCTCCTGGAAAATGGACTGGAGGCCTTTTAGAATGGTCTTGCTATCAGCTTTGGCACCGAGTTTGAAGTCGAATGTGCTGTGCCGTGCTGCTGCCATAGTGAGGCGAGGCCCTGTGCCATGCTTGGGGGAGGCAGCTGTGGGAGACTCTCTCCTCTCTCTCTCTCTCTCTCTCTCTCTCTATATATATATATATATATATATATATCTTTTGGAATAAATGTTTTCTTTTTGGAGGTGAAAACCCAGCAGTGGATTTACTGGATGATATAGTAGTTCTATTTTTATTTTTAAAAAGATTTGATGTATTTATTCATGACAGACACAGAGAGAGGCAGAGACACAGGCAGAGGGAGAAGCAGGCTCACTGTGCGGAGTCCGATGCAGGACTTATCCCAGAACCCTGGGATCATGACCTGAGCCAAAGGCAGATGCACAACTACTGAGCCACCCAGGTGCCCTGGTAGTTCTATTTTTAATTGTTTGAGGAACTTCCATACTATTTAGTATAGTGACTTCACCAATTCACCTTTCCACCACAGTTCATAAGAGTTTCTTTTCCTCTACATCCTCATCAACACTTATTATTTGTTGATTTTTTTATTTTTTTAAACATTTTGACAGGTGTGACCTTATGTCTCCTTGTAATTTTGATTTGCATTTTACTGATGATTAGTGATGTTTGACATCTTTTCAAATGTCTGTTGACGATCTACCTGTCTTCTTTGGAGAAATGCCTGATCATTGTCTTCTATTTCTAATTGGATTATTTGTTTTTTAGAGTGCTGAGTGGTATAAGATTTTCATATATATTTTGGATACTAACCAATTATCAGATATATCATTTGCAAATGTCTTCTCCCACTTTCTAGGTTGCCTTTTAGTTTTGTATATTGTTTCCTTCCTTGTGCAGAAGCTTTTTATGTTGATGTTGTCCCAGTAGTTCAGTTTTGCTTTGATTTCCCTTGTATCAGGAGACATTTGTAGAAAAATATTGCTATGGCCAATGTAAAAGAAATGTCTGGGCTCTATAACAGGATTTTTATGGTTTCAGGTATCAGTTTAGGTTTTTAATCCATTTTGAGCTTATTTTGGCATGTGGTGTAAGAAGGTGGTTTAGTTTCATTCTTTTGCATAAGGCTGTGCAGATTTCTCAACACCATTTATTGAAGAAACTATTTTTTATTCAATATTCTTTGTTGTTTGGTCAACGATTAATTGACCATGTTATTGTGGGATTATTTCTTTCTAACATGTTCCATTGATCTATGTGTCTGTTTTTGTGCCAGTACCATACTATATTGATTTCTACAGCTATGCAATACATCTTGAAATTTGTGATTATTATACCTCCAGCTTTGTTTTTCCCCCTTTTCAATGTTGCTTTGGCTATTTGGGGGCTTTTGTAGTTCTATGTACATTTTAGAATTGTTTGTTCTACTGGGGAAAATGTTGTTAGTATTTTGATAGGGATTGCATTAAATCTGAAAATTTCATTGAGTAGTATTGACATTTTAACAATATTAATTCTTTCCTTCCTTATACATGGTATATGTTTTTATTTGTTCAGCCATCTTTAAATTTTTTCATCAATGTTATATAGTTTTCAGAGTATAGGTATTTCATCTTGGTTAAGTTTATTCTTAGGTATTTTATTATTGGTGAAATTGTAATTGGGATGACTATTTTTTTAAAAAAATCTTTCTGTTACATCTTTATTACTGTATAGAAATTTAATGGATTTCTGTATATTTATTTTGTATGCTATGTCCCTAGGGAATTTATTTATCACTTCCATTACTTATTTTGTGATTCTTTCAGGTTTTTGATATTAGTATTATGTGATCTGAAAATTGTGAAAGCATTATTTTCCCCTTACTAATTTGAATGACTTTTTCATTTCTCTTTTTCCCCGTTATTATTTAAATTCCAGTTGATTAACAGATAGAATAGTATTAGTTTCAGGAGTAGAATTCTGTGGTTTGCCACTTACATATAATACCCAGTATTCATCACGATTGCCCTCATTGATCCCCATTACCTGTTTAATCTATTATCCTCTCCACCTGCTTTCCAGCATCCCTCAGTTTGTTCTATGGTTAAGAGTTTGTTTTATGGTTGCCTCTCTATTTTACCCTATGTTCATATATTTTTTCTTTCATTCCACATATAAGTGAAATCATATGGTGTTAGTCTTTCTCTGAGCTATTTCACTCAGCATAATCATACTCTTCTTACCTTATTACTGAGGCTACTACTTCTAGCATTGTGTTAAGTAAGGGTGGTGAGAGTGTACATCCTTATCTCATTTCTGACCTTAGGAGAAGAGCAGTTTTTCAACATTGATTATGATGTTAGCTGTGAGCTTTTTATATGTGGCCTTTATTATGTTGAACTATGTTCTCTTCAAACCTACTTTGTTGAGGGTTTTTTTAAATCATTAATGGGTATTGTAATTTGTCCAAAAAATTTTCTGCATCTATTGAAATGATCATATGGTTTTTATGTACCATATTGCCTAATTTGTGAATATTGAACCACACTTGCATCCCAGGCATAAATTTCACTTGATCATGGTGAATGATATTTTTAATGTATTGTTGGATATGTTTTCCTAATATTTTGTTGAGGGATTTTGCAACTATATTTATCAAAGCTATTGGCCTGTAGTTATCTCTTTTTTTCTGTAATGTCTTTATCTAGTTTTGGTATTAGGGTTATTTTGGCATCACAGAAAAATTTGGAAGCTTTCCTTATTCTTCTATTTTTGAAACATGTAGAGAAAAATAGATATTAATTCTTCTTTAAGTGTTTGGTATAATTCACCTAGCAAATCTAGTCTTGGACTTTTGTTGTTGTTGGGAGTTTTATGATTCAATTCCATTGCTAGTAATCAAATTGTTCAATTTTTAAATTCTTTTTTGATTCAGCTTTGGGTGTTCATATTTTTCTAAGATTTTTATTCATTACTCTAAGTTTTCCAATTAGTTGGCATACAGTTCCTCATAATAGTCTCTATAAATGTTTGTATTTGGGAAGCATTCATTATTATTTCTCCTCTCTCATTTATGATTTGAGTTTCTTTCTTTCTTTTCTTTCTTTCTTTCTTTCTTTCTTTCTTTCTTTCTTTCTTTCTTTCTTTCTTTCTTTTCTTCTTCTTTCTTTCTTCTTTCTTTCTTTCTTCTTTCTTTCTTTCTTTCTTTCTTTCTTTCTTTCTTTCTTTCTTTCTCTTTCTTTCTTTCTTTCTTTCTTTCTTTCTTTCTTTCTTCTTTCTTTCTTTCTTTTTCTTTTTTCTTCCTCTTTTTCTTTTATGAATCTGATGAAAGGTTTATCATTTTTTTCATCTTTTCAGGAAACCAGACCCTGGTTTCATTGAACTATTCTGTTGATAATTTAGTTTCTATTTCATTTATTTCTGCATTATTCTTTATTATTTACTTCCTTCCAAAGGTTTGAATTACATTTGTTTTTCTTTTTCTACCTTCTTTAAGTTTTAGTTAGGCTGTTTACTTGAGATTTTTCTTGTATTTTGAGGTAGGCTTCCATTGCTACATACTTTGGTCTTAGAACATCCATTGATGCATTACAAAGACTTTGGATCATCATGTTTCATTTTTATTTTAATAAAATATTTTTTCTCTTTGATTTATTGGTTTAGTCATTCACTGTTTAGTAGCATATTACCATACATATATTTGAGCTCTTTCAAGATATTTTCTGCTTTATTTTGGTTTTATAGTGTTGTGGTTGGAAAAAATACATGGTATTGATTTAAATCTTTATTTTTTTAATTTGTTGAGACTTGTTTTATGGCCTACGTATGATCTACTCTTGAAAGTGTTCCATGAAGACCTGAAATAATGTGTATCTTGCTCTTTTAGGATAAAATATTCTGAATACATTAGATCTGTCAGATCTAATGTGTAATTCAAAGCCACTGTGTCCTTGTTGATTTTCTGTTTTGATGATCTATTGATGTAAGTACGGTGTTAAAGTCCTCTACTATAATTGTATTACTATTATTTCTTTGTTTGTTAATTGCTTTATGTATTTGGTTGCATCCATGTTGGGTGAATAAATATTTATAGCTACTACATCTTCTTTATGGATCATCCCCTTTATGATTATATAATGTCTTTTCTTGTCTCTTACTAAAGCCTATGTTTGAAAGTCTATTTTGTCCTAAATAAGTATTGCTACCTTGGCTTTCTTTTCATCACAATTTACATGATAAATGCTTCTCAATCCTTTCACTTTTGATCTGCAGGTGTCTTTAGGTTTGAAATTAATCTCTTGTAGGTAGCATATAGATGGATCTTGCTTTTTTCTATTCTATAACTCTATGTTTTTGATTAGAGCATTTATTTCTTTTACATTTAAAGTATATTTTTCAAAGTAATTAATGACAGGAATATATCTGTTGCCAATTTTTACTCATTTATGGTTTCTTTGTAGTTCTCAGTTTTTTTCCCCTGTCTTATTCTCTTCTCTCATGGTTAATTTGCTTTTGTTAGTGATATGCTTCCTTTGCCTTTACTTTGTGAATATATATTACAGGCTTTTTATTTGTTTTTACAATTAGGTTTGTACATAACTTCTTCTTTATACTGCCATCTATAATAACTTGATGGCCTTTTAACTTTGAACATATTTTTTACTCTTATACCCTTTGCATTTTAGATATATAGTGTCATATGTTATATCCTTTTATTTTGTGAGTACCTTGACTAATTTTTATAGACATACTTACTATATCTGCTTTTGAGATTCCTACTATTGTTACTCCTATATATGACCTTTCCTTTCCACTCAAAATGTCTCCTTTAATACTTCTTGCAGGGCTTATTTAGTGGTCATGAATTCCTTTAACTTTTGTTTGTCTTGAAAAATTTGTATCTGTCTTATTCTAAATGATAACCTTGCTGGTTAGAGTATTCTTGGCTGCATTTTTGTTGTTGTTGCTGTTGTTGTTGTTGTTGTTGTTTTGTTTTTGTTTCAACACTTTAAATATACCACACCACTACCTTCTGGCCTGCAAAGTGTCTGCTAAAAATAACATACCTTTATAGAATTTCCATGGTATGTAGTTATTTTCTTTTATTTTGGTGATTTTAAGAATTTTTTTACCATTTTAATTACTAAGTGTATTCATGTGGACCTTCTTGTGTTTATTTATTTATTGTTTTGGCTATCTCCTTGATTAAACATTAAAGTACAAATGGGTGGTCCCTGTGGATAGGACTACAGGACACCAGGGAAGGAGGAGGGGACACTCAGGGAGGGTCACACAGCAGAGACCCATCTTCACAGAAAGGGCTCAATATTGATTTCCAGGGACAGCAGGGCATGGTTAGCTCAAATTTGGTGATGACGTCGAGATTTTTTTGGTGGGGTGGGTCTCTGTGCCTCTTGGATCTAGTTTTTTTTTTTTTCCACTTCAGATTTGGAAAGTTTTCAGCTATTATTTCTTCGAATACTTCTTCCCCCCTTTTCTCTATCTTCTCTCTCTAGGATTCTATAATATGAATATTATTATTTTTGATGATGTTGCCAAATTATTTTTATTTTGTATTGTTTTTTATCTCTTGGCTGTTTTGCTTGACTTTGTTGTTGTTGTGGTTTTGTTTCTCTGTCCTCTAAATCACCAATCCATTCTCCCATTTTGTCTAGTCCACTACTTTTTCCCTCTAGGGTATTTTAAATTTTATTTACTGAGTTATCTCTCTCTGATCGGTTATGTTCTATGTTTTTTTTTTTCTATCTCTTTGTTTACTGTCTTCGTTGTCCTCCATTCTTTCTCAAGTCCAGTGAATATCTTATGACAATTACTTTGAATTCTTTATCAGGAATATTACTTATCTGCATTTTTCTTAGGTCTCTACCTGTGATTTGGTCCTGTTCTTTGACTTGAGACGTTTCTCTCACGCTCCTCATTTTGCCTAACACTCTGTCCATTTCTATGTGTTAGGAAAGTGAGTGATGTCTCTTGAAAGTAGTGGGTTAGGAAGAAGAGATCCTGTAGTATCCTGAAATGCAGTATCCCTTGTTTGCCAGAATCTGGTGTTTCAAGGGTAACTCTTCTGCATATTATATACATCCTGCTGTTGTGGTATAGCTGCTTATGCCTTTAGTCCAGCCATTTGCAATGAGTCTCTTTGCCTGTTGTTGGCAGGGTTTGCTCCCTGGAATGTAGTGGGCCAGTCTGGGGTCATCCCTTGCTTGATTTGAGTCATACTAAGCATCTGCCAAAGATGCAGTAACACACAAACTTAGGGCATTTTCCTGTTTTGTTGATGAGAAGCTTTCACTGTTATGCAAACATAGGCTATTATTTTTATTTTTAATTTTTTTAGGCCTTAGCTATTAGACCAATGGTCTGACACCAGCCCACTGCTCAGGACACAGTCTGATAGTTGTGTGTGGTTATAGTTCCCTCTCCCTAGGGAAGGAGTCATTTTGGAGGTGGGTTGGCCTCTTCAGAGCTGCTTGCAAACTGCCAGGCTTGCTGTATTGATTTTGTATCCTGCCACACTGCCAAATAGCTGTATGAGTTCTAGCAATCTTGGGGTCGAGGCTTTTGGGTTTTCTATATAGAGTATCATGTCATTGGCGAAGAGGGAGAGTTTGACTTCCACTTTGACAATTTGAATGCCTTTAATGTCTTTTTGTTGTCTGATTGCTGAGGCTAGGACTTCCAGTAGTATGTTGAATAGCAGTGGTGAGAGTGGACATCCCTGTCTTGTCTTAGGGGAAAGGCTCCCAGTGATTTCCCGATGAGAATGATATTTGCTGTGGGCTTTTCGTAGATGGCTTTTAAGATGTTGAGGAATGTTCCCTCTATCCCTACACTCTGAAGAGTTTTGATCAGGAATGGATGCTGTATTTTGTCAAATGCTTTCTCTGCATCTAATGAGAGGATCATATGGTTCTTCTTTTTTCTTTTGCTGATATGATGAATCACATTGATTGTTTTACGAGTGTTGAACCAGCCTTGTGTCCCGGGGATAAGTCCTACTTGGTCATGGTGAATAATATTCTTATGAGACTGTTGGATCCTATTGGCTAGTATCTTGTTGACAATTTTTGCATCCATGTTCATCAGAGATATTGGTCTATAATTCTCCTTTTTGGTGGGGTCTTTGTCTGGTTTTGGAATTAAGGTGATGCTTACCTCATAGAACGAATTTGAAAGGACTCCATATCTTTCTATTTTTCCAAACAGCTTTAGTAGAATAGGCATAGTTTCTTCTTTAAACATTTGATAGCATTTCCCAGGGAAGCCATCTGGCCTTGGACTTTTATGTCTTGAGAGGTTTTTGATGACTGCTTCAATTTCCTCCCTGGTTATTGGCCTGTTAAGGTTTTCTATTTCTTCCTGATCCAGTTTTGGCATTTTGTGGCTTTCCAGAAATGCGTCCATTTCTTCTAGATTGCCTAATTTATTGGCATATAGCTGTTCATAATATGTTTTTAAAATCATTTGTATTTCCTTGGTGTTGGTAGTGATCTGTCCTTTCTCATTCATGATTTTATTAATTTGAGTCTTCTCTCTCTTCTTTTTAATAAGGCTGGCTAATGGTTTATCTATCTTAAAATTCAAAGAACCAACTCCTGGTTCTGTTGATCGGTTCCACAGTTCTTCTGGTCTCGATTTCGTTGAGTTCTGCTCAAATCTTTATTGACGCTCTTCTTCTGCTGGGTGTAGGACTTATTTGCTGTTTTTTCTCTAGCTCCTTTAGGTGTAAGGTTAGCTTTTGTATTTGAGTTCTTTCCAGTTTTTGGATGGATGCTTATATTGCAATGTATCTCCCCCTCAGGACTGCTTTGCTGTATCCCAAAGATTTTGAATGGTTGTATCTTCATTCTCATTAGTTTCCATGTATCTTTTTAATTCTTCCTTAATTTCCTGGTTGACCCTTTCATCTTTTAGCAAGATAGTCCTTAACCTCCACGTGTTTGAAGTCCTTCCAAACTTCTTGTTGTGATTTAGTTCTAATTTCTAGGCATTATGGTCTGAGAATACGCAGGGGACAATCACAATCTTTTGGTATCAGTTCAGACCTGATTTGTGACCCAGTATGTCGTCTATTTTGGAGTAAGTTCCATGTGCACTTGAGAAGAATGTATATTCGGTTGAGTTTGGATGTAAAGTTCTGTAGATATCTGTGAAATCCATCTGGTCCAGTGTATCATTAAAAGCTCTCGTTTCTTTGGGGGTGTTGTGTTTAGAAGACCTATTGAGTGTAAAAAGCACTAGATTGAAGTCATCAAGTATACTAGCCAATAAGATCCAACAATACATTAAGAAAATTATTCACGAAGACCAAGTAGGATTTATTCCCAGGATACAAGGCTGGTTCAACACTCATAAAACAATCAACGTGATTCATAATATCAGCAAGAGAAAAAACAAGAACCATAGGATCCTCTCATTAGATGCAGAGAAAGCATTTGACAAAATACAGCATCCATTCCTGATTAAAACTCTTCAGAGTGTAGGGATAGAGGGAACTTTCCTTGACATCTTAAAAGCCATCTACAAAAAGCCCACAGCAAATAGCATTCTCAATGGGGAAGTACTGGGAGCCTTTCCCCTATGAACAGGAAAAAGACAGGGATGTACACTCTCACCACTGCTATTCAAATTATTATTAGAAGTTCTAGCCTTAGCAATCAGACAACAAAAAGACATTGAAGGCATTCAAATTGGCAAAGAAGAAGTCAAACTCTCCCTCTTCGCTGATGACATGATACTCTACATAGAAAACCCAAAAGACTCCACCTGAAGACTGTTAGAACTCATACAGCAATTTGGCAGTGTGGTAGGATACAAATCAATGCCCAGAAGTCAGTGGCATTACTATACACTGACAATGAGACTGAAGAAAGAGAAATTAAGGAGTCAATCCCATTTACAATTGCACCCAAAAGCATAAGGTCTCTCAGAATAAACCTAACTAAAGAAGTAAAGGATCTATGCCTTAAAAACTATAGAACACTTCTGAAAGAAATTGAGGGAGACACAAAGAGATGGAAAAATATTCCATGCTCATGGATTGGAAGAATTAATATTGGGAAAATGTCAATGATACCCAGGGCAATTTACACGTTTAATGCAATCCCTATCAAAATACCATGGACTTTCTTCAGATAGTTAGAACAAATTATTTTAAGGTTTGTGTGGGATCAAAAAAGACCCCGAATAGCCAGGGGAATTTTTTAAAAGAGAACCATAGCTGGGGGCATCACAATGCCAGATTTCAGATTGTACTACAAAGCTGTGGTCATCAAAACAGTGTGGTCCTGGCACAAAAACAGACACATAGATCAATGGAATAGAATAGAGAATCCAGAAGTGGAACCTCAACTTTATGGTCAACTAATATTCGATAAAGGAGGAAAGACTATCCACTGGAAGAAAGTCAGTCTCTTCAATAAATGGTGCTGGGAAAATTGGACATCCACAAGCAGAGGAATGAAACTAGACCACTCTCTTGCACCATACACCAAGATAAACTCAAAATGTTTGAAAGATCTGAATGTGAGACAAGATTCCATCAAAATCCTAGAGGAGAACACAGGCAACACCCTTTTGAACTCAGCCACAGTAACTTCTTGCAAGATACATCCATGACGGCAAAAGAAACAAAAGCAAAAATGAACTATTGGGACTTCATCAAGATAAGAAGCTTTTGCACAGCAAAGGATACAGTCAACAAAACTCAAAGACAACCTACAGAATGGAGAAGATATTTGCAAATGATGTATCAGATAAAGGGCTAGTATCCAAGATCTATAAAGAACTCATTAAACTCAACACCAAAGAAACAAACAATCCAGGCATGAAATGGACAAAAGACATGAAGAGAAATCAAGGCCGGAAACCAAAAAATTTGGAGAGGATGCAGAGAAAGGGCAACCCTCTTACACTATTGGTTGGAATGTGAAATGGTGCAGCCACTCTGGAAAACTTTGTGGAGGTTCCTCAAAGAGTTAATAATAGACCTGCCCTATGACCCAGCAATTGCACTGCTGGGGATTTACCCCAAAGATACTTATGCACTGAAACGCCGGGACACCTGCACCCCAATGTTTATAGCAGCAATGTCCACAATAGCCAAACTGTGGAAGGAGCCTCGGTGTCCATCGAAAGATGTTTGGATAAAGATGTGGTTTATGTATACAATGGAATATTACTCAGCCATTAGAAATGACATATACCCACCATTTGCTTCAAGATGGATGGAACTGGAGGTTATTATGAGTGAAATAGGTCAATCAGAGCAGGAGAAACATTATATGGTCTCATTCATTTGGGGAATATAAATAATAGTGAAAGGGAATAGAAGGGAAGGGAGAAGAAATGGTTAGGAAATATCAATAGGGAGACAAAACATAAAGACTCCTAACTCTGAGAAACGAACTAGGGGTTGTGGAAGGGGAGGAGGGCGGGGGTTGGGGGTGAATGATGATGGGCACTGAAGAGGGCCCTTGACAGGAGGATCACTGGGTGTTATTCTGTATGTTGGCAAATTAAACACCAATAAAATATAAATTTATTATTAAAAAAGAGAAACTAATGGCCACTTATAACCAGCATATATAATACAAAAGAAGCCATCGGCCTTTGGGCCAAGTTTTAAGAGAATAATTTATGTTTGTTGTGTTCTGCCATAGTCAAAGGAAAACTTGAGGTTGTGCCACATTAAAGATGGAGGGATATTGGAAGAGCTTGTGAATTAGAGGGAGAAAAAAGGAATGAAATGTGTGGGCTCTTAACAGCAGTTCTTTTAGTGTTTTCACAGCCATATCTACCCCCTTCACCTCTACCATTTTAAATCTGTCAGCAACCTACTCAGCTAGAAACTGAAAACCAAGAAATGCTACTAGTATCAGTCAGTGGTCTTTGTATTCTCTCCACAGAATCCTGAGTTAGTTGTCACCTGGCTGCTTCTGGAGGAAAGCATATTTAGAATATTTCCCTGACCTCATCAAAAACTGAGTTCCCCTCCAACTCATCTAATCTCTGCTGAAGGGAAATCAGAGTGGAGGTGATAATTCTACATAATTGCATTATGTAGAATGAGAACTTGGAGGCTACTGCCCCAGGAGACCTAATTGGGACAGAGAATGAGATAGGACATAGCATATTTCCAGAGAATGTAATAGTTATCCAATCCAACCTCCCACCAAATAAGATGATCTTTGTATCAACAGACCCAGGAAAGTAAATAATGAGGATTTACTTACCAAAAATTAAGCAAAATTTATGAAGGATGTCACAAATACTAATTCAAGAAATAGCTGTATAATATTAGTTCCATCTCCTATTGCAGAAAAGAAATAAAGGCTAGGTAATTATCCATAAAGTTATTAGGGAACAGATACACCTTTCAATCCAGGACCATGATAAGATCTACAGCCAGCCTCTGCTTCCACTAAAATGCCAATAGTGGGATGCCTGGGTGGCTAAGTGGTTGAACATCTGCCTTCAGCTTGGGGCATAATTCCAGGGCCCTGGGATTGGGTCCTGCATCCAGTTCCCCACAGGGAGCCTTCTTCTCCCACTGCCTATGACTCTGCCTTTGTGTGTGTGTGTGTGTGTGTGTGTGTTTGTGTGTGTGTCTTTTGTGAATAAATGAATAAAATATTTTTAAAAATAAACTTAAAAAAATAAAATTCCAATAAAGCTCAGGAATGCTTTTCTCATAATAAATCCTGTTCAAAAGGACTCACAAAGAGCAGGATGATTCACATACTAAAGAGAACAGGGTGGAGGGACACCTGATTGGTTCAATGGTTGAGCATCTGCATTCAGCTCAGGTCATGATCCCGGGATCCTGGGATCCAGTCCCTCACATAACTCCCTGCAAGGAGTCTTCTTTTCCCTCTGCCTATCTCTCTGCCTCTCTCTGTGCTTCTCTCATGAATGAATAAATACATAAAATCATGAAAAAAGAGAGAACATGGTGAGGAATCAAAGCCCAACTAAAATAAAGTGTTTTTATAGACTGAGCAGAAACAGCAATGGTGTAAATAGTGATGTTGGCATATAAGGGAGAAAATGGTGCAAATTGACACAGCATTGAAGTGAATCAGGAATAAAATTGGAGAGGCTGTAGAAATGTTGATAAGGGGCTGATAGATAGCTGAAGAAACATATGAATGTGCCAATGTAAAGAATCATTAATTACTTTATATTTATAAGTTAACAATTTTCAAGAAGTCCTTTATAATGTTTCATTATTCTCACCTTTTTTGAATTTTAAATTCTACTTGTGCATTTGTCTCCACTTCTAGCCCACAAATTTATTTTTCTCTTCCAGTTCATTTTTTAAAAAATTTTTATAAATTTATTTTTTATTGGTGTTTATTTTGCCAACATACAGAATAACACCTAGTGCTCATCCCATCAAGTGCTCCCCTCACTGCCTGCCACCCAGTCACCCCCATCCCCCGCCCACCTCCCCTTCCACCACCCCTAGATCTTTTCCCAGAGTTAGGAGCCTTTCATGTTCTATCTCCCTTTCTTATATTTCCCATTCATTTTTTCTCCTTTCCCCTTTATTACCTTTCACTATTTTTTATATTCCCCAAAGGAATGAGACCATATAATGTTGTCCTTCCCTGATTGACTTATTTCATTCAGCATAATACCCTCCAGTTCCATCCATGTCGTCGCAAATGGTGGGTGTTTGTCGTTTCTAATGGCTGAGTAATATTCCATTGTATACATAAACCACATCTTCTTTATCCATGGACACCGAGGCTCCTTCCGCAGTGTGGCTATTGTAGACATTGCTGTTGTAAACATCGGGGTGCAGGTGTCCCGGTGTTTCACTGCATCTGTATCTTTGGGGTAAATCACCAGCAGTGCAATTGCTGGGTCGTAGGGCAGATCTATTTTTAACTCTTTGAGGAACCTCCACACAGTTTTCCAGAGTGGCTGCACCAGTTCCCATTCCCACCAACAGTGCATAATGGTTCCCCTTTCTCCACATCCTCTCCAACATTTGTGGTTTCCTGCCTTGTTAATTTCCCTCATTCTCACTGGTGTGAGGTGGTAACTCATTGTAGTTTTGATTTGTATTTCCCTGATGGCAAGTGATGCAGAACATTTCCTCATGTGCTTGTTGGCCATGTCTATGTCTTCCTCTGTGAGATTCTGTTCATGTCTTTTGTCCATTTCATAACTGGATTATTTGTTTCTTTGGTGTTGAGTTTAATAAGTTCCTTATAGATCTTGGAAACTAGCCCTTTAACTGATATGTCATTTGCAAATATCTTCTCCCATCCTGTAGGTTGTCTTTGAGTTTTGTTGACTGTATCCTTTGCTGTGCAAAAGCTTCTTATCTTGATGAAGTCCCAATAGGTCATTTTTCCTTTGTTTCTTTTGCCTTCATGCATGTATCTTGCAAGAAGTTACTGTGGCTGAGTTCAAAAGGGTGTTGCCTGTGTTCTCCTCTAGGATTTTGATGGAATCTTGTCTCACATTCAGATCTTTCAAACATTTTGAGTTTATCTTTGTGTATGGTGCAAGAGAGTGGTCTAGTTTCATTCTTCTGCATGTGGATGTCCAATTTTCCCAGCACCATTTATTGAAGAAACTGTCTTTCTTCCAGTGGATAGTCTTTCCTCCCTTATCAAATATTAGTTGACCATAAAGTTGAGGGTCCACTTCTGGATTCTCTATTCTGTTTCATTGATCTATGTGTCTGATTTTGTGCCAGGACCACACTGTCTTGATGACCACAGCTTTGTAGTAGAACCTGAAATCTGGCATTGTGTTGCCCCCAGCTATGGTTCTCTTTTTAAAAATTCCCCTGGCTATTCGGGGTCTTTTCTGATTCCAGCTGGAATGCTACAGTGAGTAGAGTTCACACTTCTATCGACGTAGGAAGAAGGGGGAAAAAAGATATAAAGAAACAAAAGGCATCCAAGGGAGAGGGCCTCCATGAGTAGCCCACAAGTTTATTGAGTGCTATGATAATGTCTTACTTATCTTGATAATCTTTATGTTTAGAATCACTCTTGGAACTATGACTAACAGGATGAATAAACACAATTCTATGAAGAAAATATCATTCTCTACTTTTCTGACAAAAAATTTGATAGAAGTTTCACAGATTTGCCCAAGTATATGAGATATCCTGAGTCCATAGTCTGTGTTTTTTTAAATTTTTTTTATTTATTTATGATAGTCACAGAGAGAGAGAGAGAGAGAGAGAGAGAGAGAGAGAGACGCAGAGACACAGACAGAGGGAGAAGCAGGCTCCATGCACTGGGATCCTGATGTGGGATTCGATCCCGGGTCTCCAGGATCGCGCCCTGGGCCAAAGGCAGGCGCCAAACCGCTGCGCCACCCAGGGATCCCCATAGTCTGTGTTATGTCATGATTCCATGTTTTATTTATATTTTCTTTTTTATTTTATAAATTTATTTTTTATTGGTGTTCAATTTGCCAACATATAGACTAACACCCAGTGCTCATCCCATCAAGTGCCCCCCTCAGTTTATATTTTCAAGAACAGTGCACAGGTAAAAGAAATACCATAAGTATGAGCCGAAGTTTATTTGTGCTATCAAGGTGACTTTGCATGATTCTTTTTCTGATATGCTATGAAATACAGTCTGGGAAGGATATAGAGTAGATGGTCTCCATGCTTTTTTTGGACTTTAAAACAGATAATGTTCTAACAGATAAAAAGTGAAGGAGATATTTTTTAAGATTTAATTTGATTATTTGAGAGAGACTGAGAGAGAGCCCAGTAGCTGGGAGAGCAGCAGAAGGAGAGGGAAAAGCAGACTCCTGGCTGAGCAGGAAGCCCAAAGAGGGGCTTGATCCCAGAACTCCAGGGTCATGACCTGAGCTGGAGGCAGACACTAAACCTACTGATCCACCCAAGCACCTCAAGGAGATTTTTATTTTGACAAAACTAGAGCTACTTATACAACAGACTGAAAATAAAGTGTAATGTGACATTATTATTGCAGCAATTAACATATTTTTATCTTTAACCCCAATCCCCAACTCAGTCATCTGTATGGAATGATTGGAATTTCACACATTATAGAATGTTTATAGTAACAACATTTCCAAAAAATGACCAACCTTAGGTGACAGTTCTAGCAAGTTGATAAAGTTAATTCAAGTCTAGCTGATCTTTTCTATTGTATATTATTGTTTCCAAAATTATTTTAAGTGCCTTGTGGCTATTCTCACAAAGAGGTACCAGCAACTGTAGGGAATAAAAGTGCATATATTTAATGTGATATTGACAGAGATCAAGAACACATCTTTACTTCCGACAACTCAGAGACTGGCCCCTGAGGGTATTATATGGCTCCAAAATAAAGTTTATATGTGAGCTGGGTTTGAGGGAGAATAAATGAGTCATTTCATAAATGGAAGCCAACTAAGTTCATGCTGTAGTGACTCTGGGCCTCCCTTCAAATGCCTGTGGGAGTTCTATCTCTTCAGTTTAATTAGTTGTATTTCCCACTTGCCTTAACTCTTAGAACATTCTCCCAGATGCATCTAAAGGGAAACAGCCGATTTTCCCCACTGAACCTTAGAAAATGCATATAAATATCACTTCCCTTGGGATTCCAAGGCTGTTCTAATTTTCAGGAATCTCTAGGGATTTGTTCCTTATGGATAAGTAGAAGATTTATGGAATCCCTTAATACCTTGCAAAGTTAGCTAGGCAAACAATAATTTTTAGCATTATAAGTCAGTACTATAAAAAGGTACAAGTCAATATATACACTAATAAGAATAAATCCTTGAGGCCCCTGAGTGTCTTAGTTGGTTGTCTGCCTTTGTCTCAGGTCATGACCTTGGGGTCCCAGAATCAAGCCCCCCATCTGGCTCTCTGCTCAGTGGGGAGTCGACTTCTCTCTCCCTCTGTGACCTCTCTTGCTTTTTCTCTCTCTCTCTCTAATAAATAAATAAAACCCTTAAAAAACTAAGAAATTGTCCCAAGAGAAGATATTCTATTCCAATAGAAACCTGTTACGATTAATGTATTAATTCAGTAAAGTTGCAAAATACAAAATAAATATACAGAAATCTGTTGCATTTCTATACACTAACAACAAACTATCAAAAAGAGAAATTGATAAAATATCCCATTTACAATTACTTCAAAGGAAGAAAATACCTAGGATTAAATTTCACCAAGGTGGTAATAAGCCTATATAATAAAACATAATAGGCATGGCAAAAAAAATCCAATCATGCATTAGGAGACATAATATTGTTAAAATGTCCATATTACCCAAAGCAATTTACAGATTCAGTGGGACATTTATCAACAAGTTTTTAGTTAAATTCCAGTTAGTAAACATACAGTGCAATATTAGTTTTTGCTGGAAAATATAGTAACTCAATACTATATTGTCTTTATCCATTCATCAATTGTTGAGGTGTGCATGTTTCTATGATTTAGCTAATGTGGATAATGCTCCCTTAAACATCAGGGTGCATGTTTCCCTTTGAATTCATATTTTTGTATTCCTTAGCTAAATACCTAGAATTGAAATCTGATCATAAAGTAGTTCTACTTTTAACTTCTTGAGGAACTTCCATACTATTTTCCACAGTGGTTGTACCAGTTTGCAACCCCACCAACTGTGCTCGAGTGTTCCTTTATCTCCACATTATTGCCAATACCTATTGTTTATTGTGTGACTTTAGTCATTTTGTCAGGTGTGAGGTGACATCTCATTGTAGTTTTGATTTGCATTTCCCTGATCAGTGATATTGAGTGTCTTTTCATGTGTATCATGGCCATCTGTTCCTCAAAGAAATGTCTGTTCATGTTTTTTGCCCAATTTTAATTTTATTACTTAGTTTTGGGTATGAGTTTAATACGTTCTTTATATATTTTGGATACTAGTCCTTTATTCAATATGTCATTTGCAAATATCTTCTTCCATTATGTAGATTACCTTTTAGTTTTTCTGATTATTTATTTAAATAATAAATAAGAACCTTTTTATTTTGATGTAGTCACAGTAGTTTAGTTTTGCATTTGTTTCCTTTGTGTCAGGAGACATATTTAGAAAGAAATTGCTACAGCTGATGTCAAAGAGTTACTTTCTGTTTTCTCAGCTAGGATTATGATCTTTAACCCATTTTGATCTTACTTTTGTGTATGGTTTAAGAAAGTGGCCCGGTTTCTATCATTTGCATGTTTCTGCCCAGTTTCCTTAACATTTGTTGGAGAAACTGTCCTTTTTTTCCATGAATCTTCCAAGAATAGAATTTCTTTCATGCCTTGTTGATTTTTATTTGTCTATTTAGAGTCTTTTGTGGTTCCATACAAATTTTAGTATTGATTGTTTCAGTTCTTTGAAATGTACTGATGGTGTTCTGATAGGGATTGCATTAAATTAGTAGATTGCTGGACCAGTTCACATTCCCACAAACAGTGCAAGACGATTCCCCTTTCTCCACATCCTCTCCAATATTTGTGGTTTCCTGCTTTGTTAATTTTCCCCATTCTCATTGGTGTGAGGTGATATCTCATTGTGGTTTTGATTTGTATTTTCCTGATGGCAAGTGATGCGGAGCATTTCCTCATGTGCTTGTTGGCCATGTCTATGTCTTCCTCTGTGAGATTTCTGTTCATGTCTTTTGCCTATTTCATGATTGGATTGTTTGTTTCTTTGGTGTTGAGTTTAATAAGTTCTTTACAGATCTTGGAAACTAGCCCTTTATCTGATACGTCATTTGCAAATATCTTCTCCCATTCTGTAGGTTGTCTTTGAATTTTGTTGACTGTATCCTTTGCTGTGCAAATCTTCTTATCTTGATGAAGTCCCAATAGTTCATTTTTGCTTTTGTTTCTTTTGCCTTCGTGGGTGTATCTTGCAAGAAGTTACTGTGGCCGAGTTCAAAAAGGGTGTTGCATGTGTTTTCCTCTAGGATTTTGATGGAATCTCGTCTCACATGAGCACTGGGTGTTATTCTGTATGTTGACAAATTGAACACCAATAAAAAATAAATTTATTAAAAAATGAATAATAGAAAAAACATTTATAGATTGCTTTGGGTGGTATAGATATTTTCTACAATATCTGTTCTTCTTCAATCCATGAGCTTAAGATGGCTATCCATTTCTTTGTATCCTCTTCTATTCCTTTTATCAGTATATTATAATTTTCACAGTACAGGTCATTCACATTTTAGATAGGTTTATTTCCTCGTATCTCATTGATTCTGTGCAGTTGTAAATGAGATTGACTCTTTAATTTTTCTTATTACTGCTTCATTATTGGTGTATAGAAATCAACAAGTATTTGTACCTTGATTTTTATATCCTATGGCATTACTGAATTCATTTTTTCATTTACAACATTTATGTTGGTGAAATATTTGGGTTTTCTATATAGAGTATCATGTCATCTGTAAAGAGTGAAAGATTTCTTCTTCCTTGCTGATTTGTATGTCTTTTATTTCTTTTTGTTGTTTGATTGCTGTGGCTAGGAATTCCATTGCAATGTTGAATAAAATTGTTGAAAGTGAGTTTATCTTGTTTCTGACCTTAGAGAAACAGTTCTGACTATTTTCCCATTGAGAATGAAGTTAGTTTTGAGTTTTTTATTTATGGCTTTTATAATGTTGACATGATATTGAGATATGTTCCTTCTAAATCTACTTTGTTGAGTTTTTTTTTAAATCATGAATAGCTATTGTACTTTGTCAAAACCATTTTCTGCATCTATTGAAAGGATTACATGGTTCCTACTCATTCTTTATTGATGTGTTAAATTATGTTGATTGGTTTGTGAATATGAACCACATTTGATTTCAGGAATGAGTTCCACTAGATCATGGTGAATAATTTTTTAATGTATTGTTGGATGTGATACACTACTATTTTATTGAGAATATTTGCATCCACATTGTTCAGTGATATTGGCACGTAGTTCTCTTTTTTAGTGTTGTATTTATCTGGTTTTGGTATCAGCCATCAGAAAGGATAAATACTTATCATTTACATCAAGGTGGAAGGAACTGAAAGACAATTATCACATAGTTTCACTCATATGTGGAATGTAAGAAACACTGAAGAGGATCATAGGGTAGGGAAGGAAAACTGTATAAGAAGTTTCTTCCTCTCATCAGAGAGAGAGAAAAAACATGAGAGGCCCTTAACTATGAGAAAGAAACTGAGGGTTGCTGGAGGGGAGATGGGTGGGAGGATGGGGTAAATGGTGATGGGCATTCAGGAGAGCATGTGATGTGATGAGCACTAGGTGTTATATTAAAATGATAAATTATTGAACACTACATCTGAAACTAAAGATGTACTATATGTTGGCTAATTGAGTTTATATATAGAAAAGGATGATAAACGTATTAGGACTTAATAATGTTATTAATAATAATGTATTAAACAATGAATGGATCAACCAACAAATCAAAATGAAAACCAAAAAATCTCGGAGGCTAAATAAATGAAAAACACAGAGATCCAAACTCTTTGGAATGCAGCAAAAGCTGTTCTAAGTTGTGTGTGTGTGTGTGTAAGAGGTATAGCTATATAGATATACTTCAAAAAGCAAGAAAACCTTAAATAAGCCACCTAACACTTTATATCCACAGGAGTCAGAAAAAGAAAAACAAACAAAGGAGAAACATGGTAGAAGGAAAGATATGATGTCTATGTCTTCAGTCTTGTCTGCTCTATGGTTAGAGAAAAGATACTACATATATTCATATATACATATATGAATCATATATATATATGATATATATGATGACAAGATAAATGACCCAGAGGCTAGTTCCTTGGAAAAGTTAAGTCAATAAAACTTTAGTGAGACTCATAAAGTAAAAAAAAAAAGGAATCAAAGAAATAAACTCAGAAATAAAGGAGGAAAAATAATGACTGACACTGTAGAGATACAAGTGAGCATTAGACACTATAATTAAAAATTGTATGATAATAAATTATACGATGTGAAAGAAATGGAAAATTCACAGAAACATATTACCTTCTAAAACTGAATCAGGAAAAAATAGAAAATTCAAACACACTAATTATTAGCAACAGACCTGAATCAATAACCAAAACACTCCCAATAAAAATGTCCAGGAGGCTCCACAGGGGAATTCTATAAAACATGTAAAGAAGAGTTTATACATATTCTTCTCAAACTATCCTTAAAATTTGAAAGGAAAGGAAACCATCCAAATTCATTCTAAAAGGAAAAATTTACCCTAATAACAAATTCAGGAAAACATATATCTCTGATGACCATAGATGAAAAATACTCTTTAAAGGATTAGCAAAATGAATCTAACAATGCATTTAAAAATCAATTCACCAAAATCAAGAGGTATTTATTACCCAGATAAAAGGATGGTAAAATATTCATAAATCAATAAATGTGATAAATTACATTAAAAAGAGAAAGAGGGAGGCGGGGCAAGTGGTGGAAGAGTAGGGTCCCCAAGTCACCTGTCCCCACCAGATTACCTAGATAACCTTCAGATCATAATGAAAACCTACGAATTCGGCCTGAGATTTAAAGAGAGACCAGCTGGAATGCTACAGTGAGAAGAGTTTGTGCTTCTATCAAGGTAGAAAACGGGGGAAAAAAGAAACAAAAGGCATCCAAGGGGGAGGGGCCATGCTAGGAGCCGGGTTAAGGCCAGGACTAGTGTTCCCAGGACTGGAAAGCCCCGTCCTGGAGAAGCAGGAATTTCACCAATCTTCCCGGGTGGAAAGGGGCTCACAGGGAGTTAGAGCAGGACCCAGGAGGGCGGGGATGCCCTCAGGCGCCCAGGAACAATAACAAACACCTGCGCCCAGGGGAAAGCACTATACCCCGAGGCCGAGCTCCCTAAAGGACTGCAGGACATGCCCAGCAGGGCCCAAGAGCAGCTCAGAGGGGCTCAGGCGAGGCTCCGCGTGGAGGGAACAACGCCTCCAGGACCCGAATCCCACAGCGCAGGCCGGGGAACACAGGGTGCCTGGGACACAGCCCAAGATCCAGTGCTCCCCCTGGGACAGGCAGAAGCCAGGAAGGCCCAGGAGAGCAAGGACGCTCCAGTCTCCAGGCTGCCCAAACTGAGCAGATCAGCAGCCCTGCCCCGGAGCATCCAGGCCCCTGCAGACGGAGAGCTCCTTAGTTACTGTGGGAGCGGACTCCAGGGCTCCAAGCTGGTCGCCCCCACTGTTGTTGTTCCACCTGGGGCCTCACAGAATAAACAACCCCCACTGAGCCTCACAGTGGCCTCACAAGATAAACAGATTAAACATCTTTCATACCCCTGCACCAGGCAGGGGGCTGAGCAGCTCCCCCAAGTGCTAACACCTGAAAATCAGCGCAGGAGCCCCCTCCTCCAGAAGACCAGCTAGACGGACAGGAGAAAAACAAATTATTGACCAAGCATCACTAGAAAGTTCCAGGGGAAGTGGAGGGATTTACAGTATACAGAATCAGAGGATACTCCCCCTTGTTTTTTGTTTTTTGATTTCTGTTTGCTAACCGCCCCCTTTTTTCTTTTTTTTTCTTCTCTTTACTTTTTCCTCTTTTTTTCTTTCTTTTTTTTTTTTTACTTTTTTCTTTTTCTTTTCTTCTTTCTCTTATCTCTTTTTATCTTTTTCCCATACAATTTGTTTTTGGCTACTCAGCACTGAGCAAAATGACTAGAAGGAAAATCTCACCTCAAAAAAAAGATTCAGAAACAGTCCTAGCTCCCACAGAGTTAAAATATTTGGATAAGAATTCAATATCAGAAAGCCAATGTAGAAGCACTATTATAAAGCTACTGGTGGCTCTAGAAAAAAGCCACCAAGGACTCAAGCGACTTCATGACTGTAGAATTTAGATCTAATTAGGCAGAAAATAAAAATCAATTGAATGAGATGCAATCCAAACTAGAGGTCCTAACAACGAGGGTTACCGAGGAGGAAGAACGAGTGAGGGACATAGAAGACAAGTTGATGGCAAAGAGGGAAACTGAGAAAAAAAGAGACAAACAATTAAAAGATCATGAGGATAGATTAAGGGAAATAAATGACAGCCTGAGGAAGAAAAATGTACATTTAATTGGGATTCCCAAGGGCGCCGAAAGGGACAGAGGTCCAGAATATGTATTGAACAAATCATAGCTGAAAACTTTCCTAATCTGTGAAGGGAAACAGGCATTCAGATCCAGGAAATAGAGATATTCCCCCCTAAAATCAATAAAAACCGCTCAACATCTCGAATTTTAATAGTGAAGCTTGCAAATTCCAAAAATAAAGAGAAGATTCTTAAAGCAGCAAAGGACAAGAAATCTTTAAGTTTTATGGGGAGAAATATTAGATTAACAGCAGATCTCTCCACAAAGACCTGGCAGGCCAGTAAGCGTTGGCAAGATATATTTTGTGTCCTAAAAGAGAAGAACATGCAGCCAAGAATCCTTTATCCAGCAAGACTTTCATTCAGAATAGGATAGATAAAGAGCTTCCAAGATAGGCAGTAACTGAAACAATATGTGACCACCAAACCAGCTCTGCAAGATATTTTAAGGGGTACTCTAAAAATTCCTCTTTAAGAAGAAGTGCAATGGAACAATCCACAAAAACAGGAACTGAATAGGTATCATGATGACACTAAACTCATATCTTTCAATAGTAACTCTGAATGTGAATGGGCTTAATGACCCCATCAAAAGGCGCAGGGTGTCAGACTGGATAAAAAAGCAGGACCAATAAATTTGCCATCTGCAAGAGACTCATGTTAGACAGAAGGACACCTACAGCCTGAAAATAAAAGGTTGGAGAAGCATGTAATCTTCAAATGGTCCTCAACTGAAAGCAGGGGAAGCCATCCTTATATCAGATAAACTAAAATTTATCCTGAAGACTGTACTGAGAGATGAAGAGGGACACTATATCATACTTAAAGGATCTATCCTACAAGAGGACTTAAGAATCATTAATATATATGCCCCGAATGTGGGACCTGCCAAATATATTAATTAATAACCAAAGTTAAGACATATCTATATAATAATACACTATACTTGGTGATTTCAATGTAGTGGTTTCTATCATTGATAGGTCTTCTAAGCAGAACATTTCCAAAGAAACAAGAGCTTTAAATGTTACACTGGACCAGATAGATGTCACAGATAGCTACAGAACTTTACATCCAAACACAACTGAATACACATTCTTCTCAAGTGCACATAGAACTTTCTCCATAATAGACCACATACTGGGTCACAAATCAGGTCTGAACCAATACCAAAAGATTGAGCTCATCTCCTGTGTATCCTCAGACCATAATGCCTTGAAATTAGAACTAAATCACAAAAAGAAGTTTGGAAGGATTTCAATCATGTAGATGTTATGGAACACACTGCTAAAAGATGAAAGGGTCAACTAGGAAATTAGAGATTAATTTAAAAGATTCTTGGAAACTAAAGAGAATGAAGAGACAACTGTTCAAAATCTTTGGGATACAGCAAAAGCAGCCCTGAGGGGATAATACATCGCAATACAAGCATCCATCCAAAAACTGGAAAGAACTCAAATACAAAAGCTAACCTTACACCTAAAGGAGCTAGAGTAAAAACGATAATAGATCGTACACCCAGCAGAAGAAGAAAACTAATAAAGATTCAATCAGAACTCAATGAAATGAAGACCAGAGAACTGTGAAACAGATCAACAAAACTAGGAGTTGGTTCTTTGAAAGAATTAACAAGATAGATAAACCATTAGCCAGCCTTATTAAAAAGAAGAGAGAGAAGACTCAAATTAATAAATTCATGAATGAGAAAGGAGAGGTCACTACCAACAACAAGAAAATACAAACGATTTTAAAAACATATTATGAACAGCAATACACCAATAAATTAGGCAACCTAGAAGAATTGGATTCACTTCTGGAAAACCACAAACTACCAAAACTGGAAGTAGAAGAAATGAAAACCTGAACAGGCCAATAACCAGGGAGTAAATTGAAGCAGTCATCAACAACCTCCCAAGACAGAAAAATCCAGGGCCAGATGGCTTCCCTGGGGAATTCTATCATACATTTCAAGAAGAAACCATACCTATTCTAAAGCTGATCGGAAAGATAGAAAGAGTTGCAGTAATTCCAAACTCTTTCTATGAGGCCAGCATCACCTTAATTCCAAAACTTGAAAAAGGCCCCACCAAAAAGGAGAATTATAGACCAATATCCCTGATGAACATGGATTCAAAAATTCTCATGAAGATACAAGCCAATAAGATACAACAAAACTTTAGGAAGATTATTCACCATGACCAAGTGGGTTTTATCCCCAGGATGCAAGGCTGGTTCAACACTCGTAAAACAATCAATGTGATTCATCATATCAGCAAGAGAAAAAACAAGAACCATATGATCTTTTCAATAGATGCAGTTAAAGCATTTGACAAAATACAGCATCCATTCCTGATCAAAACTCTTCAGAGTGTAGGAATAGAGGGAACTTTCCTTGACATCTTAAAAGCCATCTACAAAAGGCCCACAGCAAATAGCATTCTCAATGGAGAAGCCGTGGGAGCCTTTCCCCTAATATCAGGAACATGACAGGGATGTCCACTCTCACCACTGCTATTCAACATAGTAGTAGAAGTCCTAGCCTCAGCAATCAGGCAACAAAAAGACATTAAAGGCATTCAAATTGTCAAGGAAGAAGTCAAAGTAACCCTCTTTGCAGATGACATGATACTGTATGTAGAAAACCAAAAGACTCCACCCCAAGATTGCTAGAACTCATACAGCAATTTGGCAGTGTGACAGGGTACAAAACCAATGCCCAGAAGTCAGTGGCATTCCTAGACACTAACAATGAGACTGAATAAAGAGAAATTAAGGAGTCAATCCCATTTACAATTGCACCCAAAAGCATAAGATACCTAGGAATAAACCTAACCAAAGAGGTAAAGGATATATACCCTGAAAACTATAGAACACTGCTGAAAGATTTTGAGGAAGACACAAAGAGTTGGAAAAACATTCCATGCTCATAGATTGGAAGAATTAATTTAGTGAAAATGTCAATGTGATCCAGGGCAATTTACACGTTTAATGCAATCCCTATCAAAACACCATGGACTTTCTTCAGAGAGAATTGGAACAAACTATTTTAAGGTTTGTGTGGAATCAGAAAAGACCCCGAATAGCCAGGGGAATTTTAAAAAAGGGAACCATAGCTGGGGGCATCACAATGCTAGATTTCAGGTTGTACTACAAAGCTGTGGTCACCAAGACAGTATGGTACTGGCACAAAAACAGACACATAGATGAATGGAACATAATATAGAATCCAGAAGTGGAACCTCAACTTTATGGTCAACTAATATCTGACAAAGTAGGAAAGACTATCCACTGGCAAAAAGACAGTCTCTTCAATAAATGATGCTGGGAATATTGGACATCCACATGTAGAAGAATGAAACTAGACCTCTCTCTTGCACCATACACAATGATAAACTCCAAATGGATGAAAGATGTTAATATGAGACAAGGTTCCATCAAAATCCTAGAGGAGAACACAGGCAACACCCTTTTTGAACTCGGCCACAGTAACTTCTTGCAAGATTCATCCATGAAGGCAAGAGAAATAAAAGCAAAAATGAATATTGGGACTTCATCTAGATAAGAAGCTTTTGCACAGCAGAGGATACAGTCAACAAAACTCAAAGACAACCTACAGAATGGGAGAAGATATTTGCAAATGACATATCAGATAAAGGTTAGTTTCCAAGATCTATAAAGAACTTCTTAAACTCAACAGCAAAGAAACAAACAATCCAATCATGAAATGGGCAAAAGACATGAGCAGAAATCTCACAGAGGAAGACATAGACATGGCCAGCAAGCACATGAGAAAATGTTCTGCATCACTTGCCATCAGGGAAATACAAATCAAAACTACAATGAGTTACCACCTCACACCAGTGAGAATGAGGGAAATTAACAAGGCAGGAAACCACAAATGTTGGAGAGGATGTGGAGAAAGGGGAACCATCCTGCACTGTTGGTGGGAATGGGAACTGGTGCAGCCACTCTGGAAAACTGTGTGGAGGCTCCTCAAAGAGTTACAAATATATCTGCCCAGGACCCAGCAGTTGCACTGCTGGGGATTTTCGCCAAAGATACAGTTGCAATGAAAGGCTGGGACACCTACATCCTGATGTTTCTAGCAGCAATGTCCACAGTAGCGAAACTGTGGAAGGTTTCAATCGAAAGTTGAATGGATAAAGATGTTGTTGATGTATACATGGAATATTACTCATCCATTAGAAATGACAATGCCCACCATTTGCTTCGACGTGGGTGGAACTGGAGGGTATTATGCTGAGTGAATTAAGTCAATTGGGAAGGACAAACATTATATGGTCTCATTCATTTGGAGTATATAAAAAATAGTGAAATGGAATAAAGGGGAAAGGAGAAAAAAAGAGTGGGAAATATGAGAAAGGGAGATAGAACATGAAAGACTCCTACCTCTGGGAAATGAACTAGGGGTGTTGGAAGGGGAGGTTAGCGAGGAGTGTGGTTGACTGGGTGACGGGCACTGAGGGGGGCACTTGATGGGATGAGTAATGGGTGTTATTGTATATGTTGGCTAATTGAACACCAATAGAAAATAAATTTATAAAATTATAAATAAATTAAAACATTAAAAATTAAAAATAATTAAAAATTAATAAAATTATAAAAAGTATTCTGTTATATACCACAGCATAATTAAAAATGCTAGGAGAATAACACAGATAAAAAACTATTAAATATTCTACAGTCAAAAAAATAAAAAATAAATAAAAAGAGGATGAATATAAAATCACATGGTCATTTCAATATATTCATAAAAACATTTGCTAAAGTGTAATAGTGATTTAAAAAATTATCTGAACTAATCGGTTGAAAGAGAATATTCCTCTATATAATAATGGCCACAACCCACATCATACTTATTAGTGAAAATCTGAGAGCTTTTCCTCGAGGATCAGGAAGAAGACAAGTATGTCCTGTTTCACTACTTTCATTCAACTCTGGAAGAACTAGCTACAGCATTCAGAAGAGAAAAATAAAAACCATCAATGTTGCATAAAACGAAGTACAAGTTTTACTATTTTCAGAGGATATGATACTACATATATAAATCCCTATGGACTGGGAAAAGAAAAGCTACTAGGACTGATAAACAAAGTTACAGGATAAGAGTTGATATATAAAAATTATTTCCTTAATATTCATTAATAATTAAGTAGCATAAAGAGAAATAAGAAAAACACTGCCACTTACAATTGCATCCAAAATAATAGAATACATAGGAATAAATTTAACCAATCAGATGACAGACCTGTTTTATAAAACTGCAAAATATTGGTGAAATAAATTGAACATGACACAAATAAATGAAAACACATTCTTTGCACATGGATTGGAAGAAACAATATTGTTAAAATGAGAACTAGAACAAATAATCCTAAAATCTGTATAGAATAACAAAAGACGGGATCCCTGGGTGGCGCAGCGGTTTGGCGCCTGCCTTTGGCCCAGGGCGTGATCCTGGAGATCCGGGATCGAATCCCACATCAGGCTCCCAGTGCATGGAGCCTGCTTCTCCCTCTGCCTGTGTCTCTGCCTCTCTCTCTCTCTCTCTCTCTCTCTGTGACTATCATAAAAAATAAATAAATAAATATTAAAAAAAAGAATAACAAAAGACTTAGGATAGCCAAAGTAATCTTGGAAAATAACAACAAAATTTGAGGTATCACAAATCCCAGATTTCAAAATATCCTACAAAGCTGTATGTGATTATCAAAATATTGTGATATAGTCACAAAAAAGACACACATATCAAAGGAACAGAATACATTGCCCAGAAATAAACTCATACTTCTATGTTCAATTAATCTATGGCAAAGGAGGAGAAAATATATATGGGGAAAAACAGTTTCCTCAATAAATGGCATTTGGAAAACTGGACAGCAACATTCAAAAGAATGAATTTGGACCATTTTCTTAACCCCCCCACACACAAATTAGCTCAAAATTGATTAAATATCTAATTTTGAGACCTGAAACCATAAAAATCCTAGAAGAGGACATGGGCAGTAATTTCTATGACATGGCCATAGCAACATCTTCTAAATATGTCTCATAAGACAACTAAAACAAAAGCAAAAATAACCAATTGATAGTGAATAGGAGAAAATGTTTGTAAATGATACATTCAACATGGGGCTAATATCAAAAATATATAAAGAACCTGTACAACTCAAAACTAAATTAGCAAATAATCCAAATAAAGAATTAAAAGGGAATCTAAATAGATATTTTTCCAATGAAAACATCCAGATAGACTACTGATACATGGAAGGATACTCAATAACACTAATCATCAGAGAAATGAAATTTATTTACTTTAAGATTTTAAAAATCCATTTATTAATGAGAGACACACACAGAGAGAGGCAGAGATATTGAGATAGGGGCAGCAGCAGGATCCCCAAAGGGAGGCCAATGCAGGACTCCATCTCCAGACTCGGGATCATGCCCTAAGCTAAAGGCAGATGCTCAACTGCTGAGCCACCTGG
Organism: Canis aureus; assembly: GCF_053574225.1. Classification (NCBI taxonomy): domain Eukaryota; kingdom Metazoa; phylum Chordata; class Mammalia; order Carnivora; family Canidae; genus Canis; species Canis aureus. Next base: position 59,812,311 of record NC_135628.1, on the reverse strand, counting down.
GTGTCCCAGGGAAATGCAATTTAAAATTACCATGAGATGTCACTTTACATCTTTTAGAATGGCTAAAATCCAAAATAAATAAATAAATAAATAATGTTGGCAAAGATGTGGATAAAAATGAACACTTGCGCATTGTTGGTGGGAATGTACTGGCATAAACCACTGTGGAGGACAGTAAGGATATTCCTCACAAATACCAACAAGAAGTTGTGTACTGACCAGGGACAGGCACTTCAAGATGTGTCTCTGGTATGTGCAGCATGCAATATGTTGTTATGTTTTTGCTGCTATATCAATCAGCATGGTCATTTGAAGAGGCTCTCCTTTCTTGCTGTGGGCAGTGTTTGGTTGCTGATATGAATGTGGCCACATTTTGAATAAGTGTATTCTGGTCTGCTTATAAAATTAGACCTGACACCAACTCTATCAGAACTGAAATTCTACAGAACTCTCTAGTTGGAGATTGGCAAGGGTTTCTCCTGGTCTTCTGGGAGAGGGGCCTCTGTGCTGGGATTGAGACAAGATTCACTGAGAAGGACATTTATGCCAGAACACATGATGGTGGGGCTTGTTGTAAGCAAATTAGGCAGCCAGTGCTGTGCTGCTTCCCTTGGTGACTGAGTTTAGCTGAAGAGCAGGAGAAGGAATTGTTACCAACCAGTCCTTTGTTCCAGGAGAGGAATCTCTTTGAACAATGCCTCTCAAGAAATGTTCCTAGAAAGGTGAATAATTCCCCCCATGTGTGCACAAAATGTTTTTCAATTTACTTTTTCCAAGCTTTCTGTCTCCAGGTTGATTTTCTGCCTTTTCTCTAGCAGCAAAACTTCTTCATAAGGGCATCACTTTCAGAAGGAGTCATAATGGGATTTTCTCACACAGAGAAGAATGCAGAGATCCCAAATGAATGAACAAATAAGGCCACATTTAGATATCTAAGATAAAGAGATATAAGTAACATGTCTGATGGAGAATTTAAAGAAAAGTCATAAGGATACCGACTGGGCTTGAAAAAAAATAATTAGAGATGCCTGGGTGGCTCAGCGGTTGAGTATCTACCTTCGGCTCAGTGTGTGAACCTGGAGTTCTTGATAGAGTCCCGTATTAGCCTTCCTGCATGGCGCCTGCTTCTCCCTCTGCCTATGTCTCTGCCTCTGCATGTGTGTGTCTTTCATGAATAAATAAATAAAATCTTTTAAAAAATAATTAAAGACATCAAGCAAAACCTTATTACAGACATAATATTTTTAAAGTATTAATCAGAGTTGAATAATGCAATGAGATTAGAAACAGGCTTGATGCAATAAAGAACAGATGAGAAGAAACAGAGGAATGAATTAGTGATATGGAAGACAAATTAATGGAAAATATTAAAGCTGAACAAAAGAGAGGAATAATTATGGAATATGAGAATAGACTTAGGGAAATCAACAACTCCATCAAATATAATAGCATTCATATTACAGGACTCCCAGAAGAAAAGACAGAAAAGAGGAAAGAAATTTTATTTGAAGAAATAATAGCAGATAATTTGTCTAATCTGGGAAAGGAAATAGACATTGTGATACACGAGGTATAGAGAACATAGATATGGCCAACAAGCACATGAGAAAATGCTCCGCATCGCTTGCCATCATGGAAATACAAATCAAAACCACAATGAGATACCACCTCAAACCAGTGAGAATGGGGAAAATTAACAAGGCAGGAAACAACAAATGTTGGAGAGGATGCGGAGAAAAGGGAACCCTCCTGCACTGTTGGTGGGAATGAGAACTGGTGCAGCCACTCTGGAAAACTGTGTGGAGGTTCCTCAAAGAGTTAAAAATAGATCTGCCCTACAACCCAACAATTGCACTGCTGGGGATTTACCCCAAAGATACAGATGCAGAGAAATGCCAGAAAACCTGTACCCCAATGTTTATAGCAGCAATGTCCACAATAGCCAAACTGTGGAAGGAGCCTCAGTGTCCACCAAAAGATGAATGGATAAAGATGTGGTATATGTATACAATGAAATATTACTCAGCCATTAGAAACGACAAATACCCACCATTTGCTTCGACATGGATGGAACTGGAGGGTATTATGCTGAGTGAAATAAGTCAGAGAAGGACAAACATTATATGGTCTCATTCATTTGGGGAATATAAAGAATAGTGAAAGGGAATAAGAGGAAAGGAGAAAGAATGAGTCTGAAATATCAGAAAGGGAGACAGAACATGAGAGACACCTGACTCTGGGAAACGAACAAGGGGTGGTAGTAAGGGAGGTGGGCAGGGGGTGGTCTGAACTGGGTGATTTTCACTGAGGTGGGCACTTGATGGGATGAGCACTGGGTGTTATGATATATGTTGGCAAATTGAACTCCAATAAAAAATTTAAAAATTAAGAATATAAAACAGAAAAAAAGAGAACTCCCTAAATTCAACAAGAGCAGACCAACACCAAGATATATTTAATTAGATTGGCAAAATATATTGATAAAGAAAAAAATCTTAAAAGCAGAAAGAAAAAATATAAGGGAAAACCTATAGGGCTAGCTGTACATTCCTCAACAGAAAATTGGCAAGCCAGAATGAGTGGCATAATATACTCAAAGTGCTGAAAGGGCAAAATCTGCAGCCAAGAATATTCCAACCAGCAAAACTAACATTCAGGATAGAAGGAGAGATAAAGAGGTTCCCAGAGAAACAAACACTTAAAGGAGTCCATGACCACTAAGCCAGCTTTTCAAGAAATATTAAAGGTACTCTTTATGTACAAAGGAAAGAACAAAGGTCAAAAAGCCAAGAAGGGAACTGAGAAAATTTCCAGAAACGATGACAAAACATGTAATAAAATGGAACGAAATTCATATCTATCAATAATTACTTTGATTGTAAATGGGCTAAATGCTACAATAAAAAAATGCAGCCTATCAGAATGGATAAAAAGAAGACTCATATATACATTCTCTAAAAGAGACTCATTTTATATCTAAAGACACCTGCAAAATGAATGTGAGCATTGGAGAAACATATATCATAAAAATGGACGTCAAAAGAAAGCCAGAGTACTTCTATCACACAAACTAGATATTTAAAAGAGACATTAAGAGTAGGCAAAGAAAGGCATTATATAATCATAAAGGGAATACTCCAATAAAATCTAAATATTAATGCGCCCAATATGAGAGCACCCAAAAATATATAATGATAACTAATAAACATAAAGGAACTAATTGATAATAATAAAATAATAGGATACTTTTTAACACCTCACTTATATTAATGGACAAATCATATAAATATAAAATAAACAAGGAAATAAATGTATTGCATGTCACACTGAACCAGGTGTACTCAACAGATATGTTTAGAGGATTATATCCTAAACCAGTAGAATAAACATTCATTTCAAGGGCACATGGCATATTCTCCAGAATACATTACATATTAAGTCACAAAACAGGCTGAAAAAAATACAAAAATATTAAAATCATACAATGCATCTTTTCTGACCATGATGCTATAAGACTTGAAGTGAACTAGAAGGAAACAAAATTTGGAAAGACCCAAATATATGGAGGTTAAAGATCATCCAACTAAACAATGAATGATTTAACCAGAAAAAAATCAAAGAAGAAATTAAAAAAATACATGGATCCAAATGAAAAGGAAAGCATAATAGCCCCAAACCTTTGGGATGAAGCCAAAGCAGTTCCTAATAGAGAAATATATGGCAGTACAGGCCTACCTCAAGAAGTAAAAAAAATAATAATAATAATAAACAACCTAACTTTACACATAAATGAGTTAGAGAAAGAGCAAAAAAAACAATGCTTACTCTCAGCAGAAGGAAGGAAATAATGAATATTAGAACAGAAATAAATGATATAGAAAATTAAAAGAAAACCACAATGGAACAGATCAATGAAATCATGAGCTGGATCTTTGAAACTGTTAAAAAAAGAATAAAGATCTAGTCAGATTGATGAAAAGCAAGAGAGAGGAAGAAAGAGGTAAAGGACTCAACTAATTAAACATCACAAACAAGAAAGAAGAAGTAACAATCACCATGATAGAAATGCAAACAATCCTAAGACAATATTATAAAGCTCTATATGCCAACAAACTTGATAATATGGAAGAAACGGACAAATATCTAGATAGATATAACTACCAAAACTGAGGCAGGAAAAACTAAACATGAACATACTAATAGCAAACAAGGAGATTTTTAAAAAAATATTTATTATTTATTTATTTATTTATTTATTATTTATTTATGAGCGATGCACAGAGAGAGAGAGATAGAGAGAGAGAGAGAGGCAGAGACACAGGCAGAGGGAGAAGCAGGCTCCTTGCAGGAAGCCTGATATGGGGCTTGATCCCAGGACACCAGGATAACGCCCTGAACCAATGTCAAGCGCTAAACCGCTGAGCCACCCAGGGATCCCTGACAAGCAAGGAAATTGAGTGAGTAATAAAAAAATAAAAATTAAAAAAAAGCTACAAACAAACAAAAATCCAGGGCCAGATGTCTTCACAGACTAATTATACCAACCATTTAAGTCATATGTATTCTTATCAAACTATTCTAAAAAGTAAAAAAGTAAGGAAAACTTCTAAATTTATTATATGAGACCAACATTACTCCGATACCAAAACCAAACAAAAATTCCACTAACCATGAGAACTACAGGCCAATATCACTGACAAACATGAATACAAACATTCACAATACAATACTAGCAAAATGAATCCAACAGTACATTGAAAAACTATTCACCATAATCAATGTATTCCAGGGAATACATTGCAACTTTCAATATTTTCAAATCAATGAATGTAATAAGCCATTTTAATAAATGAACGGATAAGAACCATATGATCACTTATCAATAAATGCAGAAAAAAAACATTTGTTAAAGTAGAATATCCACTCATGGAAAAAACCCTCAACAAAGTAGGTTTTCAGGGAACATACCTCAACATAATAAAGACCATCTATGAAAAACAATGCAAACACAAAAACAATATCGTTCTCAAGAGAACTTTTCATCTATGATCAGGGAGTAGACAGTTATGTACAATCTCAACACTGTTACGTAACATTTTGTTGTAAGATTTAACCACAAGTAATAGACAAATAAGGGAATAAAAAACATAGAAATCAGCAATAAGTAGTCAAACTTGCACTATTTGCAGATGATATTATATGCTGTACAGAAAACTCAAAAGATTTGGGATGCCTGGGTATCAGTGGTTGAGTACCTGTCTTCGGCCCAGGACATGATTCTGGAGTCCCAGGAACAAGTCCCACATCGGGCTCCCTGCATGGAGCCTGCTTCTCTCTCTGCCTATATATCTGCCTCTCTCTGTGTATTTCATGAATAAAAAAATAAATTCTTAAAAATAAGAAAACCCAAAATACTCCAACAAAAAACACTGAAAATAATACATAATTTCAATAAAGTCACAAGATATAAAACCAAAGTGCAGAAATCTGTTAAATCTGTTAAATTTATAAACAAAAATAATGAAGCAGCATAAATAGTAATTGAGAAATCAAACCTATTTACAATTGCACCAAAAAAATCTTGGATGAAGAAGGAAAGAATAGTCAATGGAAAAAAAAGTCTCTTCAACAAATGGTGTTGGGAAACTTGCATAGCCACGTGCAGAAGAAAGAAACTGGACTACTTACACCATACACAGAAAAACTCAAAATGGACCTAAATGTGAGACAGGAATCCATCAAAATCTGAGAGAACACAGAGACCTCTTTGACCTTAACAACAGTAATTTATTTTTAGATAATTCTCCAAAAGTAAGGTAAACAAAAGCAGAAATGAAAAATTGGGGCTTCATCAAGATAAAGAGCTTTTGTGCAGCAAAGGAAGCAATCAATAAAACTAAAAGACAGGCTACAGGGCAGCCCCGGTGGCTTAGTGGTTTAGCGCCACCTTCAGCCCCGGGCGTGATCCTGGAGACCCAGGATCAAGTCCCACGTCAGGCTCCCTGCATGGAGCCTGCTTCTCCCTCTGCCTGTGTCTCTGCCTCTCTCTCCTTCTGTATCCCTCATGAATAAATAAATTAATTAATTAAAAAAAAGACAGGCTACAGAATAGGAAAATATATTTGCAAATGACTTATCAGATAAAGCACTAGATTCCAAAATCTATAAAGAGCCTATCAAAATGAATGCCTAAAAAGGAAACAAACAAATCCAGGCAAGAAACAGGCAGAAGATATGAACAGATATTTCTACAAATAAGACATACAAATTGCCAACAAATACATGAAAAAATCCTCCACATCACTTGGTATCAGGGAGACATACATCAAAAGCATAATGTGACACCACCTCACACTGGTAAGAATGTATAAAACTAACTCAGGAAAAACAGATGGCAAGGAAGCATAGAAAGGTGAACGCTCTTACACTGGTGGTGGAAATACAAACAAAACTGAAACAGGAGGAAATAGAAAACCTGAACAGGCCTACAACCAGGGAGGAAATTGAAGCAGTCATCAAAAAACTCCCAAAAACAAAAGCCCAGGGCCAGATGGCTTCCCAGGGCAATTCTATCAAACGTTTATAGAAACAATACCTATTCTACTAAAGCTGTTCTGAAAGATAGAGATGGAATACTTCCAAACTCATTCTATGAGGCCAGCATCACCTTATTCCAAAACAGACAAGGACCCCACCAAAAGGAAGAATTATAGACCAATATCCCCGATGAACACAGTTGCAAAAATTCTCAACAAGATACTAGCCAATAGGATCCAACAATACATTAAGAAGGTTATTCACCATGACCAAGTGGGATTTATCCCTGGGATGCAAGGCTGGTTCAACACTCATAAAGAAATCAACGTGATAGATCATATCAACAAGAGAAAAAACAAGAACCATAGGATCCTCTCAATAGATGCAGAGAAAGCATTTGACAAAATACAGCACCCATTCCTGATCAAAACTCTTCAGAATGTAGGGATAGAGGGAACAATGCTCCACATCTTAAAGGCATTTACAAAACCTCCACAGAGAATATCATTCTCAATAGGGAAATGCTGGGAGCCTTTCCCCTAAGATCAGGAGCAAGACAGGGATGTCCACTCTCACCACTGCTATTCAACATAGTACTAGAAGTCCTAGCCTCAGCAATATTATATTAAAATGTTCTCTAAATATATATATATATATAAAGAGAGAAATAAAATATATATAAAGAAAAAGAGAGAAGTTTGCTTCTGGATGCACCACGATTCCAAACTTGTAGTTATATTACAAAGGTGTAGTAAACAAATCAATATGGTACTGGCACAAAAATACACACATAAGTTAATAAAGGAGAATATAAAACCCAGAAATAAACTCACAACTATATGGTCAATTAGTCTTTAACAAAGTAGGAAAGAATATGCCATGGGGAAAAGACAGTCCCTTAAAAATATTGTTGGGAAAGCTAGACAACAATGTGCAAAAGAATGAAACTGGACTACATTCTAACATCATATGCAAAAAATAAGCTAAAAATGGATGAAAGAACTAAATATGAGACTTGAAACCATAGAAATCTAGAGGAGAACACAAACAGTAACCACATTGACACTAGTCATTGCAACTAACACATACACACACTCAAATATTTCTCCACCATAAAATATAGTAAAATATTGTCATTTCTAAGGACATGGTTGGAGCTAGAAAGTATTATGCTAAGTGAAATAAGTCAGAGAAATACAAATACCATATGATTTTACTCATATGTGGAATTGAAGGAACATATGAACAAAAGGGAGGTAATAGTGAAAGGCAGTCAAATCAAAACACAGACCCTTAACTATAGACAACAAACTGATGGTTACCAGAGGGGAGGTGGGAGAGATGATGGATAAAATAAATGGTGAAGATTAAGGAGTGCACATGCTGTGGTAAACACTGGGTGATGTATGGAAGTTTTGAATCACTGTATTTTGCATCTAAAACCAACATTACATTGTATGTTAAATGGAATTTAAATACAAACTTAAGTAAAAAGTAAAAATTAGAGGTACCTGGGTGGCTCAGTTAGTTAAGCTTCTGCCTTTGGTTCAGGTCATGATCCCAGAGTCCCAGGATGCATCGAGCTCCCTACTCAACAGAGGTCTACTTCTCCTTCTGCTCCTCTCTCTCCCATCCCCTCTATCTAAATAAATAAAATCTTTTAAAAAAGTAATTAAAAAATAAATAAGCAAATACACCTACAAAGAGCTGAGTTCTTTTAAAAAGTACAAGTACTGATTCTTGGGGGGTCCTCTCTATTTCTTGGTTCTGAATGCCTGTTTCCTTCCCCAGATTGGAGAAGTTCTTAGCTATGATTTCTTCAAATATACTTTGTGGTCCTCTCTCTCTCTCAGCCTCTTCTGGAATCCAAATTAAATGAATATCCTTCCTTCTCAAGCTATCATTTACTTCCCTAAGCCTTTCCTCGTGGGTTCTTAATTGTTTTTCTCTCTTTTCCTCAGCTTCCTTCCTTTCCATCAACTTGTCGTCTTTGTCACTCACTGTCTCTTCCACCTCATTAACCCTAGGAGTTAGAGCATCCAGTTTGGATTGCATCTCAGTTAAAGTATTATGCTGAATGAAATAAGTCATTCAGAGGACAATCATCATATGGTTTCACTCATATGTAGAATATAAGAAATAGTGAAAGAGATTATAAGGGAAAGGAGGGGAACTGAGTGGGGAAAAAATAGAGAGGGAGACAAACCATGAGAGACTCTTAACTCTAAAAAGCAAACAAGGTTTGCAGAAGTGGTGGCAGGTGGGGGGATGGGGTAACTGGGTGATGGGCATTGAGGAGGGCACTTGATGGGATGATCACTAGGTGTTATACTATATGTTGGCAAATTGACTTTAAATTAAAAATGTAAAGAAAAAATAAAAAGTACAAGTACAATTATCTTGATAAGCACTGAGCTATATAAAATTACTGAATCCCTATACTGTAAAATTGAGTTATATAACACTGGAAGTCAATTATAGGTGATTTTTTAATGGAGAAAATAATAAAAGTTAAGAAAAAGTGGTAATATTGTGGGGATAGGTGCTATTAGAAGGACTAAATTGTGAAGTATTTCCTTAATTTCATAGGCTCTTTCTAAAATAATTCTTTTTCAGATAAATTGTGTTCAATATAAGTGAAAAAATAAAGATTTAAATCATTTTTTGAATCTTACAGTTTATATCATGCAATGCCAGTGTTAAATGTAAATATTAAAGCACTAAATCTTTATGCAGACATCAAAATTACACAATTTATATTTTATTACATTGAATTATACATGTATTTCTTTTTCTTTCCAGAACAGTGGAAACCCTGCACAAATCTAACCTAACTATTGTTATTTCACTACAGCATACATGGACATTCTCCCTAATTTCTGTATTAGTCTTGTTGTAAATGAGTAGAGACTAAAAGGAAAAGTAAGTGTGGATTCTCTTGTGGTAGATTTTCCTTTCATATCAGTATTTTTATTATAAGTGATTATATAACCACTTCTATAAGTGTTTAAGCAGCCAACTCTAGACTTTGGCTCAGATTATGATTTTGAGTCCTGGGATTAAGCCTACTGCTCAGAGGAGAGTCTGCTTAATGATTCTTTCTCTGCCTCTGCGCCCCCCTACCTCTCTCACTTCCAAATATATATTTTTTTAAAGAAATAACATCCTCAAGCCTCCTGGGTGGCTCAGTGGTTAAGCATCTGCCTTTGGCTCATGATCCTGGGGTCCTGGTATTGAGTCCCACATCAGGTTCCCTGCATGGAGCCTGCTTCTTCCTCTACCTGTGTTTCTGCCTTTCTGTGTGTATCTCATGAATAAATAAATAAAATTTAAAAAATAAATAACATCCTCATCTTGTTCTCACTTTGAATCTTACTGAACGACCATAAATTGTCAGTCCATCAGAACTCTGCATTCACGGTTCACAATAGATACTATATAAGAGCAAACAAAACAAAACAAAAACCATGAAATAATGGTGGATATATTCTGCTGATACACATGATCCATCATACCACAGCATTTACAACACACAAGTTAAAAGTTTAAAAACTTTAAATCAGTGATATTAAAGTCTTTAACCAAGGAGGGATATGTGTTACTGTGTTACATGTCACACACTTATGAAGACTTTCCTAAGTATAAATGTTTATTTACCTCAGAAACTACAGTAGATACTTTCCTACAGGAGACAAGTTGTTTCTTCAAATGTCATTATGTTGTGACGAAGCTGCCATTATTATGTTTCAACCTATCCATATAAGGGGTTATAAGCATGTAATCCAGAGCATATTTTCTAAAATGCAATTCATGGAGCATTATTTTCATGAATTTACAGTAAGCACAAATAAGAAAGAAATGTTTTATGAGCCATGTGAGTTTGGGTAATATGGCATCAAGAGCAGTTGAATCTCAAGTTCTCCAGAGCTATCCAGAGCCTTCACACATTTCTGTTATGGTAAGTCCCTGTGAGTGGCTTTGATTGGGAGGCCTTCCAAACTTACTTAACCACAAAACCTTTTGGTAAAAAATCAGTCAGCTCACGGGATTGATAATCCATTAAATATAATTTAGGTAATATTAATACCTACCATTTACATTCATGTGGATGTAACTGGAAGGTATTATGCTCAGTGAAATAATTCAATTGGAGAAAGACAATTATCATATGGTTTCACTCATATGTGGAATATAAGAAATAGTGAAAGGGACCATAAGGGAAAGGAGGGAAACTGAGTGGGGAAAATTAGAGAGGGAGACAAACCATGAGAGACTCCTAACTTTGGGAAGCAAACAAAGGGTTGTGTATTAGAAGGTGGGAAGGGGGATGGGGTGACTGGGTGACAGACATTTAAGGAGGGCACTTGATGGATGAGCAGTGGGTGTTATATGTTGGCAAAATGAATTTAAATTATAACTATATATATATATATATAATTAACTTGGTATTTCTAAATACTTTGGGAAACTGAACATTTTGCCTATACAAGTTTATAATATAAGACAAGAAAAAATCACTTGAGAGTCCAATTAGAGAGTGCAGGAAACAGTAACAGGAGATTAGAATGCATAGGCACCAAAGGAAATGTCCACAATTCAATAATAGCCCCCTGAGGCTCTTGTTTAGCAAGTTAGCCTAATATGTTGTAGACTATCAGACCAAAAAGAGAGAATTTATAAGATGCCACACATTAAATAAACTGAGCCACCTAAAAGATTCCTAAGGAGTGACCTTGGCAAGGTTTATGATTAGGAAGCCCTTAATCTATAAGAGAAACATCAATTTAACAATATATGGATCAAAATATTTTTATTTTTTATTTTAAAATTATTTTTCAAATTTTTTATTGGTGTTCAATTTGCCAACATATAGAATAACACCCAGTACTCATCTCATCAAGCGCCCACCTCAGTGCCTGTCACCCAGTCACCCCCACCCCCTGCCCACCTCCCCTTCCACCACCCCTAGTTCATTTCCCAGAGTTAGGAGTCTCTCATGTTCTGTCTCCCTTTCTGATATTTTCCACTTATTTTCTCTCCTTTCCCCTTTATTCCCTTTTACTATTTTTTATATTCCCCAAATGAATGAGACCATATAATGTTTATCCTTCACCGAATTGATTTATTTCACTGAGCATAATACCCTCCAATTCAATCCACGTTGAAGCAAATGGTGGGTATTTGTCGTTCCTAATGGCTGAGTAACATTCCATTGTATACATAAACCACATCTTCTAGATCCATTCATCTTTTGATGGACACCGAGGCTCCTTCCACAGTTTGGCTATGGTGGACATTGATGCTATGAACATCAGGGTGCACGTGTCCTGGCGTTTATTTGCATCTCTATCTTTGGGGAAAATCCCCAGCAGTGCAACTGCTGGGTCATAAGGCAGATATATTTTTAACTCTTTGAGGAACCTCCACACAGTTTTCCAGAGTGGCTGCACCAGTTCACATTCCCACCAACAGTGTAAGAGGGTTCCCTTTTCTCCGCATCCTCTCCAACATTTGTTCTTTCCTGCCTTGTTAATTTTCCCCATTCTCACTGGTGTGAGGTGGTATCTCATTGTGGTTTTGATTTGTATTTCCCTGATAGCAAGTGATGTGGAGCATTTCCTCATGGGATTGTTGGCCATGTCTATGTCTTCCTCTGTGAGATTTCTCTTCATGTCTTTTGCCCATTTCATGATTGGATTGTTTGTTTCTTTGCTGTTGAGTTTAAGAAGTTCTTTATAGATCTTGGAAACTAGCCCTTTATCTGATATGTCATTTGCAAATATCTTCTCCCATTCTGTAGGTTGTCTTTGAGTTTTGTTGACTGTATCCTTTGCTGTGCAAAAGCTTCTTATCTTGATGAAGTCCCAATATTCATTTTTGCTTTTATTTCTCTTGCCTTCATGGATGAATCTTGCAAGAAGTTACTGTGGCCAAGTTCAAAAAGGGTGTTGCCTGTGTTCTCCTCTAGGATTTTGATGGAACCTTGTCTCATATTAACATCTTTCATCCAGGACAGGAGAGCCCCGTCCAGGAGACGCAGGAGCTGCACCAACCTTCCCGGGCGGAAAGGGGCTCGCAGGGAGTTGGAGCAGGACCCAGGAGGGCGGGGATGCCCTCGGGTTCCCTGGGACAGTAACAGAGCAACTGCGCGCCCAGGAGAGTGCGCCGAGCTCCCTAAGGGCTGCAGCGCGCACGGCTGGACCCGGAGCAGCTTGGAGGGGCTCGGGCGGCGGCTCCGCGGAGGGGGCTGCGCGGCCCAGGAGCGCGAATCCAACAGCGCAGACCGGGAGTACAGGGCACCGGGACACAGCCCAGGATCCGGCCTCCCCCAGGACAGGCAGAGGCCGGGAGGGCCCAGGACAGCAAGGAGGCTCCTGCCCCGAGGTGAGCAGATCAGCGGCCCCGTACCCGGAGCCTCCAGGCCCTGCAGACGGAGTTCCTGCCGGAGCTGAATCTAGGTTTCCAGAGCTGGCACCGCCACTAGGGCTGTTCCTCCTGGGGCCTCACGGGGTAAACAACCCCCACTGAGCCCTGCACCAGGCAGGGGCACAGCAGATCCCCCAAGTGCTTACAACTGAAAATCAGCACAGCAGCCCCCCCCCCCCCCCCCAGAACACCAGCTAGACGGACAGCTTCCAGGAGAAGCCAAGGGACTTAAAGTACACAGAATCAGAAGATACACCCCGTGGTTCTTTATTTTTGTTTATTTTTTTTATTTTGTTTTGTTTCGCTTTTTGATTTGTTTCCTTCCCCCACCCCCTTTCTTTCTCCTTTCTTTTTCTTTCTCTTTTTCTTCTTTTTTTTCTTCGTTTTTTTCTTCCTTTATTTTCTCTTTCTCTTTTCTTTCCTTCTTTCTCTCCTCTCTTTTTCTCCTTTTCCCAATACAACCTGCTTTTGGCCACTCTGCACTGAGCAAAATGACTAGAAGGAAAACCTCACCTCAAAAGAAAGAATCAGAAACAGTCCTCTCTCCAACAGAGTTACAAAATCTGTATTACAATTCAATGTCAGAAAGCCGATTCAGAAGCACTATTATACAGCTACTGGTGGCTCTAGAAAAAAGCATAAGGGACTCAAGAGACTTCATGACTGCAGAATTTAGACCTAATCAGGCAGAAATTAAAAATCAATTGAATGAGATGCAATCCAAAATAGAAGTTCTAACGACGAGGGTTAACGAGGTGGAAGAACGAGTGAGTGACATAGAAGACAAATTGATAGCAAAGAGGGAAACTGAGGAAAAAAGAGACAAACAATTAAAAGACCATGAAGATAGATTAAGGGAAATAAACGACAGCCTGAGGAAGAAAAACCTACGTTTAATTGGTGTTCCCGAGGGTGCCAAAAGGGACAGAGGGCCAGAATATGTATTTGAACAAATTCTAGCTGAAAACTTTCCTAATCTGGGAAGGGAAACAGGCATTCAGATCCAGGAAATAGAGAGATCCCCCCCTAAAATCAATAAAAACCGTTCAACACCTCGACATTTAATAGTGAAGCTTGCAAATTCCAAATATAAAGAGAAGATCCTTAAAGCAGCAAGAGACAAGATATCCCTGACTTTTATGGGGAGGAGTGTTAGGGTAACAGCAGACCTCTCCACAGAGACCTGGCAGCCCAGAAAGGGCTGGCAGGATATATTCAGGGTCCTAAATGAGAATAACATGCAACCAAGAATACTTTATCCAGCAAGGCTCTCATTCAAAATGGAAGGAGAGATAAAGAGCTTCCAAGACAGGCAGGAACTGAAAGAATATGTGACCTCCAAACCAGCTCTGCAAGAAATTTTAAGGGGGACTCTTAAAATTCCCCTTTAAGAAGAAGTTCAGTGGATCATTCCACTAAAACAAGGACTGAATAGATATCATGATGACACTAAACTCATATCTCTCAATAGTAACTCTGAATGTGAACGGGCTTAATGACCCCATCAAAAGGCACAGGGTTTCAGACTGGATAAAAAAGCAAGACCCATCTATTTGCTGTCTACAAGAGACTCATTTTAGACAGAAGGACACCTACAGCCTGAAAATAAAAGGTTGGAGAACCATTTACCATTCAAATGGTCCTCAAAAGAAAGCAGGGGTAGCCATCCTTATATCAGATAAACTAAAATTTACCCCAAAGACTGTAGTGAGAGATGAAGAGGGACACTATATCATACTTAAAGGATCTATTCAACAAGAGGACTTAACAATCCTCAATATATGTGCCCCAAATGTGGGAGCTGCCAAATATATAAATCAATTATTAACCAAAGTGAAGAAATAATTAGATAATAATACACTTATTATTGGTGACTTCAATCTAGCTCTTTCTATACTCGATGGGTCTTCTAAGCAAAACATCTCCAAAGAAACGAGAGCTTTAAATGATACACTGGACCAGATGGTTTTCACAGATATCTACAGAACTTTACATCCAAACTCAACTGAATACACATTCTTCTTAAGTGCACATGGAACTTTCTCCAGAATAGACCACATATTGGGTCACAAATCGGGTCTGAACCGATACCAAAAGATTGGGATTGTCCCCTGCATATTCTCAGACCAGAATGCCTTGAAATTACAACTAAATCACAAAAAGAGTTTGGAAGGACCTCAAACACGTGGAGGTTAAGGACCATCCTGCTAAAAGATGAAAGAGTCAACCAGGAAATTAAGGAAGAATTAAAAACATTCATGGAAACTAATGAGAATGATGATACAACCGTTCAAAATCCTTGGGATGCAGCAAAAGCAGTCCTAAGGGGGAAATACATCGCAATACAAGCATCCATTCAAAAACTGGAAAGAACTCAAACACAAAAGCTAACCTTACACATAAAGGAACTGGAGAAAAAACAGCAAATAGATCCTACACCCAAGAGAAGAAGTGAGTTAATAAAGATTCGAGCAGAACTCAACGAAATCGAGACCAGAAGAACTGTGGAACAGATCAACAGAACCAGGAGTTGGTTCTTTGAAAGAATTAATAAGATAGATAAACCATTAGCCAGCCTTATTAAAAAGAAGACAGAGAAGACTCAAATTAATAAAATCATGAATGAGAAAGGGGAAATCACTACCAACACCAAGGAAATACAAACGATTTTAATAACATATTATGAACAGCTATACGCCAATAAATTAGGCAATCTAGAAGAAATGGACACATTCCTGGAAAGCCACAAACTACCAAAACTGGAACAGGAAGAAATAGAAAACCTTAACAGGCCAATAACCAGGGAGGAAATTGAAGCAGTCATCAAAAACCTCCCAAGACACAAGAGGCCAGGACCAGATGGCTTCCCAGGGGAATTTTATCAAACGTTTAAAGAAGAAACCATACCTATTCTCCTAAATCTGTTTGGAAAGATAAAAAGAGATGGAGTATTCCAAATTCGTTCTATGAGGCCAACATCACCTTAATTCCAAAACCAAAGACCCCACCAAAAAGGAGAATTACAGACCAATATCCCAGATGAACATGGATGCAAAAATTCTCAACAAGATACTGGCCAATAGGTACCAACAGTACATTAAGAAAATTATTCACCATGACCAAGTAGGATTTATCCCTGGGACACAAGGCTGGTTCAACACCCGTAAAACAATCAATGTGATTCATCATATCAGCAAGAGAAAAACCAAGAACCATATGATCCTCTCATTGGATGCAGAGAAAGCATTTGACAAAATACAGCATCCATTTCTGATCAAAACTCTTCAGAGTGTAGCGATAGAGGGAACATTCCTCAACATCTTAAAAGCCATCTATGAAAAGCCCACAGCAATTATCATTCTCAATGGGGAAGCACTGGGAGCCTTTCCCCTAAGATCAGGAACAAGACAGGGATGTCCACTCTCACCACTGCTATTCAACATAGTACTGGAAGTCCTAGCCTCAGCAATCAGACAACAAAAAGACATTAAAGGCATTCAAATTGGCAAAGAAGAAGTCAAACTCTCCCTCTTCGCCGATGACATGATACTCTACATAGAAAACCCAAAAGTCTCCACCCCAAGACTGCTAGAACTCATACAGCAATTCGGTAGCGTGGCAGGATACAAAATCAATGCCCAGAAATCAGTGGCATTTCTATACACTAACAATGAGACTGAAGAAAGAGAAATTAAAGAGTCAATCCCATTTACAATTGCACCGAAAAGCATAAGATACCTAGGAATAAACCTAACCAAAGAGGTAAAGGATCTATACCTTCAAAACTATAGAACACTTCTGAAAGAAATTGAGGAAGACACAAAGAGATGGAAAAATATTCCATGCTCATGGATTGGTAGAATTAATATTGTGAAAATGTCAATGTTACCCAGGGTAATATACACGTTTAATGCAATCCCTATCAAAATACCATGGACTTTCTTCAGAGAGTTAGAACAAATTATTTTAAGATTTGTGTGGAATCAGAAAAGACCCCGAATAGCCAGGGGAATTTTAAAAAACAAAAGCATATCTGGGGGCATCAGAATGCCAGATTTCAGGTTGTACTACAAAGCTGTGGTCATCAAGACAGTGTGGTACTGGCACAAAAACAGACACATAGATCAATGGAACACAATAGAGAACCCAGAAGTGGACCCTGAACTTTATGGTCAACTAATGTTCGACAAAGCAGGAAAGACTATCCACTGGAAAAAAGACAGTCTCTTCAATAAATGATGTTGGGAATATTGGACAGCCACATGCAGAAGAATGAAACTAGACCTCTCTCTTGCACCATCCACAAAGATAAACTCAAAATGGATGAAAGATCTAAATGTGAGACAAGATTCCATCAAAATCCTAGAAGAACACAGGCAACACCCTTTTTGAACTCGGCCACAGTAACTTCTTGCAAGATACATCCACGAAGGCAAAAGAAACAAAAGCAAAAATGAACTATTGGGACTTCATCAAGATAAGAAGCTTTTGCACAGCAAAGGATACAGTCAACAAAACTAAAAGACAACCTACAGAATGGGAGAAGATATTTGCAAATGACATATCAGATAAAGGGCTAGTTTCCAAGATCTATAAAGAACTTATTAAACTCAACACCAAAGAAACAAACAATCCAATCATGAAATGGGCAAAAGACATGAAGAGAAATCTCACAGAGGAAGACATAGACATGGCCAACAAGCACATGAGAAAATGCTCTGCATCACTTGCCATCAGGGAAATACAAATCAAAACCACAATGAGATACCACCTCACACCGGTGAGAATGGGGCAAATTAACAAGGCAGGAAACAATAAATGTTGGAGGGGATGCGGAGAAAAGGGAACCCGCTTACACTCTTGGTGGGAATGTGAACTGGTGCAGCCACTCTGGAAAACTGTGTGGAGGTTCCTCAAAGAGTTAAAAATAGACCTGCCCTACGACCCAGCAATTGCACTGTTGGGGATTTACCCCAAAGATACAGATGCAGTGAAACGCCGGGACACCTGCACCCCGATGTTTATAGCAGCAATGGCCACGATAGCCAAACTGTGGAAGGAGCCTCGGTGTCCAACGAAAGATGAGTGGATAAAGAAGATGTGGTTTATGTATACAATGGAATATTACTCAACTATTAGAAATGACAAATACCCACCATTTGTTTCTACGTGGATGGAACTGGAGGGTATTATGCTGAGTGAAGTAAATCAGTCAGAGAAGGACATACATTATATGTTCTCATTCATTTGGGGAATATAAATAATAGTGAAAGGGAATATAAGGGAAGGGAGAAGAAATGTGTGGGAAATATCAGAAAGGGAGACAGAACGTAAAGACTGCTAACTCTGGGAAACGAACTAGGGGTGGTAGAAGGGGAGGAGGGCGGGGGGTGGGAGTGAATGGGTGACGGGCACTGCGGGTTATTCTGTATGTTAGTAAATTGAACACCAATAAAAAATAAATTAAAAAAAAACATCTTTCATCCATTTTCAGTTTATCATTGTGTATGGTGCAAGAGAGAGGTCTAGGTTCATTCTTCTACATGTGGCTGTCTAATATTCCCAACATCATTTATTGAAGTGACTGTCTTTTTCCAGTGGATAGTCTTTCCTGCTTTGTCGAATATTAGTTGACCATAAAGTTCAGGGTCCACTTCTGGATTCTCTATTCTGTTCCATTGATCTATGTGTCTGTTTTTGTGCCAGTACCACACTGTTTTATTTTTTATTTATTTTATTTATTTATTCATGAAAGACACAGTGAGAGAGAGGGAGAGAGGGAGAGAGAGAGGGGCAAGCAGAGAGGTAGAGATATAGGTAGAGGGAGAAGCAGGCTCCATACAAGGAGCTCAATGTGGGACTCCATCTCGAGTGTCCAGGATCACAACCTGAGCGAAAGGCAATAATAGCTCAATCACTGAGCCACCCAGGCGTCCCAGAAAATATATTTTTTAATTTTGTATTTATTTATGATAGTCAGAGAGAGAGAGAGAGAGAGAGAGAGAGGCAGAGACACAGGCAGAGGGAGAAAAAGGCTCCATGCACCGGGAGCCGGACGTGGGATTCGATCCCAGGTCTCCAGGATCGCGCCCTGGGCCAAAGGCAGGCGCCAAACCGCTGCACCACCCAGGGATCCCCCCACACACAAAAAATAATTTTATTAATAGCCCAGACTACAGTTAAGGTATTGTACTACCTCAAATTGGCACAAAATTGGGGTAAAAAAGAGCATTGAAACATGTTCAAAGAGCAATTTTATGTTACTTGCCATAACCTAACCCTTAAGGAAGTACAACTGAAGGCTGGAAAACATACTCTCAGCCCATGACATCTCCTTTGAGAAGAGAAGAAAAAGAGGGGCAACGGTCCAGCATCTTCAGCATTTTGGATGCATTGACTGATGGATCATTTTCTGTTTCATCTGACACAAAGCACTGATAAATCAATATATTTCACACTAAGACAGCTAAGAATAAGGGAAACAAAAAGATTTCTAGCAACCCAGCAAAGCCCTGTAAGATTCAGTTACATAGCCTTATGCTTCACTCCGGGGAGGGAGGAAAAACAGTGCTCTCTGCTTCCAAAGTCCCACACTTTCAGTTTGTGACCAAGAAACCAGGTTTTATGTTATGCCACCGTGAGAACTGATTGAACAAATTATTTTGGCGGGTACAGCTAAGAACAGAAGTACAGAAGTTTGGTGTTTAAGGGCAGCCAGAATCTCTACTTAGGCTGATTATTGGAGGTGTTTTGTATTTAGAGTAACTTCATAAAGACTAATGGATAACTGGTTCTTTAAATGTATAGACACTAAATCAAAGCTGCAAGAAACATGAAGAGTCAGGAAAAAAAGACTCAATAAATGAAAATTCCTAAGTGAAAGTTGGAGCCTTTGAATCACATTCACTTGTGTTGCTTATCTCCCTATCCTCCATCACTTGATAACCTTCAATTTATTCTCCATATTAATGAGTCTCTTTTTCATTTATAT
Organism: Canis aureus; assembly: GCF_053574225.1. NCBI lineage: Eukaryota > Metazoa > Chordata > Mammalia > Carnivora > Canidae > Canis > Canis aureus. The sequence continues at coordinate 59,792,357 of NC_135628.1, read as the reverse complement.
GTTCATATGTTTATATGTTTATTTTGTTTTATAGATTCCACATATAAGTAAAATTATATAGTATATATATATATATATATATATATATATATATATATATATGAGACACACACACACACACACACACACACAGAAAGAGATAGAGAAAGGCAGAGCCATAGGCAGAAGAGAAGCAGGATCCCTCCAGGGAGCATGATGTGGGACTAGATTTCAGGACCCCAGGATCATCACCTGAGCCAGACAGATACTCAAACACTGAGACACCCAGATACCCTACATTTCTCTTTTTTTGGAATCCTCGTCTGGTTGTTCTATCAGGATTATGGTAGCCTCATAGAATGAACTTGGGAGTTTTCATTCCTTTTCTATTTTTGGAACAGTTTAAATATTTGGTACAATTCACTTTTTAAATTTATTTTTATTTTTTTTAAGATTTTATTTATTTATTCATGAGAGACACAGAGAGAGGCAGAGAGAGGCAGAGACACAGACAGAAGAAGAAGCAGGCTCCATGCAGGAGCCCAATGTGGGACTTGATCCCGGGACTCCAGGATCACGCCCTGGGCTGAAGGCAGGCGCTCAATCACTGAGCCACCCAGAGATCCCCCCAATTCACTAAAAAAATATTTATTCATGAGAGACACACAGTGAGAGGCAGAGATATAGGCAGAGGGAGAAGCAGGCTCCATTCAGAAAGCCCGATTTGGGACTCAATCCCAGGACTCCTGGATCACACCCTGAGCCAAAGGCAGATACTCAACTGCTGGGCCACCCAGGTGCCCCAAGTACAATTCACTTTTGAAGTCATGTGGTTCTGGACCTTGCTGGAAATATTTTGATTATTGATTCAATTACTTTGGTTATTTACGTGTACCATTTTTCTATTTCTTCTTCTTACAATTTTGGTAGTTTATGTTTCTAGGAATTTATCCATTTCTTGCAGGTGGTCCATTTGATTGGAATATAGTTTTTCATAAAATTCTCTGTAATTGCTTGTATTTCTGTGGTGATGGTTTTTATTTATCCTTTCATTTGTGATTTTATCCCATTGTGTCCTTTCTCTTTTCTTTTTGATAAGTCCAGTTAGGGATTTATAACTTTTACTAAAATTTTCAAAGAACCAGCTCCTGGTTTCATTTGTTCTTCTTTTACTTGCTCTATAAGTATTAGGTTATGCTGCTTATTTGAGATTTGTCTTACTTCTTCTTGCTAGGCCTGTATTGCTATTAACTTCCCTCTTAGGACGGCCTTTGTTGCTCCTGAAGATTTTAGAGCATTGTGTTTTCATTTTTATTTGTCCTCATGTATTTTTTTAATTTCCTCACACCCAGTGCTCATCCCATCAAGTGCCCCCCTCAGTGCCCCGCACCCAGTCACCCCCAGCCCCCACCCACCTCCCTTTCTACCACCCCTTGTTTGTTTCCCAGAGTTAGGAGTCTCTCATGCTCTGTCTCCCTTTCTGATATTTCCCACTCATTTTTCCTCTTTCCCCTTTATTCCCTTTCACTATTTTTTGTATTCCCCAAATAAATGAGACCTTCCTGGTTGACACATTCATTGTTTAGTAGCATGTTGTTTAACATCCATGTATTTTTGGTCTTCTCAAATTTTTTTCTTGCGAATCACTTCAAGTCTCACAGCATTGTGATCAGAAAATATGCATGTTTTAATCTCAATATTTTTGTACATTCTGAGGCCTGATTTATGACCTAGGTTGTGATCTTTTCTGGAGAATGTCCCATGTGCATGTGAAGAGAATGTATATTCTACTGCTTTAGGATGAAATGTTCTGAATATATATGTGAAGTCCATCTTGTCCAGTGTGTCATTCAAACCATTGTTTACTTGTTGATTTTCTTCTTAGATGATCTGTTCATTGATGTAACTGTGGTTTTAATGTTACCTATTATTGTATTATTATTAGCTAGTTTTTGATGTTTATTATTAATGGTTTAATATATTTGAATGCTCCCATGTTGGGTGCATAAATATTTAGTTGTTACATCTTCTTGTTGGATGGTCCTCTTGATTATGACATAGTGCCCTTCTACATCTCTTGTTATATATTTGGTTTATTTATTTTTTTATTTATGATAGTCACAGAGAGTGAGAGAGAGAGAGGCAGAGACACAGGCAGAGGGAGAAGCAGGCTCCATGCACCGGGAGCCCGACGCGGGACTCGATCCCGGGTCTCCAGGATCGCGCCCTGGGCCAAAGGCTGGCGCCAAACTGCTGCGCCACCCAGGGATCCCATATATTTGGTTTAAAATCTATTTTGTATGATATAAGTATTGCTACTCTGGTTTTCCTTTGATATCCTTTTGTATGATGAGTATTTCTCCATTCTCTTTCCATCTTCAGATAACGTTTGGTCTCTGTAGGTTCCATTTAGATGGATCTCTCTCTCTCTTTCTCTCTCTCTCTCCCTCATCCATTCTTATACCCCATATCTTTGGATGGAAACATTCAGGCCATTTACATTTAGAGTAATTATTAATAGATATGCATTTTTTTGCCATTTTATTGCTTGTTTTGTCCTTTTTTTTCTGGAGATTTCCTCTGTTCCTTTCTTGCTTTATTACTTTTGGTCTTTCCACTCAAAGTATACCCTTTAATATTTCATGTAGGACTGTTTTAGTGTCCTTAGCTCTTTGGTTTTATCTGGAAAACTCTTTTCTTTAATAATAAATTTATTTTTTATTGGTGTTCAATTTGCCAACATACAGAATAACACCCAGTGCTCATCCCGTCAAGTGGCCCCCTCAGTGCCCGTCACCCACTCACCCCCACCCCCTGCCCTCCTCCCCTTCCACCACCCCTAGTTCATTTCCCAGAGTTAAGAGTCTTTATGTTGTGTCTCCTTTTCTGATATTTCCTACCCATTATAAATAATAGTGAAAGGGAATAGAAGGGAAGGGAGAAGAAATGGGTATCTGGAAAAATCTTTATCTCTCCTTCTGTTTTGGATTATTAGCCTTGCTGGATAGATTATTCTTGTATGCAGATTTTTCCCATTCAGTACATTGATATATCATGCCACTCTCTTCTGCCGTCCAAATTCCTTTCAGGAAATCTCTAGCCAGTATTACTGTAAGGTCTTTTCTTGTAAATTAAGGACTTTTTGCCTTTGAGTTTTAAGATTTTTTTTTCCTTTTTTGCATATTTTGTAAATTTAATTATTGTATGTCTTGGTGTTATTCTGATTTTGTTGATTTTGCTGGGAATTATCTTTGCCTCCTGGAATTGGATGTCTGTTTTCTTCTCTAGAGTAGAGAAGTTTTCAACTATTATTTCCTCAAATAAATTTCCTGCCTTCTTTTCTCTATTTTTTCCAGGACTCCTATAGTACGAATGTTAATGCATTTGATGTAGCCACTCAGTTCCGTGTTTATTCTCATGTCCCATTCTTCTTTCTTTCTTTTGTTCAGCTTAGTTAGTTTCCATTATTTTATTTTCTATATCACTTATTTGTTCCTCTGCTTCTTCCATCCTTATGTTCATTGCAGCCAATCAGTTTCAAATCTCAGTTATTGCATTTTTCATTTCTGACTTTTTTTTAACTCTTTATCTCTATGGTAAGAGCCTGTTTGAAGTCTCCGTTCTATGGACCTCTGGGTGGCTCAGTGGTTGGGCATTTGCCTTAGGCTCAGGGCATGATCCCTGGATCTGGGATCAGGTCCCTTGTTGGGCTCCCTGTAGGGTGCCTGCTTGTCTTTCTGCATATGTCTTTGCCTCTCTCCCTCTCTCTTTGTGTGTCTCTCATGAATAAATAAATACTTCTTTAAAAAATAAAATAAATAAATGCAGTCTCCATTCTTTTCTCAAGCCAAATATTATCCTTATGATTATTGCTTTAAATTATCCATCAGGCATGTTACTTATATTTTTTAATTATATTCCTGGCTATAATCATTTATTTTCCTTTCTTTTGGGGTGAATTCCTCCATCTTGGCATTTTGTTATGTCTATGTGTTAGGAAAGCCTGTGATGTTTCCCACTCCTGAAAGTAATGGGTTCATGAAGAAAAATTCTGGGCCTGGTACCTCAGGGAGTGTCTCTCACATTTGTTGGGTGCACTCTGCTGCTGTGTTTTGGCTTCTGTATCGTTCAGGCATGTGCAGAGGCTCTTCTTGCTTGCAATGGGCAGTGTGTAGTACTTGGCTAGAGTGTGGTAAGTTTTAACTAGGTGTGATCTGGTCTGCTTATGAAAAGAGACCTGATGGTACTTCCATGATTCTCTAGTTAGAATACTTGGTGTGGGAGGGATTTCTGCTGGTCTTCTGGGGAAGGGGTCTGCCTCCCTGGGACAGAGGCAAACTTCACATGAAGGGCAGCACTGACAGAGTGCAAGGGTATGGGGCCTGGTATAAGCAGGTTTGAGTTAGGCAGTCACTGTCAGCATTGTGGCACCAAGGTGGTTTTGTGTTTATACCGAGGTGTAGGGGAGGGAAATGGTCTCAAGTATCTGCTTTGTTCCTGGAGTGGTGTCTCCACACTTAGTGCTCTCAGACAATGACCCCAAATACAGCAAACAATGCCCCCATGTGTCTCAGGCGCGCGCGCGCGCACACACACACACACACACACACACACACACACACACAGATTATAACCTACACATTGTCTGTCCCTGGGCTGTTTTCTTGCCTTCTCTCTGGGAATAGCAAAGCACTCTTTATGCTCTATCCCAGCCAAGCCTGCTGACATTCAAAACTCTAAGCTCTGTGGATGTTGGTGTTGGCAGGGTCCTGTGCAGACCCCTTGGGGAGGCTCTCAGTGTGCTGGGACCAAGGGAGGCTTGACAAAAAAGAGAGTTTTGTCAGAATGCAGGGGCATGGTACTTGGAGCAGGGAAGCAATACAGCCAGCCAGTGTGCAGGCCCCACTGCTTTTGCCAGGTGGCTCTACATTTATGCTGAAGATGGGGGAGGAAAACAGCACTCGGTAGCTCCTTTGGTCCTTGAGGGGAGTTCCATGGAATGCTACCTCTCAGGGTTGTGTTCCAAGAAAAACAAATAATCTCTTCACCGTGTGCCCTGGGTGTTGCTCAGATCATGCCATCTTCCCCTGGCTTGTTTGCCTGCCTTCTATCCAGAAGCATGGCAGCACCCTCAGGGCTCGATTCTAGCCAAGCTTGCTGACCTTTAAAAGTCTAGTCTTCAAACTATGTTGGTTGCAAATACTCATGAAAATCAGCTTCTCTCATTTTTCCAGCCAGTGGCTTTGGGGAGGTGTGCTCCTTATGCAGTCCCTTGTAATATCCTCTCTCTCTCCCTCTCATCTTTCTCCACAATAAGGGCTTCTTCTCTTATGCATCACCTATGATCCATTTCTCCCCCAAACTTTGCCTCTGAACTTTTTACCTTCCTCAATGTGGCCTATTCTTTCCTTGTAGTTGCATAGTTTATTCTCTCAGTCTTCATGTTGATTTCTTGGATATTCTGAATGATTTAATAATTATCCAGTTATGTGCCATGGATGAGACAAGCCCAGTGTCCTCCTACTGTGCCATCATCTTAGCTTCCTCACACCCACTGGTTTTTAAAACTCTTGGAGTTAGGGCCCACTAAATTTTAAAGCTCCTAGAGTTAAGCCTTGTTGATTATCAAAACCAAATATTTTGGGATCTCATTTTCCCTCCATGAGTCCCCAGTGCCAGAGGTTTTAAGTGTGGGGTTTTATTTTCTCACATCTCTGTGCTTGTGATGTCTCTTCTGTTTGCAGTTGGTGGGATTTGGTTTAGTTCACAACTACACCTCTTCCTCTTTTACCCTCTTCAGCTTGGCCTTCTTTCCAACTGTGGATGATCTATTTTCTAGTCTTTGTGTTTAGAGTTAATTGCATAGGTGCAGTTGTTGCCTCATTGTGTCCATGGGTACTCTGCTAATCTGTCATCTTCCATCCAATCTCTCTAGGAATTATTAAACTTGAAATAGAAACAGGCTTAAAAATGCACAATAATGTAAAGAAGTTTAAGACTCACTAGTGAAAAATCTATTGACAAATACAGACTACTGTAATACTACAATAGTGGTGTGTAATTCATTTTTAAATTTGGTACACAGGTAACAAACATATTAATAACAGTGACTGAAAACATGTTATTGGATATACAATATAAAATATGTAAATTAGCATAAAGTGTAGAAGGGAGAAGATTGTAGAGCTTTGCAATTAAAGTAAGTTGCTATAAAGTTTCCATAAAGAAAGCATCTCTAGAAGATACACAAAAGAACAAGAACAAAAAATCAAGGTGTATCATTACACAAAACTAACAAATTATAAAAGAAGACAGTGAGAGAGGGAAAGAGATACAAAAATCTTTTTTAAAAAGATTTTATTTATTCATGAGATACACAGAGGGAGGGAGAAGGAGGCAGAGACACAGGCAGAGGGAGAAGCAGGTTCTATGCAGGGAGCCCGACATGGGACTCAATCCTGGGACTCCAGGATCATGCCCTGGGACAAAGGGAGGTGCCAAACCACTGAACCACCCAGGGATCCCCAAGACACAAAAATCTAAAAGACAAATAGAAAACACTTAACAAAATGACAATAGCAATTCATACTATTAATAATTATTTTCAATCAAAAGGCTTAAACTCTCCAATTAAAAGACAAATGGCTGAATGGTTTTAAAAAAATGATAGAAGTCTACGCTACCTGCAAGGCAAACATAGGCTGAAAATAAAGAGATAGCAAAAGATATTTTATGCAAATGATAACCAAAGTACCACAAGAATGTCTATATTTATATTAAACAAAATAAACTATTTGAAAAAATGACAATGAGATAAATATGGTCATTATTTAATGATGATCAGTTCATTAGGAAGATATAAAATTATAAGTATGTTTGAACCTGAATAGGAAGATCTGAATGTATACAATATACATCGACAAACTTAAAGGGAGAAATAAATAGCAAAATAGAATAATAGGAAAATTAATTGTCTTATTTTTAATAATGGATAGAATACCAATAGAAAATCAACAAGGAAATAGCAGGTTCTACTACACTATAGAAAAAAAAAAAACCTAGGAGATGTATACAAGTCATTCTTCCCAACAGGAACAGAATACACAATTATTCACAAGTATTTTTGGGAACTTCTCAAGGATAGGTCACATTCAAGTTTAAAAATTCTTTAAAAATATGAGAAGATTCAAATCATACCAAGTATATTTTCCAATCACAGTGATATTAACCTAGATATCAATAACAGATGGGAAAAAAGAAAATACACAAATTACATAACACACTTGTGAACAACGAGTCAAAGGAGGGAATAAAGGGGAAAGGAGAGAAAATGAGTGAAAATATCAGTAAGGGTGACAAAATATGAGAGACACCTAAATCTGGGAAAAGAACAAGGGGTGGGATCCCTGGTGGCGCAGCGGTTTGGCGCCTGCCTTTGGCCCAGGGCGTGATCCTGGAGACCCGGGATCGAATCCCACATCGGGCTCCCGGTGCATGGAGCCTGCTTCTCCCTCTGCCTGTGTCTCTGCCTCTCTCTCTCTCTCTGTAACTATCATAAATAAATAAAAATTTAAAAAAAAAAATAACAAGGGGTAGTGGAAAAGGAGGTGGGTGGGGGGTTGGGGTGACTGGGTGATGGGCACTGAGGGGGGCACTTGGCGGGATGAGCCCTGGGTGTTATGCTATATGTTGCTATATGTTGGCAAATTGAACTCCAATAAAAGAAATAAAATGTAAAAACAAAGGAGAAATCAAAATTGAAGTTAGTAAATATTTGGAGGTAAAAAAAAGAAATGAAAACATTTCTGTGGTTTAGCATTTGTTTTTGGCTCAGGTCCTGATTCTGGGGTCCTAGGATTGAGTCCAGCCTTGGGCTCCCTGCAGGGAGTCTGCTTCTCCCTCTGCCTCTGTCTCTGCCTCTTTCTCTGTGTCTCTCATGAGCAAATAAATAAATCTTTAAAAAAACATTCAAATAATGTAACCTTACACCTTAGAGGTTCAGAAAAGTAAAACAAAATTAAGGCCAAAGTTATAGTAAGGAGGGAATAATAATAAAGATTAAATTAGAAATGAACAAAATGGAAAACGAAATACAATAGAAAAAATTAATGAAACTAAAAGTTGTTTTTTTGGGCAAGCCCTTAGTTAAGCTAGCTTAAAAATAATCCTCATCTTATTAAAATTATTAAAATTGTAAATGAAAGAGGATAAACTACAACTGTAACCAAGTGGCACAAGGAATTTTAAGAGACTACTATGAAAAATTACATGTCAACATATTGGATAATCCAAAATAAATGGATAAATTTCTAGAAAAATGAAATCTACAAAGACTCAATCACGAAGAAATGGAAAATCTGCACAAACCAATAATGCATAAGACATTTGACTCAATAATTTTAAATTTCCAAACAAAATAAAGCCCAGAATCAAGTAGGTTCAGTGGTCAATTTCACCAAATATTTAAAGAAGAATTAACACCAATACTTCTCAAAATTTTCCAAGAAATATAAAAAAAGAAGACTTCCAAATTTAAAGTCCAGCATTATTCACATATCAAAGACAAAGACTGTAACAAAAGAAAACTACATACCAACATCCTTGATTAATATAGATTAAAAAATCCTCAAAAACTACTAGAAACTAAATTTAATGGTACATTAAAAGGATCAAACACCATGAACAACTCACTTAGGATGCAAAAATGGCTCAATATATCTGAATCAATCAGTCAAATCAATTAGCAATCCAAATCAATCAAACATCATGTTAAACAGAATTTTTTTAAATTATCATCTCAAAACTCTCAGAAATCTCAGAGTAGACATAATTTACCTCACCATAATAAAGCTGTTATGTAAAAAGTCCACAGCTAGCATCATACTCAATGGTGAACATTTTTCCTTTAAGATCAGAAACTAGGTGGGGATGCATTGGTGGCTCAGTCAGTTAAGTGGCTAGCTCTTGGTTTTCAGCTCAGATTATGATCTCAGGGTCGTCAGATTGAGCCCCATGTTGGGCTTTGCACTCAGTGAGTAGTCTTCTTGAGATTCTCTCTAATCCTCTTCCTCGGTCCCTCCCCCTACTCATGCTTACTCTCTAAAATAAATAAATCACAAGGAAAGAAAAAAAAATCAGGAACTAGACAAAGATGCTCACTTTCACTACTTCTATTCAATGCAGGTTTTAAATCAACCAATTAGGCAAGAAAATAATAGTCACTCAAATCAGAAAAGCAGCTATTTCTGTGTGCAGCTGACATTAATATTATATGTAGGAAAATTTGAAGACCACTAAAATAATGAAAGGTAATAAACAAATTTAGCAGATTTTCAGGATGAAAAATCAAAATTTAAAAATCAGTTGCATTTCTATAACTAACAACAAGCTATACAAAAAGAAAATTAAAAAAGAGTCCCATTTAAATTAGCATCAAAAAATAAAATATGTAGACAAAAACTTAACCAAAGAAATGAAAGGTTTATACACTGAAAACTATAAGTTAATGAAAGAATTTAGAATAAGAAATAAATTGGAAGTTGTTTATTTTTATGAATTTGAAGAAAAATATTACTGAAATATTCATAGTACCCAAAGCAGTACACATATTGAATGCAACCCCTATCAGAATCTTAATGATATTTTTTAACAAACATAGAAAAAACTACTAAAATTCATATGGAATCACAAAGACCCAGAATAAACAAAGCAATCTTGAGAAGGAAGAATAAGACTAGACTTACATTTTCTGACTTCACAATCTGTTACAAAACTAGAGCAAATTAAAATTAGAGGATGGTGCTGGCAAAACAAAAGACAAAACAAAAACAGACATATAGACCAATGAAACAGAATAGAGCCCATAATATACCTGCATACATACAGTCATCTGATCTTTGACAAGAGTGCCAAAAATACACAATGAAGAAAGAAGATATTTTCAATAAATTGTGTTGGTAAAAGGGAAAAGAGTGAAAACAACCTTTCTCTCACGTCACAAACAAAAATCAACTCTAAATGGATTAAAGACTTAATTGTAGTACCCAAATCTCGCAAACCCCTAGAATAAAACATAAAGAAAATCTTTATAAAACTTATCTTGGAATTATTTCTATGACAACACAAATTTTTTAAAAAGTAGACAAGATCACATCAAATAAGAGCTTCTGCACCAAAAGGAAACAGTCAACAACATAAAGGGCAAGCTACAGATTGGGAAAAAATATGTTCAAATGACATATCTGATGACATATTAGTATCTAAATATACAAAAAACACTCCTACATTCAATATAAAAATTTTCCACAAATAATACAATTAAAAATGGGCAAGAGGTTGAATAAATATTTCTCCAAGAAGACACAGCAACAATTATATGAGGAGATGCTCAGTACCCCTAAATCATCAGGGAAATGCGAATCAAAACCATAAGATATCATCTCATTCCTATTAAGGTGGTCAGTATCCAAAATGACAACACCACCAGAAAATGACGTCCCGGTGAGCATTTGAATAAACTGAAGCCCTTGTACACTGTTGGTTGTAATGCAAAATGGTGCAGTTCTCATGTAAAAATATTGTGGAAGCTCCCCAAAAATTACAAATAGAGCTCTGATATGCTTAGCCATCCCACTTCTGGGTATTTATCCAAAAATCTTGACATTAGGGTCTTATAGAAATATATACACTCTCATAATCATGGAAGTTGGCATTTTCATGGTAGCTAAGAAATGGAAACAACCTAAATATCTCTCAATAGATAGAGAAAGAAAATGTGGTATACATTAGAATATTTAGAATATTATTCAGTTTTAAATACTAAGGAAATTCTTTGATATGAGACAATATCTATAAACCTGGAGGGCATGTGCTAAGTGAAATAAACCACTAACAGAAGAAAAAACGCTTTATAATTCCAATTATATGCAGTATCTAAAACTGTCAAATTCATAGAAGTAGCAGAATTGTGGTTGCCAATAGCAGACAAACACAGGGGATTATGATTGCTCTTCAACAGGTATAAAATTTGAGACACTAGATGAATTAGATATCTGCTGTATAAAACTATGTCTATAGTTAACAATTCAGTATTTTGCAGTTAAGATTTTGTTTAGAGCGTAGCTCTTATGTGTTCTTACTACAATAGAAGAGACCTTTTTAAGAAGATGAAAAGAAAGTTACAGACTTGGAGGAAATATGTATAAACTACCTATCTGACAAAGGATTATACCAAAATATATATTAGACTTTGAATTCAATAAAATAATCTACTTAGAAAATAAGCAAATAATATGAACAGGCACTTTACTGAAGAAGATCCATATATTGCAAACAAACACCTGAAAAAAATGTTTAACATCATTAGCCATTAGAGAAATGCAAATTAAAGTCACAAGGTATCACTGTACTCCTATCAGAAGAACAGAAAGAAACCGCAGTTCCAACAAAAGCAGGAGAAGTTACAGAGAATCCAGATGTCTCATAGATTGGCTTTGGTAAAACAAAATGGTATAGCCATTCTGGAAATGTCATCTCATAAGTGCATTCTTGAGCATGTATCCCAGAGAACAAATGCTTATGTTTACACCAAAAAAAACCCCAAAAAAACCTATATATAGTAACAGTGAATTTAGTCATAATGACCAAAACCAGAGATAAACTAAATATCCTTCAACATGGAAATAGTTAAACAAACTGTGATACATCCATAGCATGAGATACTACTTAGCAATAAAAGTAAATGAGTGATTGATATGTTAAAAAACTTACATAGATTTCAAAGGAATTATACTGAAGGAAACAAAAAATACCAAAGGGTCACATAATATATTATCCTATGTGTATAACATCAAAATAACAAAACTACAGAGATGGGGAGCATATTAGTGAGTTGGGGGCTAAGGAAGGAGCATAAAGAATGAGATCAATGTTACTATAAAAAATTTGTATGAGGGATCTCTGTGATGGAATCATTCTGTATCTTGCCTGTGTTGGTGGTCACACAAATTTACACATATGAAAAACTATATAAAAAACTGGTGAAATGTGATTAAGGTTAGTAGATCACGTCAATTCCTGATTGTAATTAAGGGAAAATGTGTGAAGCATAGAATAGATCATTGTATGTTATTTCTCATAACTGCATATTAATCTATATCTTAAAAGTTAAAGTTAAAAAATGGTAGTTAAGACCTATGCATACCAACAACTTGTGGTGTTTCCAGGGGAGAGAGAGTCAAAACATGATTGTTTTTCCAAAGTATAGTCTGTGACTTCATACTGACATAAATTAGTGAAAAGGAAAAAAAGGAAGCAAGGAGAAGGAAGGAAGGAAGACAAAAAAAGAAGGAAGAGAGGGAGGGGAAAAAACAGTTTGTATAGGATTATTCCAAATAATTTATGTAGATACTCCACACCTCATGAAGGTGAAGATTGACCTGCCTCCTACCTTGAGTGTGCACTGTACTCAGTGGTTTGCTTCCAAAGAGAAGGACATAGGTCCAAGTCCCTGGTCCACCGTGTCGGGTACACTTGGACCCAAGCTCGAACTTGTAAACAAACCCTCCTGTGTTTGCATCGGTGTCGGCTCCTTGGTGGTTTCTCAGATTCGCAATTTTGGGCACGACATTTGGGGGCTCGTCCGGGATCCTAGAAACCTCCAGGACCCCATCCTGAGGGTTTCATGCTTGGGGAGTGCACTCAACTTTTTCCACATTTTGCGCGCATATTCTCTGAGAGCTCTACCTGTAGGAATTCCAATCTATATTGGGTCGGCATTGGCTTAGGCGGACACGCTGGCGGGCGTCGACTGGGGGTCTTGAGGAGACGTCCCTTGTCCCCACTGGGAGGACAGGGTCCTCATCTGTAGGGAGGACGGAGGTCCTCATGTAAGGAGGGCCGGCTGCCAGCCCCCCGGGTTGCTTTTTGTTTTGTCTCCGTGGCCGCACTGGAACGTTTGTCTGTTACTGTGTTCTTGTTACCTGTTTGCGCGCTGGTCTGTGTTACTGTGTCCTTGTTAACTGTTTGTGCGTTTGACTGTGTTATTTGTTAACTGTCATAACTGTCTGTGCCTTGGTGTGGACGGGGGACATAATGGGGCAGACACAAACCACACCCTTGTCCCTTATGCTCTCCCACTTCTCGGATGTTAGGGAAAGAGCTCTTATTCTGAGCATAGACATACAGAGAGAGAGATTCCAAAATTATTGCATATCAGAATGGCCAATATTCAACGTGGGATGGCCCAGAGAAGGAACTTTTCACCTACCTATTATCTTACAGGTTAAGGCCGTGATCTTCAGGGACAAACCAGACGGCCCCCCTGACCAGGTGCCCAACATCCTGGCCTGGCAGGACATGACCGAAAATTCCCCTCCTTGGCTAAAACCCTTTTTACCCCCCAAAGCACACAACTCAGCTGAAGGTAAGGAGAGACTCCGGGTCCACCGCCAGACTCTAATGGCAGGTCTCCAGGCTGCCGCGTGCAAGACGACCAATCTGGCCAAGGTCTATGATGTGAGACAGGGTAAGGATGAGAGTCCAGCAGCCTTCTTAGAGGGAGTCATAGAGGCTTTTAGGCAGTACACCCCTATGAACCCAGAAGCCCCGGAAACAAAGGCTGCAATTATCATGGCTTTTGTTAACCAGGCCGCTCTGGACATTGAAAAGAAATTGCAAAGAGTAGAGAGACTGGGAGAGAAGAGCTTGCAGGACTTAGTGATAGTAGCAGAACGAGTCTGTAATAATAGAGAAAGTCCGGAAGAACAACAAACCAAACTAAGGGACCGGCAGACCCAAAACCTGGCCAAGATCCTGCTGGCCACATCCATGGATGACCCACAGGAAAGATGGAGGCACCTCAAGAAGCTGGCCTCAGGGACAGGTAAGGAGGATGGCCCTTGTCCCCGTCGGGAGCGCCCTAAGATGAACAAAAACCAATGTGCTTATTGCAAAGAAGAGGGCCCCTGGTAAAAAACTGCCCTAACAAAAGATCTAAGGCCCCTGCCAAGATCTTGGAAATGCAGGACCTGGACGATTAGGGGAGTCAGGGTTTGGCAACCCCCCCCCCCCCCGAGCCCAGGGTAACTCTTAGAGCAACTTGTTGAATTCCTAGTGGACACTGGGGTACAACATTCAGTTTTATTACAAGCCCAAGGGAAATTGGCAAGCAAGACTTTATGTAAGGGGCTACGGGCACCGAACAGTACTCATGGACTACCCGAAGAACTGGGGATCTTGGCATGCGCTGGGTATCCCACTCCTTCATGGTCATCCCTGAGTTTCCCTACCCGTTGTTAGGTCGGGATTTGCTCACCAAGATGGGGGCACAAATTCGCTTCCACCCCAAAGGGACAAAAATCCTAAAAAAAGAGGGGCACCGGATTCAGGTGCTTGTCCTGAGTTCAGAAGACAAATATTGTCTCCACCAAACGCCCTCAGCCCCAATGACTGACATTGACTGTTGGCTGCAGGAATTTCCCCAAGCGTGGTCAGAACCTGGGGGATTTGGGCTGGCCCGGCACCGACCAACCATAACTAAAACCAGGGGCCGACCGTGTCAGGGTCTGCCAACACCCCATGCCTCTCATCTCCCTAGCCCAGACTGGGACCCCCATCTGCATGACTGTCAAGAAATTTTGGCACAGGTGCATGGAATCAGAGCTGATCTCCAGGACCAGCCACTGCCGAACACCAAAGCCACCTGGTACACAGACGGCAGCAGTTTCCTCTGAGAAGGAATCAGATAAGCGGGGGGCAGCTATAACCATGGAAATGGAGACCCGATGTGGGGGCACCAACCCTGCCCTGTTGTGCCCAAGATTGCGAATCCGAGAAACCACCAAGGAGCTAACACCAATGCAAACACATGAGGGTTTATTTGCAAGCTCGGGCTTCGGTCCAAGTATACCCGACACAGCGGAGCAGGGACTTGGACCCCAAGGTGGGTTTTAGCTTAGTTTTAAGGGCTGGTCTTGGGGACCTTCCGAAGGGGGGAGCAATTTCTCAAGTTCCCTTTACATTCTGATATGGGGCTTTCAAGGGCATTGAGCTCTGTTCTTATTCTAATAGGGGCTTCCTGCCCTTGGCTTGGGCTCTGTTCTTATTCTAATGGGGGACTTTCTAGGACATTAAGCTGTAAGCTGTTTTCTTCCTGTAACTGAAGTAAGGTAAAGTTCAGCTCTTATTCACAGGGGCCTGGGATGGCTGCACTTGTGCTACTAACACTGAACTTAAAGTGGAATGGCCTTAATTTTCTTGGCCTCCACAGCCGACACCCCCAACTATACTGATGCTGATTTGCACTGGATCAAACGCTTGCCTGTGACCCAGTGCTTGCGTGGCTGGTGGAGGGCCGCAGACTCCAGCATCATCCTGCCAGAGGAACTGGGACGGCGAGGCCTATCCAGAATGCATCGGAGTACTCACACGGGAACAAGGAAGATGGAAGACCTCATACGACATGCAAAGATCACTATTAAAGACTTTGGAACAAAGATGGAGCAGATTGTGGTGAGCTGCTGCACATGCCAGTTAACTAATGCCTCTGCCCACGGATTTAACCTGGCTCCGAGGGGACTGCCCAGGGGCCTACTGGGAAGTGGACTTCACTGAGGCAAAACCTGGAAAATACGGATACAGGTATTTACTAGTGTTTGTAGATACTTTTTCAGGATGGACAGAAGCATTTCCCACCAAACATGAAACACCACAGACCGTGACCAAGAAACTGCTGGAAGACATCTCACCGAGGTATGGTTTTCCTGTTAAAATTGGATCAGACAACAGCCCAGGATTCGTCTCTAAGTTAACATGGGGAGTGGCACTAGTACTTGGGGCAGATTGGAAATTACATTGTGCATATAGGCCCCAGAGCTCAGGACAGGTAGAGAGGATGAACAGAACATTAAAGGAGACCTTAACTAAATCAGCCCTGGAGACTGGCGGGGACTGGGTGACTCTCCTCCCCTTCATTCCCCATATAAGATGGGACTGACTCCCTACGAGATCATGTTCGGTCTTCCTCCACCTGTTATCCCCAATTTAAAACCTGAGGGGCTTGCTGAATTTGATGGTCACCAACTCCTTTTCTCCCTCCAAATGTTACAATGAACCCATGAGCAGGTGTGGCCTAAGCTGAGGGCCCTCTACGAGACTGGGCCACCCTGAACCCTCATGGATATCGGACAGGTGACTGGGCCAGCACCAGACACTTCAACCTCGCTGGAAGGGACCTTACATCGTGATCCTGACCACTCTCACCGCTCTCAAGGTCGACGGGATTACTCCCTGGGTCCACTACACCCACTTCCAGCCAGCTGACCAACACTCTGTTCTCAAGGACTTTGTTCAGAAAGGAAAAGCCAACCGGACAAGAACAATCCCCTAAAGCTAAGACTGCACTGTTCTCACTTATTTCCCACCTTCAAGACTCCCTAGTCTGAGGTTGTCTTTCAAAATAGAAGGGGATCAGAACATGAAGATTCCTAACTCTGGGAAATGAACTAGGAGTGGTGAAAGGGGAGGTGGGTGGGGGTTGGGAGTGAATGGGTGACGGGCACTCAGGGGGGTACTTGACGGAATGAGCACTGGGTGTTATTCTGTATGTTGGTAAATTGAACACCAATAAAAATAAATTTATTATTAAAAAAACAACAAAATAGAAGGGGATTAGACTTAGTCTTCTTACAACAAAGGGTGGGGGTGGGGGGTTACATGCTGCCTTAAACCTAGGATGTTGCTTCTTCACTGAAATGTAAATGGGAGCAAGAACAGCAACAAGGTTGGTTCGAATCCTGGTTTAATCATTCCCCCTGGCTCACTCTGAGAGCAACCTGGACCCATGATTGGGTCCTTCCTTAGGTTCCTCTGAGAGGGGAAAATATGGAGGCCGAGAAAATTAAGGCCATTCCACTTTAAGTTCAGCGTTAGCACAAGTACAGCCATCCCAGGCCCCTGTGAATAAGAGCTGAACTTTACCTTACTTCAGTTACAGGAAGAAAACAGCTTTTAGCTTAATGTCCTAGAAAGCCCCATATTAGAATAAAAACAGAGCTCAATGCCCTTGAAAGCCCCTTATCAAAACGTAAACAGAACTTGAGAAATTGCTCCCCCCCTTCTGAAGGTCCCCTAGACCAGCCCTTAAAACTAAGCTGAAACCCACCTCGGGGCCCAAGTCCCTGCTCCGCTGTGTCGGGTATACTTGGACTCAAGCTCGAACTTGTAAATAAACCCTGGTGTGTTTGCATCGAAAACAAAACAAAACAAAACAAAACAAAAAAAACAAAGAGTAGGACATAGGGACACCTGAGTGCCTCAGTGGTTGAGCATCTGCCTTTTGGCTCAGGTCGTGATCCCGGGGTCCTGGGATCAAGTCCCACATTGGACTCCTGCAGGGAGCCTACTTCTCCCTCTGCCTGTGTTTCTGCCTCTGTGTCTCTCATGAATAAATAAATAAAATCTTAAAAACAAATTTTATTTTTAAAAATATTTTATTTATTTATTCATGAGAGATGCAGAGAAAGACACAGGCAGAGGGAGAAGCAGGCTCCAGGCAAGGAGCCTGATGTGGGACCCGATCCCGGGTCCCTAGGATCACACCCTGGGCTGCAGGCAGTGCTAAACCGCTGCGCCACCGGGGCTGCCACAAAACAAATTTTTAAAAAACAACAACAAAGAGTAAAGCATATAAAAAGGGGAGAAGGAGTAACTTTACATTGGAAAAATCTGGTGAAAATTACCCCAGACAAGTGACCAAGATTAGCATCATCAGTAGTAGGTCATATAGGCATAATGCACCCCTAAGAAGACATGATAATTAAGGGCACTTAATCTCTGCAATCTTCTTTTCTGAAACGCATAACCTTTGTCTAATGAGTAAAGCAAAAACAAAAACAAAAAACACAAAAAAATTGAGGAACATTGTATAAAATACCTGTCAGTACTCCTCAAAATTGTCAGAGCCATTAAAAACAAAGACCTGAGTGGCTCTCACACCCCAGAGAGTCCTAAGGGGAGTTGTTGACTAAATATAAATGTGATTCTTGAAAAGCAATCTGAAAAAGAAGGACATTAGGAAAGTGAGTGAAATATGAATAAAATATAGAATTTAGTTAATATTGGGATGCCTGGGTGGCTCAACGTTGAGCATCTGCCTTTGGCTCAGGTCATGATCCTGGGATCTGGGATCAAGTCCCACATCCAGCTCCTTGCAGGGAGCCTGCTTCTCCCTCTGCCTATATCTCTGCTTCTCTCCATCTGTGTCTTTTATGAATAAATAAATAAAATCTTTTTTAAAAAATTTTAGTTAATATTAATGTACAGATATCAGTTCTTTGGTTTTATGAAAGAACCAGGATAGGCTCCATAGTAATGTATATGTTAGCAATAGAGAAATCTGAATGAAAGATGTATGGTACTACACAAATTAATCCCTTTGTCTGTTTGCTGCTGTAGTAATATCTACCTACTTTTATTGCAGTACTCATCCCATACGTGATCTCTTTCTTCATTAATCAATCTCCCTCATTTTAAAATGCTTTAGTGAATTTATTTTTTTCAATTTTGAATTCTGTATATAGTATATAGCGTTTGTTGATCTTAATGAAATCTAATTTAATTAGTAGTGTCAAGTCAGTGTGTACTAAGAATAAGATAATCTTCCAGGAATAGGAAACCATAGGAACATTTAGGCAAAACCTAGACTTTCCATAGCTTGACATCTTGTTAACTGTAAGAGAGTGTTAAAAGATCAGTAACAGTACAAAGTAGATAATAAGCCAAAAGAGAAATGTCATAGTTAACCAGGAAAAAATATGTTGATATTTACTGCAGATATAAAGGAAGATTTCACTGAGGAGGTGACACTTGCATCTGACCTTAAAGAAAAGAAAAAATTTAGCTAACAAGATAAAGTAGAGGAGGTAATTCTATACGGGGAAATTAGGAATAGAGTGTGAATACAAAGGAAGGAGAAAATAAGAGATGTTAGAAAGGAAAAGTCAATAACTGGTTTAGTGGTTACATGGGAATAATGACCAAAATGCAAGAAAATTCTAAATTGGACCTCTGGGAAAACAATAGTGGTGCTGACAAAAAAGAAAATCAGAGCTTGTACTAGTAGATGGTTTGAAGACCTCTAATCATATCCTGGAGAGAATATTTCTCCAGGATGCTATACTTGGGTTCCTTAGCCCTTAATCAGAAACTGGCAGGGCTGTCATGAAGCTGCAATGTTTGGTCTGACCAGGCATTCCATAGTAAACCCCATGGCATTGAGGAATTAGGGAGATCTTAGCTCTGCCCACAATCCTACAGGCTGAGGACAGATATCCTATCAAGACCTACTCAGTTATGTGTTTTTACCTATTAAAAGAGTTTATGTTTTCCTCTTTAATAGTATATTCAGCATTTCCATTTAATAGTATATTCAGCATGCTGGAGTCTGCGGTACCCAGTTAGCAGTAGGAATTTTGAATATTTTATATTTTGTAAGAAATTTCAATGACCGAATACAAATTACAAGATAAGTGTCTTGATAAGGTAAGTAACCCAGTTTTCCTAGATTGTGAAAATCTGTTTAAGCTAACTCTATAGTTATTTGTCACTAGTATTTGTGAAGCTCAATCTTGGTAAGCAGATGATTTACCCAAGAATAGGACAGTGTTATTTGACTGTGACCTGGTTCTTTCTGTATATCACTTAAGTAGACATAATGATGTTGAGTCTCCTCCCATATAGCCCAACAAAATAAAATGCTGGAAAGTGCTTTGAAAGCAATAAGGGATCATAAGTCAAAATGAAGTAATACGTTTCAGTAGAAAAATAATTGTTTGTGCTAAAAGCATCTAGTTTGGTCCAGGTACAACATCCAGTGTTCAAAGGCCTGGATTCTAGCCCTAAGGTGATTGTGTATTTAACTCATTTTCAGTGAAAGCAACATGCTAAATTTAGAGAGAAAAATAACTTACCAGGTCCTTCCATCATAAATTTCATGGTTTAAGGGGTGAGACATATAAGAAAACATATAGTCACAAAACAATGATGAAATTTAGGTTTCAATCCAGGCTGTGATGAATATAGTTTGGAAGGAAAGTTTATAATAGAACCTAGCCAAGCTTTGGGATACCCAAAAGTAAGGAAATAGCTCTTGAACTAGACATTGGAAGCTGTATAGCATAGCACTTAAATCAGAGCTGTGCTCTACTTTTTTGAAAAGTTAGAGAATTTTCAAAGATCTGGACATTCTGAAATCTCAGTTTCTCACCATCTGATGAGTCTAGTTCAGGCATAAACAAACCACTGACTACACCAAGATTCACTTTAAGACAGGAGAGAGTAAGATGCATTCTGGCCAATTTTGCCATTATTATTATTTATTATTATTATTATTATTATTATTATTATTATTATCTTAAATTATGTCCACATCTAAAAGCAGACTAACTCATCCAGTCAATCAAACACCCAGTGACAGGAAGCAGATTATAATTGGCATGTGATCTCTTGGTTTGAAGGGGATCCACACAGAATGCTATAATAAAAGTTGGGTATGTAAAGAATATTGGCTATCAGTTGGCTATTTCTGGCAGTGCCACCACACAGAGGCCTTGGTGCTTCACAAGAAGTCTCAGGCTCTTAGTGTGAGCAAAGGGAGCAGATTTTGGTATTTTTATCATAATTTCTTCAAAAGTGGTTACTCTTTTTGGTGAACAAATGAATATCAAGTATCTTCATGGAAGCAATGAGTTGAAATCAAACTGTGCAAGTGTTAGAAAAGTAATCAATGACCTAGTATTTGAACATACTGTTTCTAAGGAGAGAGTACTGGATAAACATAAGCAACAGGTTCTTTTAGTCCTTCTATAAAAAACAAAAATCAAAACAGAACAAAAAACAAAGGAAACTTGAATTTCACTGTTAATGTTTACACACATACATACACACAGGTTCCAGAAGAGAGGAGTAGCCTAACGATTTAAAAATAATATTTTCAAGAATTTCATGAAAAAATAAATTTCACAGTTTTTCAAGAAGATAAGATAATAGGACACTGTATTTTATTTCACTACCATTTTGTTAGGATGGTTTTAAAATAATGATTTAATAATAAATTTTATCAAAATTTTGTTGCTAATGCAAAAGGCATAGACTTTTTTTTTTCTTTAATCTGTTCTAAATGGTGAACCAACTTTAGAGATATTCTGATGTTAGTCTTTCCTTATTTTAAATTTGAGTGATTATTTTTTTATATACCAGTATGGTCAATTTGCTATTTTCTTTATAGTTTTGGAAACTTTTCATGAATACAGTTTCTCTTTTTTGTACTGTCATTGTCTGATTTTTAACAAGGTCATATGAGTCTCATACAAAAAGAGGAGAATTTTCCCTCTTGTAATAAACTTATCAAAGGTTGTGTAGATATTTAAAACATTTAAAGGTATTAGAGGAGAAGACTAAATAGAACTAAGATAGTCTAAAAAGGAAAAAAAAATTGTAAATGTGAGGGAAAGAAGCCCTAAAGATTTTCCCTGTACCCATGAGTGGTATAATAGCTGTACCTAGTGGTTAAGAAGAGTATGAATTCTACAACATAAAGAACCCTATAAGATCATGTAGAAAGAAAAATTTCTGGGGCACCTGGACGGCGCAGTCAGTTAAGCATCCGCCTTCAGCTCAGGTGATGATCCTGGGGTCCTAGGATCAAGTCCTACATTGGACTCCCTGCTCAGAATGGAGACTGCTTCTCCCTCTGATCCTGGCCCTGCTCATGTTCCCCTTCCCCCTCTCTCAAATAAATAAATTAAATGTTAAAAAAAAAGGTAAGAAAGAAAGAAAACTTTCTCCCTTACTGATAATCTGAATTTACTATAGACCATGTGAATACAGTAAGTGTTTTCTCTGGGTGGAAAATAAGGCTAATTAGATTAAAATTTTAAATAATCATAAGTGCCTATAACACAAGATGTAGCCATAATGATCAATTTTTCCTTAAATTATAGTGGCCAGAGCCAAAAGACTTGAGTAAAGTAGAAGTGTTTTAGAATCAGAAAAATTCTTCTATAAATTAAATGAGCAACTTTTTTTTTTCCAAAGTCAAATAAAGCCTATGATATCTGACCTGGAAATAAGCATACATTTTTTCTTTCATTATAACATGTACACTCTGGTTTCTAAAAGTACATTAATTCATGGATAAGGAGGTGCCTGTGTGGCTCAGTTGGTCAAGTGTCTGCCTGAGTCCCACCTATGGGGCAGGAGTGGAGGGGGTCCCTGCTTAGCAGGGAGTCTGCTTCTCTGTTTCCTAGCTCATACTCTCTCTTTCACTCTGTCTCAAATAAATAAATAAAAATCTTTTAAGAAAAATCATGGATAAGGAGTATAGAAAAATATTAAGAACTGATTCAAGTGATTATGGATGAGTTGTTTTATATTTGCCATTGTTATCATTCTTAAATTTTAATGAGAAACTGCTTCATTTCTATAACATTTTTAATAACTCTGTTCTTACAGAGAGCCATGAGAAGTAGGAATGAAACAGAATCCACAGACTTCATTCTCCTGGGCTTCTTCCCTGAATTTAAACACATCACAGCCGTGGTCTCCTTCATTCTTCTGATCTACATGGCCGCCTTCACTGGCAACACTCTTCTGATCATCCTCATTTGGTTGTATTCCCATCTCCACACCCCCATGTACTTCCTGCTCAGTCAGCTCTCCTTAATGGACTTGACTTTGACCTCTAGCATTGTCCCCAAGATGGTGGCCAACTTCTTCTCTGGTTGGCGGAACATATCATTCCTGGCTTGTGGGACTCAAATTTTCTTCTCCCTGACTGTGGCCATTGCAGAATGCATCCTTATAACTCTCATGTGCTTTGATCGTTATGTGGCTATATGTGATCCTCTGCGGTACCCAGTTATCATCAATCCTAGAGTTTGCTTA
Source organism: Canis aureus (assembly GCF_053574225.1). Classification (NCBI taxonomy): domain Eukaryota; kingdom Metazoa; phylum Chordata; class Mammalia; order Carnivora; family Canidae; genus Canis; species Canis aureus. Next base: position 59,769,437 of record NC_135628.1, on the reverse strand, counting down.
CGGATGATTGCCATGTCTTGGGCTGGAGGGGCACTTACTTCTCTGGGTCACACTGTTTTTACCTTACATTTTAATATCTGCAACCCTAGAGAGATTCCCCACTTCTTCTGCGAAGTCATGGCTGTGCTTAGGATCGTCTGTGAGGATATCTCAGCCTATGAGAAGGCAGTGGTGATAACAAGCATCCTTGTTCTGCTTCTGCCATTATCTCTCATTTTGTCTTCCTATGTTCTCATACTCCTTGCTGTACTCCGAATGAACTCCCCAGAGGGCAGGAACAAGGCTCTAGCCACCTGCTCCTCTCACCTCTGTGTGGTGGGTCTCTATTTTGGTCCAGGTATGTGCATCTACATGAGACCTGGTTCTGCCAAGACTCCAAAGTTGAATCAGGGTCTCTTTCTATTTGGAACTGTCCTCACTCCACTCCTAAACCCTCTTGCCTATAGTCTCAGGAACAAGGATGTTCTAAGTGCACTGAAAAAGTTAATGGGGAGGTATCAGTCCTCAAAGTAAATGATAGAAATCCCAATATCAGTCATAGACAAAATAGGGATGCACCAGCAAAGGGGTATTTTGCCAGTTAAAAAAATAATCCCTTCAAGATCTTGGAAAAGTCAATTCATTTTACTGAGTTTATCTGCAGGAAAAAAATGTTTATCCTTTCCTCTTTCCATCTTAGAATTTCTTTCTAATTGTCCTAGATGGTGTGCTGATGAAGGAAAGGGAACTGTGCACATTAATTTTCTTCATGATTTATAATTGATGGTAGTGTGCAAGTTAGTATTTCCAAAAGTTTCAGGTTGATCCCATGAAAGAAAGGCCAGTTTTTGCATCCCTGGTTGAAAAAGAAAAAAAAAAAAGAAATTCACCTAGCACAGAGATACTTCAGGATAATTCCCGGTTAAAATAAATTAACGGACACAATGATAAATCATCAAGAATCAGATAAATTTACCAGTGTTGTTTTGCTCTAACAGGACTCTGAATTTTTCTTACTCCTGTGAAAATAGTCTTCACTCTATGTCAGTGCTTCCCAAGAGTGGTTTTCTGATGACTTGTGTTAGAATCATCTACTGACTTCATAAAATATACTACTTTTGTGCCCATATCAGATTAGCAGAATTGTAAACTGTTAAATTGGGCTCAAGAATCTGACTGGCAGACCAGTTAGTGCTTGCCATGTTTGCCAAGGGTTATGAGCCACTGATCTAATTATTGACCTAATTTTCTAGACTTGTAATGCAAAGTAATTTACTGATTGTAAAGTTTCCTGATGTCATTATAATGTATGTAATAGAATGAGTTAAAGTAGCTAGCAAAAACTAATATTATTTTTAAGATAATAGAGAATAAATTTTGTGTTTGGAATAGTTCATGATTTAAAAACATTGAGCACACAGAGTAAAAACAAACATTATATGGTTTCATTCATTTGGGGAATATAAAGAATAGTGAAAGGGAATAGAGGGGAAGGGAGAAGAAATGGGTAGGAAATATCAGAAAGTGAGACAAAACATGGAAGACTCCTAACTCTGGGAAACGAACTAGGGGTGGTGGAAGGGGTGGTGGGCGGGGAGTGGGGGTGACTGGGTGGTGGGTGGGCACTGAGGGGGGCACTTTACAGGATGAGCACTGGGTGTTATTCTGTATGTTGGCAAATTGAACACCAATAAAAAATAAATTTATTATTAAAAAATAAAATTATATAATTTGATTTAAAAAAGTAAAAATAAAAAGATAGGTTTATTATATAAAAATATTAATGCTTGAAAATATTTTAACAATTAAAATTTTAAGCAGGAGGTATTATAGATGTTTCCAAAGTATTGATATATATCAAAAATTGAAAATACAATATATAGCTGTCACACTAGGAACTTATTATATTTTATTTTTTAAAATGACTGAAATAACAGAAAAGCAGTTTTTCAATCAATAGGAAACACTCAGAAGGAGAGGTAACGACCTAACAACTTATCCCTTAATTATTTCAGAAGCCATCCATTGGACATTGTATTACAGAGATACAAAGCTGAGTTTTGGAAAACTTAAAATCTATGTCAAACTTCAATTGTGCCAACAATATTAACCATGGCCCCTTCATAATTGCTAGAGAGAATGAGATGAGAGAATCTGGTACAGAGAAGGGCCCTGAAAGTTTCCATTGAAATTGAGTAAAAATACCACTTAAGTGAAGGATAAGAATTATATTTAATCCATCTCAAATAAGCAGACTGTGTCATTTAATGGTTACTATCATGGGTTCTCACCACCCTGTTAATGATGCTGTAACACTCTGGTACTCCAAAGGGAGTCCACAGATAAGATTGTATTTAGAAGATGACACTAGGAAGAGGGAAGAAATACTCAATGAAGGAAGACAGTGCTAGCTGAAGAGTTTCTATTGAATAATATGTGTTCATAAAGCATGTTATTTATGTTTGACAGTTTTAAAAGTTTTATTTTTATACATAACTCATGTAAATGAGCATTTTTTATTTTTATAAATTTATCTTTTATTGGTGTTCAATTTGCCAACATATAGAATAACACCCAGTGCTCATCCCGGCAAGTGCCCACCTCAGTGCCCGTCACCCAGTCACCCCCACCCCCCGCCCACCTCCCCTTCCACCACACCCCTAGTTCGTTTCCCAGAGTTAAGAGTCTTTAATGTTCTGTCTCCCTTTCTGATATTTCCCACTCATTAGTGAAATGGAATAAAGGGGAAAGGAGAAAAAAATAAGCATTTTAACCTGGTGGAATTCACACCAAAGAGTTGGATCAGGAAGGCACTCATCTTGCACTTTAGACTACATGTCTGTGTCCCACTCTTGTTGGGGAAGCACCTTTACACAATATGACAATCTTGTAAGAGGAAATAATTATTTAAAATAACTAAGTACATGACCATTCAGAATAATTATGATTAAATCCAAATGAAATCATGTTTCTTTCATGTTTCTTCATTCTCATATTCATGACTTTCATTTTCTTCTTCTACTTTAATAGCTCTCCTACATGCATATACTTTGTTGTAGAACAACCTTAATGTCTTCTATAAATAAATAGAATATTAAAAATCAACCACATTAATATGAAAATAAACTTTTGTAACTGAATAAATTATTTTAAGATGGAAACTAGAACTCCATGGGGATAGGATATAGAAAATGAAGCTTTTATGAAAGATACAAAGTAACAACCATTTCAGGTGCCCAGAGACTCTGAAATGGTACAAATGTAAAATGGACATGACATCTGAGCAAGCAGGGGACAGGAGGCATTTGAAGACAAATATTTTTCAGATGGTTCTCTGAGTTAAGGCAGTTGGACATGGAAATAACTATGGCAGTCATCTCACCAGAAGACATTAGCTGAAATTTTTGGTAATCACCAATTTTACAACTTGCACATAGAAAATCAAAGGCATACAGGTTTACACATGGAATATCTTGAAAACTAAAATCCCTATAGAACATGAACAATTGGTCAAAGGCTTGCTTTTTTTTTCAACAGTTTTTGAGCATGCCTCACTATCCTCTAAGATTGAGTAGAGAAAATCATGGTAGAAGACAATGGTTTTGTGGTGACATTTTAATGATTTTGTTATTGTTAAACTATGAAAGAGCATCAGAATTTCTTCATTTATGTTCATGTGGGTATGACATTGGAGACCATGTTTGCTCATTTGTTCAAGAAATATTTTTTTGAGAACCTACTATATGTTAGACACTGGAGTTAAAGCAGTGAAAAAAAGAAAATCAGTGCTTTCATGGAGCTTACATTCTGACTGGGTAACATTAGATATAATAAAGAATATGTAACATGTTGATAAGTGATAATGAAAAATAAAGCAGGGAAGAAAGATAGAGAAGGATGCCTTTTGTATATATCATCTTCAGGGGAAGCATCTCTGAATAGGGAGCTTTTGAGCAGAGACATTAATGAGTAAAGAATAACAGTACATTTAGGGAAATTTTTTTCATACAAAAGAAAAAAAAAAGACTTTGGGAATAGAAGTGGGCCCAGCACGTTCAAGCGACGCTGATGAGGCTAGTGTGGTTGAAAGAGTGATAGAAGACACAGTCAGAGAGCACCATAGGCAAGTCTTCTAGGCCAATTAGAAAAGTCTTGCAATAGTCTAAGTGAGAAATGGTGGAAGTTTGAAGTGAGGTGGGATGTATCAGGTAAGGAGATGTGGTCCAATTCTGGACATAACTCAAAGGTAAGCTGGCATGATTTGTTGAAGATTATGAGATAGAGGTTGTGAGATAGCATGATTTGTTGAAGATTATGAGATAGAGGTTGTGAGATAGAGGAGTCAAGGGCAGCTCTGAGAGTTTAGCATGCAAAACTGGAAGAACAGCAATCTTAATTCTCTGGATTGAAAAGGAAGGCACATTACTTCTGCTTCACAGCTCATCGATAGATCTCCTGCAGTGGCCTTGGGACAAGAAGCACCTAGATGCTATGGGTCACTGCCATGAGATCTGTGCTGGTTAGTCTGTTTGACCCTACTCTCTCCTGGCCTGTGTGGACCACTATCCAGACTATATCACCCCAATTCCCTTGTATTCTGACTTCCTGCTATACTTGATCTATGAGAGGCACCTGCATATTAGAAGGAAGAGGGAAGAGTATTTATGATCTTGCTCTTACCAGGATGGGTTTGAAGAATGATTGCATTCCTTCACCAAGGTCATAACCCCTATGGGCAGCTCTCTTAGTTCTGTAAATACCACTCCCTTCCCTCCAGATAAAGGGACACAGTGTTTCCACTGCTAGCAACCAGCCCCTTTACTCTGCTGTTTCCCATACCCTGCTCTATTTCTGAACATTATATTTTCATCCTCACTGTCTTCCTTGTGGTTTCAAGGCTTTCTTTAGTGTAATGCTTAGATTCTTTCTCTTTTGCCTTTGTATACCTATTACAGTGTGTGTGTGTGTGTGTGTGTGTATGGTTGCATTTAGGTTCATATATAACATATTCTGTGTATTGCAGCCTATATTAAGTTGGTTGTTTAAGTTCAAAGACATTCTAAAAGAGCATGTTTTACTGCTAACTCCACATTTTATGCATATGCTGTCATAGTTTACCTCCTTTTAATTTCTATGTGCTTTGACTAATTTTTTCTATACATAGTTGATTTTTTACATTTGCATTTTAACCTCTATACTGGCTTTATAAATATTAATCTCCTACCTTTATAATATGCTTTTCCTGTGATTTTTTTTCTTTTCATACTTTTCTAACTTCTACTCGAGGTCTTTTATTTCTATTAAAAAATCAATTTAACATTTCCTGTAATACGGGTCTAGTGGTGATAAACTCCATTAACTTTTTTTTGTCTGGAAAACTATTTCTCTCTTTTTCTATGCTGAATAATAACATTGCCAGGTAGAGTATTCTTGGCTGTAGGGTATTTCTTTCAACAGTTTGAATGTATCATGCCAATCCCTATGAACTGTAAAGTTTTTTGTTTTTCGTTTTTAGGAAAAAATGTTCATCTGATAGCCTTATAATTTTCATTGTATGTAACCATTTTCTCTCCTCCTGTATTTTAAGATTCTGTCTTTATTTTTATTTTTACCACTTTATTTATTTAGTTTTAAAGACTTTATTTATTCATGAGAGAAACAGAGAGAAAGAGGAAGAGACATCACAAAGGGAGGTGCAGGCTCCGTGCAAAGAGCCTGATGCATGACTTGATCCAGGGACTTTGGGATCACAACCTGAGATGAACGCTGAGCCACCCAGGCATCCCACAACTTTAATCATTATGTGTTTTGGTGTACACCTTTTTGGATTCATCTTAGGAGTTCTCTGTTCTTTGTGGGCCTGGATTCCTGTCTTTTTACCTATATTAGGGAAGTTTTCATCTCTCTTTTTTTAATTTATTAATTTTTTATAAATTTATTTTTTATTAGTGTTCAATTTGTCAACATACAGCATAACACCCAGTGCTCATCCCATCAAGTGCTCCCCTCAGTGCCCGTCACCCAGTCACCCCCACACCCCGCCCACCTCCCTTTCTACCACCCCTTGTTCATTTCCCAGAGTTAGGAGTCTCTCATGTTCTGTCTCCCTTTCTGATATTCCCCACTCATTTTTTCTTCTTTCCCCTTTATTCCCTTTCACTATTTTTTATATTCCCCAAATGAATGAGACCATATAATGTTTGTCCTTCTCCGATTGACTTATTTCACTCAGCATAATACCCTCCAGTACCATCCACATCGAAGCAAATGGTGAGTATTTGTCGTTTCTAATGGCTGAGTAATATTCCATTGTATACATAAACCACATCTTTATCCATTCATCTTTCGGTGGACACCGAGGCTCCTTCCACAGCTTGGCTATCGTGGACATTGCTGCTATTAACATCAGGGTGCAGGTGTCCCGGAGTTTCATTGCATCTGAATCTTTGAGGTAAATCCCCAGCAGTGCAATTGCTGGGTCATAGGGCAGATCTATTTTTAACTCTTTGAGAAACCTCTGCACAGTTTTCCAGAGTGGCTGCACCAGTTCACATTCCAACCAACAGTGCAGGAGAGTTCCCCTTTCTCCACATCGTCTCCAACATTTGTTCTTTCCTGCCTTGTTAATTTTCCCCATTCCCAATGGTGTGAGGTGGTAAAACATTCACCAGCCTTATTAAAAAGAAGAGAGAAGACTCAAATTAATGAAATCATGAATGAGAAAGGAGAGATCACTACCAACACCAAGGAAATACAAGTGATATTAAAAACATATTATGAACAACTATATGCCAATAAATTAGGCAATCTAGAAGAAATGGACACATTTCTGGAAAGCCACAAACTACCAAAACTGGAACTGGAAGAAATAGAAAACGTGAACAGGCCAATAACCAGAGAGGATATTGAAGCAGTCATCAAAAACCTCCCAAGACACAAAAGCCCAGGGCCAGATGACTTCCCAGGGGAATTCTATCAAATGTTTAAAGAAGAAACCATACCTATTCTACTAAAGCTGTTCTGAAAGGTAGAAAGAGATAGAGTACTTACAAACTCATTCTATGAGGCCAGAATCACCTTAATTCAAAAATGAGAGAAAGACTCCACCAAAAAGAGGAATTATAGACCAATATCCCTGATGAACATGGATGCAAAAATTCTCAACAAGATACTAGCCAATAGGATCCAACAGCACATTAAGAAGATTATTCACCATGACCAAGTAGGATTTATCCCCAGAACGTGTGGCTGGTTCAACACTCGTACAACAATCAATGTGATTCACCACATCAGCAAAGGAAAAAAAGAGAACCATACGATCCTCTCAATAGATGCAGAGAAAGCATTTGACAAAATAGAGCATCCATTCCTGATCAAAACTCTTCAGAGTGTAGGGATAGAGAGAATATTCCTCAACATCTTAAAAGCCATCTACGAAAAGCCCACAGCAAATATCATTCTCAATGGAGAAGCCCTGGGAGCCTTTCCCCTAAGATCAGGAACAAGACAGGGATGTCCACTCTCACCACTGCTATTCAACATAGTACTGGAAGTCCTAGCCTCAGCAATCAGAAAACAAAAAGAAATTAAAGTGAATCAAATTGGCAAAGAAGAGGTTAAACTCTCCCTCTTTGCTGATGACATGATACTCTACATAGAAAACCCAAAAGACTCCACCCCAAGATTGCTAGAACTCAGACAGCAATTTGGCAGTGTGGCAGGATACAAAATCAATGCCCAGCAGTCAGTAGCATTTCTATACACTAACAATGAGACTGAAGAAAGAGAAATTAAGGAGTCAATCCCATTTACAATTGCACCCAAAAGCATAAGATACCAAGAATAAACACTAACAATGAGACTGAAGAGAGAGAAATTAAGGAGTCAATCCCATTTACAATTGCACCCAAAAGCATAAGATACCAAGAATAAACCTAACCAAAGAGGGAAAGGATCTATACCCTAAAAACTATAGAACACTTCTGAAAGAAATTGAGGAAGACATAAAGAGATGGAAAAATATTCCATGCTCATGGATTGGCAGAATTAATATTGTGAAAATGTCAATGTTACCCAGGACAATTTACACATATAATGCAATCCCTATCAAAATACCATGGTCTTTCTTCAGAGAGTTAGACAAATTATTTTAAGATTTGTGTGGAATCAGAAAATACCCCGAATAGCCAGAGGAATTATAAAAAAGAAAACCACAGCTGGGGGCATTACAATGCTAGATTTCAGGTTGTACTACAAAGCTGTGGTCATCAAGACAACGTGGTACTTGCACAAAAACTGACACATAGATCAATGGAACAGAATAGAGAATCCAGAAGTGGACCCTCAACTTTATGGTCAACTAAAATTTGACAAAGCAGGAAAGACCATCCATTGGGAAAAAAAAGACAGTCTCTTCAATAAATGGTGCTGGGAAAATTGGACATCCACATGCAGAAGAATGAAACTAGACCACTCTCTTTCACCATACACAAAGATAAACTAAAAATGGATGAAAGATCTTAATGTGAGACAAGATTCCATCAAAATCCTAGAGGAGAACACAGGCAACACCCTTTTTGAACTTGGCCACAGTAACTTCTTGCAAGATACATCCATGAAGGCAAGAGAAACAAAAGAAAAAATGAACTATTGGGATTTCATCAAGATAAGAAGCTTTTGCACAGCAAAGGATACAGTCAACAAAACTGGAAGACAACCTACAGGATGGGAGAAGATATTTGCAAATGATACACAAAGATACACAAAGATAAACTAAAAATGGATGAAAGATCTTAATGTGAGACATCTTAATGTGAGATCTTAATAAATACAGATATTTATTTATCAAGATAAACTATTCCATCAAAATCCTAGAGGAGAACACAGGCAACACCCTTTTTGAACTTGGTCACAGTAACTTCTTGCAAGATACATCCATGAAGGCAAGAGAAACAAAAGCAAAAATGAACTATTGGGATTTCATCAAGATAAGAAGCTTTTGCACAGCAAAGGATACAGTCAACAAAACTGGAAGACAACCTACAGGATGGGAGAAGGTATTTGCAAATGACGTATCAGATAAAGGGCTAGTTTCCAAGATCCATAAAGAACTTATTAAACTCAACAGCAAAGAAACAAACAATCCAATCATGAAATGGGCAAAAGACATGAATAGAAATCTCACAGAGGAAGACATAGACATGGCCAACAAGCACATGAGAAAATGCTCTGCATCACTTGCCATCAGGGAAATACAAATCTCTTTTTTTTAAGATTTATTTATTTATTTATTTATTTATTTATTCATTCATTATTTATTTATTTATTTATTCATGAGAGACACACACACACACACAGAGACAGAGAGAGGCACAGACACAGGCAGATGGAGAAGCAGGCTCCATGCAGTGAGCCCGACGTGGGTCACAATCCCGTCTCCAGGATCAGGCCCTGGGCTGAAGGCTTGCTAAACTGCTGAGCTCCCCAGACTGCCCAAGTTTTCATCTCTTATTCCATTTTTTATAAAATTTTATTTCATGTAAATTGAACTAATGAACTTATGGTGTATTGTCAGTTTTAGAGGTAGAGTTCAGTGATTGATCAGTTGCATACAAGACAATGTGCTCTTCACATCATGTGCCCTCCTAATGCCCATCACCCAGTTACCCCATCCCACACTCACCTCTCCTCCAGCAACCCTCAGTTTGTTTCCTAGAGTTGAGTCTTTTATGATTTGTCTCCCTCTCTGATTTCATCTTATTTTATTTTTCCCTGTCTTCCCCCATATCCTGTTTTGTTTCTTAATTCCACATATGAGTGCAAATGATATTTGTCTTTCTCTGGTTGACTTATTTTGCTTAGCATAAGACCATTTAGTTTCATCAGTGTCATTTCAATTGGCAGGATATATTACTCAGCCAGCTATTATTTCTTATTTCTTTTTTTTGAAGATTTTATTTATTTATTTATGAGAGACATGGAGAGAGAAGCAGAGACACAGGCAGAGGGAGAAGCAAGGAACCCAATGTGGGACTGGATCCCGAACTCCAGGATCACGCCCTGAGCCAAAGGCAGACATTCAACCACTGAACCACCCAGGCGTCCCAAAGCCAGCTATTATTTCTGTTTCCTCTCTTCTCTCCTTCTGAGATCTTTATAAGGTGAGTGTTACTACACTTGATGTCACTCACTGTGTCCCCTTAAGTTATTATAATTTTTTATTATTCGTTGTTTTTTTTGTCTTTTTGATGTTCAACTTATTTGTTTTCCATTACCTTGTCTTGAAGATTGCCAAATTGTTAATCTACACCCTCTAATCTGTTTTTTATTTCCTCTAGTGCATTTTTGAAATGTCTTTTATTGCATTTTTCAGCTCTGATTAATTTTTTAAAGATTTTATTTATTTATTCATGAGTGACACAAAAGAGAGAGAGGAAGAGACATAGGCAGAGGGAGAAGCAGGCTCCATGCAGGGAGCCTAATGTGGGACTCGATCCCAGGACTCTGGGATCATGCCCTGGGCCAAAGGCAGGCATTAAACTGCTGAGCCACCCAAGTATCCCTGAATTTTTTGTTGTTGTTGTTCTCACTGAGTTTATCCACTTGTTCTACAAGTTCAATGAGTATCTTTATGACTTTTTTTTTAAGTTGTAAGTTGTTTATTTATCAAGATAAACTATTTCATAAGTTAATATATATGTTTCATGGTTCAGGAACACAAGGCAGTGAAAATCATCCATGGGACTCAACCCAAAGCAATCATTTTTTGAAGGTTTTATTTATTTTTCAGAGACAGAGCACAAGGAGTGGGACTGGCAGGGAGAGGGAGAAGCAGGCTCAGCAAGGAGCCTGATGTAAAATTTGATCCCAGGATCCTGGTGTCATGAGGTGAGCCAAAGGTAGAAGCTTAAAGGACTGAACCACCCAGGCATCCCCAAAATAATTCTTTACATTACAAAATCACTTTGCACTCTGAAAGATACCAGCTTTCTTTATCTCCTCAAAATCGTTTGTGGAGTCATAATTTCTGTAGAAATATGCATATGCCTTCTTTCTTGATTCAGCCATAACAAATTTAGAGAAAGCTGAAATCCACAAGAATACAGTGAATGCTTTAGCAAAATGAAATCACAGATGTCTGACCAGAAGGCCTCACACTGGAGGTTTCATTGAAGCACTGAAATTCACAGTAGTTAGCCTCAACACCAACCTCAAACCCAATATCCTTCTAACTGATACAGAAATGGATGTATGATCATTACTTTGAATTCTTTAGCAAATATATTGTTTATCTCCATTTTATTTAGCTATTTTAATGTAATCTGGTCTTGTTCTTTCATTGGAATATACTCATCTATCTCCTCAGTTTATATATCTCTTTGTGTTTGTTTCTATGCATTAGATAGATCAGCTGCATCCCTCGGGCTTGTTCCCTGTTCTTGAAATCAGTGACCTTCTATAGAATTGGTCCCATGATACCCTATAGTACAATCTCCCCAGTCACTGAAACCAGGTGTTCCAGGAGTATCTTTTGTGTGGGCTGTGTGCACCCTCCTGTTGTGGCTGAGCAATGATTGCTTTCAGCCCAGCCAACTGCAAAGATCCACCTTTCTTCTGTGGATGCATCAGGAATAATTTGGTTCTTGTGGTATAGAGATGTCTTTCTGAGGCTGCTACAGGCCTCTTGGAGAGTGAGGCAGGCATCTAGCCTAACTGTAATTATTCTATCTCACAGTTGCAGACACAACAAAGGACAAAGCATGCTTCCTGCACAACCACTAAGGGGTCACACAGCTGATGAATGTGTTTATTTACTACCCACCCAAATCCCCCAGAGCAGCAGTCACTTTGTAGTGCAGATCTGGATAGACCTATCTGCAGGATGTGGTGGAGCAGGACGTGCTTTGAGAGAATGCCTATCTTGGTTAGATGTGAGGGGGAATAGAGAGATTAGGCACTTGGCATTAGCAAGGTGGATGGGGAGTGTTAGTGCTGACTCCCCCAAGTGTTCTGTTATCTAGGCTGATGTAGTGGAAGAGAAATGGTACAAATTAACCCCATTGGTTCTGGATAACTTTCCTGCAGAACTCTGTCCTTCTGCCACACGTTCTAAGATTAGTCAATAAATATTCATGTTTACCCCAAGCACTTTGAAAACTGCTTCTTTTGTGCTGTTTCCCAGATGAGTTATTTAGTATGCTAGCTCTTTAAAGGTATAGACTCTTTTCTATTGTCCTGTAGCTTTCTTGGAGTTAAGTACATTGACCTTTAAACCTAGCAGAGTTAAGCCTCACTGAGTTTTAGAGCTCCCAGAATTTAGCTCTGCTTGTTTTTAAGACCAGATATTGTAGGGACTCATCTTCCCAAAGCAGATCCCCAGTGGGTTCCTAGTGTGGGGTCTGATGCTCTGGCTTCTTGATGCTTGTGATGTCCTTCCCAAATGTAGTTAGTCATGCTGGGTATCTGGTTCCGAACTATGTCTTCACCCCTCCTACCATTTTAAAAATTATTTTATTTATTTGAGATAAAAAGAGAACAAGAGAGAGAGAGAGAGAGAGAGGGAGGGACCATGAGCAGGAGGAGAGGCAGTAGTAGAGGGAGAAGCAGGTTCTCTGCTGAGCAGGAAGCCAGACACAGAGTCACTGGGACCATGCCCTGAGCCTAAGGCAGATGCTTAAATGACTGAGCCACCCAGGCACACCCCCACCCCCACCATCACACTACAATTTCTGATGTAGCTTTCATCTATGACTAGCTGTGGAAGGTCAGCTTTGTTAATTGTCAGGTCATTTTCAGATTTAGTCATATAGGTGTAGTTTTTTGCCTTAATGTGTCTGTGGAAGAGGTGATCTCAGGACCCTCCCACTCTGCTGTCTTCAAACTCCCCAATTAATTAATTTTATGGAAGAGTCTAATGAAAACATTAAGATAAATATAGTTAGAAGTTTCAAGGATAAATGTTAAAGTGTGATACAAAATAATAATAACAATAAATTATTAGAGAATGACATCAACAAAATGGAGGGATATGATGTCTCACTTGTTGAACACTACATTTGAGAATAATGGCGTACTATATGTTGGCTAATTGAATTTAAATTAAAAAAGTCTCAGGCCTCATCTCCTCATGGAAACATTAATTTGATAGCCACACACACACAAATTTATGAGAGTTTCAGAATCCATCTGGATTCTGAAAGGTGGTACACAGAAAAGAGAAAATATGCAGTGAAAAGGATAGGAAAAAGTTTCACTGTACCTACATTACCCCATCTCGAAGTGCCTGTAGCATAGTGCTGAGAAAGATAGAGGAAAAAAAGAAAGAAACAGGAGAAGAAAAAAGAATGAATTAGACTTCCGACTTCACTGTGGACCCCAGCATCAGGCCCACCTCAGTAAACCTCAATGCCAGGGGATAGGATATGGTCTCCTGAAGCCCCAGCCTCCAGCCTGTCTCACAAACCCAGGCATCAATCTGTCACCAAGACCTAGTTCCAAGCCAAGCCCAGCAGATTCAGATACCAATTTGGTTCCACAAAATTATGCCACAGGGATCCCCTTAAGATTTCAGGCTCCAATCTCCTATAGTAGACGCCCATGACAGTCTGGCTTCAAGGGAATTGGGCTCTAGGTCTGCCCCAGTGTCAGGCCAGGTCCTACGAAACAACATTTCAGCTGGTCCCCATAGATCTTTGCTCCAAGTTTACCCGCATGAACTGAGATAGAAAGTTGATTCCACTGGATCTCAGTACTGATCAGCCCCAGCAGATTCAAGTTCTACATACTACCCCCTCAATAGACCCCAAAGCCAGACCCACCCAACTAGGTCTTGTTATCAGGACTGTCCCTAAAGTTCCAGATATCATGTTTTCTGTCTTGAACCTAGGCTCAAATCACGTTTCAGTGGACTTTAGTGCCAGATTGACCCCAGTGGAGTCTAGCACCAAGCTGGCCCACACAGCCCCAGGCCCCAAGCCACTCCCTGAAAACTCAGTCTCCAGGAGGGCCCCAATGTCCCAGGCTCCCAGACAAATTCCTGTAGGCCCAGGTTCCAGACAGACTTCGTGAACCCTGGCTCCAGTCCACAAGTTGTACCCAACACCAAATAGGGCCATATAGACCAAGGCTCCAGGACCTTTCCTGAGGACCCAAGCAAGCCTCAGGCATGCCATTGGAGGCCAGACTCTAGACTGTCCCCCATGGACCCAGGCTCCAGATATATCCGCCATGGACTCAAGTACCAGGCATGTCTGCCTATGGACTCAAGCAGTAGATCTTTTAGGAATCAGTCGTCAGACTCTCCAGTGAAGGATGAAATAAGATCAATTCTGCAAAATGTCCCATGTGCATCTGAGAAGAATGTGCAAGTTGTGTTTTTGAGTGTTCTGTATATATATATATACCAGCTTTAGTTATTGTATTGTATTATGTCCTCTCTTTTTTCAACGATATTTTAACTGGTTTTCTATCTAATATTTAGTGTAGGATAACAGATGAATCTCTTTGGATTTGGAGAGAACATATTCCACATTTGGGTGTGGTACTCTAGCCTATTTAACAAATGTTCTGAAAAGCTTCTTTTTCAGTGGAATCCAAAATAAGGGAAGGGTTTGCATCAGACCCAGGCTTCTGTAAAAGCTACTCTCTACCATTTGGGCCATAAGATCCATTGCACCCAATGGTTCTTGAAGTGTTGGTGGAATACAGTGATGTCATTTGGAGCCTTTAATTGGCCTTTTCAAGTGAATCACAGGCCTTTAGGATTTTAAAGCAATTCTCTGCTTTCATTGATAGATAACTACTCCTTTTTTGAGAAATAGCTCTTGGCATATTACTAGGCTTAGATACAAACTGAACACTTGAGCTACCAAGTTATTGTGCAATGTGAGCTGCCAGTGATAAATTGGATATTTTCCAAGCCATCAAGTCATAGGGTTGGGTATGTACATCAATACTTCATTGTTGAATAGAAGTAGTACATATGTGATTGACTCAGACAAGCTCTGAAAGCACAAGTAAATTTACATATAGAAGTGGCCCAAATGCCCATTATCCCCTTTCCTTTTTTTAAAAAAAAATATTTTATTTATTTATTCATGAGAGGCAGAGAGAGAGAGAGAGAGAGAGAGAGAGAGAGGCAGAGACACAGGCAGAGGGAGAAGCAGGCTCCATGCAGGGAGCCTGAAGTGGGATTCGATCCCAGGATCCCAGAATCACACCCCGGGATGAAGGTGACGCTAAACCACTGAGCCACCAGGGCTGCCCTCCTTTTCTGTTATACGGTCTTTCCTCTTCAGTCTCATGGACATTTATTCCAATCAATTGACAGAAGAAGGAAAGATTCGGGCCTAGTTTACAGATGATTCTCCACTATATGCAAGGATCACTCAAAAGCAGATAGCTGCATCACCAGAGTCTCCCTTAGAGACATCCTTGAAAAACAGTGATAAAGGAAAATCCTCCCAGCAGGAAGCATTTTGGGCAGTGAATCTGGTTGTTCACTTTGCCAGGAGAAAGAAATAGTCAGATGTGTGATTATATACCAATTCTTGGTAAGTGGCCAAAGCTTTGGCTGTATGATCAAGGACTTGGAAGGAACATGATTGGAAAATTGGTCACAAAGAAATTTGAGGAACAGGTATGTGGATAGAACTCCCTGAATGGGAAAAGAATATAAACATTTGTGTCTCATATGAATGATCACCAACTGGTAGCACCAGCAAAAACTTTTACTAATCAATTGGATAGGAAAACACTTTCCTTGGGTACTAGTCAGTCTATTTCCATAGTCACTCATGTCATCACCCAAATGGGCTCATGAATAAAGTGGCCATGGTGGTAAGGATAGGTTACACATAACCTCAGAAGCATTGATTCCAACTTTCCAAGACAACTTCACTATAGCCAATACTGAGAGACCAATCTATGAGAAGCAAAGACCAGCTCTGAGTTCTTCAAATGCCATAATTTCCTTGGTAATCAGCCAGCCACTTAGAAGAAGGTTAATTACATTGAGGCACTTCTATCATGGAAAGGGCAGCATTTTATTTTGGCTAGAATAAATAAACATTTATTATGAATACAGATTTGTCTTCCCTTCATGCAATGCCACTGCCAAAACTACTCTCTGTGGACATACAGAAGGATTTATCCATTCCCATGATATTTCACATAGTATTGCTTCTGACAAGGAACACACTTCACAGCAAAAACGGTGGCAATGGGCTCATGATAATATAATTCACTGGTCCTTCTACTTTCCTCTCCACCATGAGGCAGCTAGCTTCATAGAACAATGGAATGGCCTTTAGAAGACTCAATTAGTTACAGTGCCAACTATGTGGCAATAATTGGAAGGATTGGAGAAGGTTCTCCAGAAGATTGTATATACTCTGAATCAGTGTCCAATATATATGTTGTTTCTCTGATAGCCAGGATTCATTGGTCCAGAAACCCAGGGGTGCAAATAGAAGTGACACATCTCATTATTATCCTTAGTTATTACCAGTATAATTTTTCCTTCCTTTTCCAGGTCTTTAAAGTTCTGTTGACCTAGAGGTCAATGTTTCAATTAAATGCCTCCAACAGGAGACCCAACAATGAGTCCAATGAACTAGAAGATAAAGCCGTCTCCTGGTCACTTTGGGATCCCTAAACAGACAAGGAAGTAAGTTACTGTAATGGTGGCATGACTGATTCTGGTTATATTTTAATTTCCCTAACATGAGGGAAATTTAAAATTTTATTAGACTTCTTGACAGCAATATGTCAAAAAAGAAAAGAAAAGTATATTTAATTAAAAAGAATAACCCCCAGTGCCCGTCTGGGGGTTATTCTGTATGTTAGTAAATTGAACACCAATAAAAAATTAAAAAAAAATTAGCTACAAGTTTGATCTAGTCAGACTAATCTTTGAGATATCAAAGACCTAGAAAAACTCACTTCTGATAAACAAGAATTAAGAGACTTTTGTTTTCATAAGAACATCCTCAGGCTATGAGCTCCTTAGATATGAACTTTAGACAATGAAGAAATTATATGAAGAACTGTGGTGTAATGTTTAATGGTGAACTTTGAATAACAACAAAAAGACCATACAATGTTATGGGGAAAAACATAATGGGAAATACTGCCAGAGATAAAGAAGATATTTCAGTGTTTAAAGGGCCAATTCATGAAACAACATAACAATCCTGAATGTGTATGTACTTAACTACAGACTTCAAAATGCTTCAATCAAAAACTGAAAACTGAAAGGAGAACAATAAATTAATTTGTGTATTTCTATAATTCTTAGAATGAGTACTCAGAAAATCAGTAAGGCTATATATAGAGTACTTGAAAAAAATTACCTACCACCTTGACTTAATTAACATGTAGAGAATACTATTCCTTGAAATTTAGTAATACACATTGTAAAAAATTGCACAAGGAACAAATCCTAAGATATAACATGTGCTGCATAAACAGGTCTCGATAAACATATAAAATTATAAAAACCACAGGTTATTGAAATTAGAAATCATAACAAAGGCATAAAGATGATATCAAATTATATGAAAATTAACATTATATAACTTATGAATCATAAGTAAAATTAGAAAACATTTTTAAGGGATAATGAAAACATCTCATCAAAATGTATGTGCAATAAATAAGAGTATTGCTTATGGAGAAAAATAGAATCTTTGAAATATGAAGTGAAGAGTAAATTAAAACTAAAGTAGAGGGGCACTTGTGGCTCAGTGGTTTAGAGTCTGCCTTTGGCTTAGGGCATGATCCTGGAGTCCTGGGATCAAGTCCTACATTGGGCTCCCCACAAGAAGCCTGCTCCTCCTTATGCCTATGTATCTGCCTCTCTCTAGGTGTCTCTCAGTAATAGATAAATAAAATTCTTTAAAAAAAAACTAAAGTAGAAAAAATAAATTAATTTCAGAAACCTTAAAATCAATATAGCTTAAATCCAGACTTGAGAAGATGGCACTGCAATAGGAGGACCCTAATTAGGCTCACCTAATCTCATGAATCAATTAGGTAACTATTAAGTTATCTTAAATATCCCAGAAATCAAACTAAAGAGTGGAAGAGCAAACTCCATTATTAAAGGGAGAGAAGAAGCAACATTGAAGATGGTAGGAAGTAATGATACATGCTTTAGGGGAGAGAGATAGATACTGGCTGCTGTGGAGGGGAGAAAGTCATGGTCACAGAGAGTGCACAAGAACATTTCTCCATAGGCACTGGCTTGGAAAATGAGATCAGCTGAATTTCATGAGTTCTTGAAGCCAGAAAGGTTTAAAGCCTGGAGTTTTAAAAGCCGGTGGACTTGCATGAGATAGAGCCCCGAGGAATCCTCCACTGGATTGCTCTTGGAGAGAAGGCATGCAAACAATCCAACATAGCATGGAAACAAGGATATGACAAGCACCTAGGACACACAGTGGGGACATTATTTATACTACTTGGAGTGTGTTTTGAGAAGCCAAGTTCACAGAGATACTTCTCTGAGACAAAGAAACTAGGAGGCGCTGTTTACACACACACACACACACACACACACGCACACACACACACTCATCATAAACATGCAGTTACCTGAGGAGGCAGTTTAGCTCTCTCATTGGATACCTAACTTGTTAACACTTAGCCACAAAACCTTGCACTCCAGAACTGCCCTTCTCAGTTACACTTGCTTCAGTCCCAGTGTGGAGGGTTCCTCCCCAGAAGACCAGCACAATAACCGGCTCTCCCCACAGCTCCCAACCTGAGAGTTCTACAGGGACTCAGGCTGGGTGGAGGTGGTGTCAAGTCTCATTTCACAAGAAGATCAGAGTGCACCTAGTTCAAATTTCAGGCTGGGAACAAAAAACTGCCCAGAGCAGGAAAGCAGAGCCTCTGCAGACTATTCTGAAGGATAGAAGAGCCACAACACTATAACAGAAGGCTCACAGCACATACCAGATAGAATTCCTGAAGCATCAGGCCTTGGTCACTACATAACCTCCTTCATAAGGCTATAACTTTCTGGATAAGGGGATATAACTGTTTTTTCTAACACAGAGAAGAATCCCAAGATGGAGGAATTTATTCCAACACAGCCAGAGACCTAAATGAAACAGATATCAGTAACATGCTTGATGGAGAACTTAAAACAACAATCATAAGGATATACACTGGGCTTAGAAAACAAGAGAACACATGAGTGAGATCCTTACCACAGAGATAAAAGAGTGAAAAATCAATCAGAGATGAAGAGTGCAGTAAATGAGATTATAAACATTCTTTGTGCAATGAATATCAGACTGGAGAAATAGAGGAAAAAATTAATAGACCCAGAAGGCAAAATTTTGAATAGCAATGAAACTGTACAAAAGAGAGAGAGAGAATTATGAAACATGAGAATAGACTTAGGGAGCTCAGTGACTCTATTAAATGTAATAACACTCATGTAAGTGTCAAGGAAGACCAAAAGAGAGAAAAGGATGACAGAAAATTTGTTTGAGGAAATGATAGCTGAAATCTTCCTTAATCTGGGGAAAGAACTAGACATCCAGGACCAGGGGTCAGAGAGAACTCCCATAAAAATAAATAAAATCAGGCCAACACCAAGACATACTGCAATTAATTTGCAAAATATACCCACAAAGAAGAAATCTTAAAAGCACCAAAGAAAAGTTCTTAAATTACAAGGGAAAATCCATAAGGCTATCTGAAGATTTATCAACAGAAACTTGGCAAGCCACAAAGAAATGGTGTGATATGTTCAGAGCACTGAGAGGGAAAATCTATGGTCAAGAAGACATCCAGGCCAAGAGACACATGAAAAGATGTTCAACATCTCTAATTCACAGAATTTCAAATCAAAACCACAGTGAGATTTTACCTCATACAAGTCACAATATCTAGTATCAAAAGACAAGAAATTATCAGTGTTGACAAGGATATGGAAAAAAGGGAAACCTTTTGTACCCTTAGTGGGGATATTGATTGGTGAAGGCACTGTGAAAAAGAGTGGGGGTTTCCTCAAGATACAAATGCAATGAAACGCCGGGACACCTGCACCCCGATGTTTATAGCAGCAATGGCCACGATAGCCAAACTGTGGAAGGAGCCTCGGTGTCCAACGAAAGATGAATGGATAAAGAAGATGTGGTTTATGTATACAATGGAATATTACTCAGCTATTAGAAATGACAAATACCCACCATTTGCTTCAACGTGGATGGAACTGGAGGGTATTATGCTGAGTGAAGTAAGCCAGTCGGAGAAGGACAAACATTATATGTTCTCATTCATTTGGGGAATATAAATAATAGTGAAAGGGAATATAAGGGAAGGGAGAAGAAATGTGTGGGAAATATCAGAAAGGGAGACAGAACGTAAAGACTGCTAACTCTGGGAAACGAACTAGGGGTGGTGGAAGGGGAGGAGGGCGGGGGGTGGGAGTGAATGGGTGACGGGCACTGGGGGTTATTCTGTATGTTAGTAAATTGAACACCAATAAAAAATAAATTAAAAAAAATTAAAAATAGAAATACCATGCAATACAATAATTCCTCTACTGGGTATTTACTCCTCAAAATGGAAACACTAATTGAAAAGATATGTGCATCCTTATGTTTATTGAAGTATTATTTACTACAAAGTGTTGTGATATGTATCAGAGAAAATATTACTCAGCTAGTAAAAAGATTGAAATTTTTGTCATTTGTAATTACATACATGGTCCTAGAATGTATTATGCTAAATGAAACAAGTCAGAAAAAGACAACTCCCATATGATTTCAATTATATGTGGAATCGGAAACACAAACAAATAAGCAAAAATGGGCATTTAAATACAGAGAATTTAAATCAATCTCATGGTTGTCAGAAGAGAGATCTGTGGGGACAGAAGGGTGAAATCAATAAAGGGGATTAAGATGTACAAACATTCAGTTATAAATAAATGGCAATAAGGAAAAGTACAACATAAGGATTATATTCACTAATACTGCAATAATGTGTGGTGACTATAGTTATTGTGGTGAGCATTGAAATGTGCATAAAATTATTGAATCACTAATATTATACACCTGAAATTAATATATTTATGTTACTTTTACATCAAACAAAAGACCACAATTAGATATTATGTCCTCTTGGAATGTCCACAATTTAAAAGACTAAAAAATGTTTAGTGCTGGCACAGATTTGGACCAAGTGAAACTCTCATTT
Source organism: Canis aureus (assembly GCF_053574225.1). NCBI lineage: Eukaryota > Metazoa > Chordata > Mammalia > Carnivora > Canidae > Canis > Canis aureus. Next base: position 59,748,242 of record NC_135628.1, on the reverse strand, counting down.
ATCATTGATTTGATTAAAAAAATAGCTCAAGCTGTTTCAAAAACGTTTTAACATTTTCCCTAAGAAAGTTAAATATACATACCATATACTCTTCAGTTTTACTATTAAGTTTTTATCCAAAAGAAGTAAAATATGTGTTCACACAAAAAGTTATTGATAAATTTTTATAGCATTTTTATTAATAATATCCAAAATAAGAATAATTCTAACATCTATGAACATATGATAGAATACTAATTAGTGTAATTAATAATAATAATAATAATAAATAGAAAATTACATAAAATATTAAAGTACCAATACAAAAAAATGTAGGAGCCTCCAAAAAATCATCCCAAGTGGAAGAGGGATAAAGGAAAGAGAACATAGTGTATGATACCATTTATATAAGGTTTTAGCATTGGCAAAATTCATTAATAGTGGCCAAAAGTATATCAATGGTTGCTTCAAGGCCGAGAGGGAGAGAAATTGACCACGAGGGGACAGGACATAACTATCTTATGTGAGGGAATTATTTGTATCAGAGTAGGCAAACTACTGCCAACTACTCTTTAAAAATTTTACTATAATACAACCATATTCACTTGCTTATGTATGTTTTATGGCTGCTTTTGCACTACATTGGAAGTTTTAATAGCCACAGAAAAATATGGCCTACAATCCTAAAGTATTATTATCAAACATAAGTGGGATGCATCCAATGAATCAAAGAGCCTAAAGAAATAAGATGGAGACCCCCAGAGGGAGGAAAGATGCTGTCAGTATACTTCCTAAAGAATTGAGTCACAGTATCAGCTGGTGAGTCTCTAGCCTATTGGGCTGCCATGCAGTATTCAGACTTTCCAGCCTCCATAATTAGAGAAACCAATTCTTCACGATCAATCTCTCTCCTTCTCTCTTTCTTTTTCTTTCTTTCTCTTGATACATACTTATATATATGTATGTGTGTATACATATTTATAGACATAGATATAGTTGTATATGTGTGTACACACACACATGTCATATTGATTCTGTTTATTAGGAGAACATTACTACACCAACAAAATAAAAAATATTTAAAAGAATAACTAACTAAATTTGAAACACTAACTTAAAGGGACACCTTTATAAGAAATAGATTCAAGCAATAGAGAATGTGTAAGAATTAAATTTTGTAGAAGTAGTATGTACAAGTGTAGAAGGCATTCTGAAAAAGAAAGCATCAGACACAGATGCAAGATAATTCTACTAAATATTTTAAAATGAGATTGTCCAAATATTGAGTTATATCAGAGCATTGAAAGAGAAGAAAAGCTTAATTAAGTGCATACAATATTGCATTGAAACTAAACAGAATTCACAAATAATAGTATTAACCGAATTCATGCAATGCAATCTAGCTCACCTGCTATAACTTAAATAAGAGGTAAAAAAAAATACAAGTTTTATCACTTTAAAACAAAAACCTTGAGCAGAAAAAAAATGCTTAAGAACAGTCAAATGACAAATTGAGAAAAATGGTTACACTTAGACAATAAACTGTTTTTAATATTTAATATCTTCTTAAAATAGGAATTCAAAGCCAACTGTATAGAAAAGTGGTAAAGTATTTGAACTGATAGTTCAGAAATATGAAATGCACATGGTTTTTAAACACTAAAAAATAATTAACTGGCTCATAATAGAAATTAACTAATGCTATACTAAAATTGCAATGTCTTACCTACAAAATTGACAAAACTGCAAAAGTTTAACAATTATATTATTGATGAGGCTGTTAATATATTGTTACTGGGAATGTGACATTATAAAATCCTTACGTTTGGATTTGGGAATTTTAAGCAAAATTTCATTCATAATACCATTCAGCTCAATAATTCTACTTCTGGAACTCTATGTGGAAGATACCCTTGCAAAAATTAAAGGATTATTTATAGTAGCAGTATTCGTTATAACAACAACAACAACAACAACCAACAAATCATAAATATATCTACCCAATTCCTTTTATTCATGTTCATATCAGGAATGCAATGTTGATACTCTGATGCTAATGCTTCTTCGACTTTCTCCATGATCTTACTGGAATATACTAACATAAGTACACATTAAAGGGGGTTCTGGTCCAAGATGACAACATAGAATTTACATAAGTCATTTCCTCCATTCAACAAACAAAATTATACCTATTTATGAAGGAATTCCTCCTGAAGAAGAAGTGAGGGCTATCTGAAAAACTTTTGCACGACAAAAGATAGTGAGAGTGGCCAAAAAGAATGGCAAGAGAGATGGAGATATGGCAATAAAGGAACCCCTTAACCATCAATCCTTCAAAGTACATGGGGAGGGATGGTACTAAGAAACCAATCAGGAGAGTCTTATCTATCCTTGGATGCAGAAAAAAAAAGCCATGGTTTAAATCATAAACTAGTTTATAATAATCCAGTCCTTGAACTCTGCCAAATGATAGAGGAGATGCTATAATACATCGCAGATTGGAGGGGATGGTGAGCAATATGGTTTACACTCCCCTCCACGTTGAAAGTTCAGACCAGCGCACACTCTAGGCAGCTTAACTGCTCTGCTGCCTTAATCAACCTTAAACCCCTGGTCTGCACCAACCTCTGCTGTCCCACTAAGGCAACCACGAGAGTTATGCAAACTGGGATACCTCTGGTTAGCACTCGCTGCAGATACAGACTCTGTACCAAAGTGACACAGGCACAAGTATCCCAGAACACCACAGGCCCACACCACTTTACCATCAGACAGCTTGCTAGGGCATCACCAGTGGGTTCTGGGATCTCCTGGCCAATGTCTGCTTTGCATCCAGCTGCGCTCCACAGGGTATCCCCTGTGCAGAGTGCCCTTGAAATCCCAGGCCTATGACAACATCCATTTTAATCACTCTCCCAGGGAACTCTCTGTATGGAGCACCCTGGAACACTGAACAATTCCTGTCACTGAACCATGGCACCCCTTGAGCTAAACACATTACTATACCCTAAGGTATACTAAATTCTGCTTCAAGTTTTTCACCTAGTCACTCTTAGTATGGAGAGCTCCAGGAAAATCTGGCTTGCTGCCACTTCAGTACCAATTGTCCTATGAGGGCACAGTTCGCATGGAGAGCACAGGAAACCACACTGGCTCATGACTATTTTAGGCTTAGTTGTCCTGCCATACACATCAATCTACCAATGGATAGATCATCCAGGCAGAAAATCAGGAAAGGAAATAGTATCTTTAAATGATATATTGGACCCGATGAATATAAAGATATATACAAACATCCAAAAACAATAGAATACACATTTTTTTCCAAGTGCACATGGAATATTATCCAGAATTGATCACATATTAGGTCACAAGAAAAGCATTAATAACTTTAAGAATATTGAAATGAGGTGCGGCCCAAGGAGCAGCCCAGGCAGCGGCTCCGTGCAGAGAGGGCTGCGTAGTCCCAAATGCATGATTCCAGAGGCACAGTCCCTGGAGCCCAAGGCGCCGGGGGACACAGCAAAAGATACGGTTCACCCCCAGGGACAGGTGGAGGCCAGGAGGACACAGGGGAGCAAGGACACTCCTGCTGCCAGGCTGCCCCGAGCTATAAAGATAAGTGCCTCCCACCCTGGGAGCATCCAGGACCCTGTGGACTGGGAGACTCCAGTAGTTACCCCTGGAGCTGATTCCAGGGCTGGAGAGCTGGCCACAACCACTGTTGTTGTTTCTCCTAGTGTCACCTTGTACCAGGGACTGAGCAGGGTCAGCAGGGAGCAGGGGCCTCACAGGATAAATGGCTCCCACTGAACCGTACACCTGGCAGGGGGCGAGGCAGCTCCCCTAGGTACACACACCTGAGTATCAGCACAGAAAAGCGCTCCACCAGAAGACCAGTTGGAAGGAGAGGGGAAAAGCAAGTTCTTGACAAAGCAATGCTGGAAAGTTCCAGGGGAAGTTGAGGGAAATACAGTATATGGAATCAGAGGATACCTCTCCTTGTTTTTTGTTTTTTCTTTGTCACCCCCCTTCTTATTCTTTCTCCTTTTTCAAGTAAAATTGTTTTTAGCCACTCTGCATAGAGCAAAATGACTAGAAGGAAAAGCTCGCCACAAAACAAAGAATCAGAAACAGTCCTCTACCCACAGAGTTACAGAATTTGGATGACAATTCAATGTCAGAAACCCAATTCAGAAGCACAATTATAAAGCTACTGGTGGCTGTAGAGGAAAGCATAAAGGAATAACGGGACTTCATGAGTGCAGAATTTAGATCTAATCAGCCTGAAATTAAAAATCAATTAAATCAATGCAATCCAAACTGGAGGTCCTAAAGACAAGGGTTAATGAGGTAGAAGAATGAGTGAGTGACATAGAAGACACGTTGATGGCAAGGAAGGAAGCTGAGGAAAAAAGAGAAAAACAATTAAAAGATCATGAAGAAAGGTTAAGGGAAATAAATGACAGACTCAGAAGGAAAAACTTTACATTTAATTGGGGTTCCAGAGAGCCCCAAGAGGGACAAAGGATGAGAAAGTGTATTTGAACAAATAATAGCTGAGAACTTCCCTAACATGGGGAGGGAAACAGGCATTCAGATCCAGGAAATAGAGAGATCCCCCCTAGAATCAATAAAAACTGTTCAACACCCCAACATTTAAGAGTGAAGCTTGCAAATTCAAAAGACAAAGAGAAGATCCTTAAAGCAGCAAGAGACAAGAGATCCCTAAACTTTATGGAGAGAAGTATGAGGTTAACAGCAGACGTCCCCACAGAGACCTGGCAGACCAGAAAGGGCTGGGAGCATATTCAGTGTCTTAAATGAGAAGAACATGAGCCAAGAATACTTTATCCAGCAAGGCTCTAATTCAGAATGAAGGAGAGATAAAGAGCTTCCAAGATAGGCATAAACCGAAAGAATATGTGACCACCAAACCAGCTCTGCAAGAAATATTAAGGGGGACTCTGTAAAAGAAAAGGGAAGTCCAAGGAAACAATCCACAAAAACAGGAACTGAATAGGTATTATGATCACACTAAATTCATATCTTTCAATAGTAACTCTGAAGGTGAATGGGCTTAATGATCCCATCAAAAGGCACAGGGTTCCAGACTGGATAAAAAAGCAAGACCCCTTTATTTACTGTCTAAAAGAGACGCATTTTAGACCTAAGGACACTGACAGCCTGAAAACTAAATGTTGGAGAACAATTTACCAATTAAATTGTCTTCAAAATAAAGCAGGGGTAGCCATGCTCATATCAGATAAATAAAAGTTTATCCCAAAGACTGTAGTAAGAGATGAAGAGGGACCTCTATCATACCTAAAGAATCTATCCAAGAGGACCTAACAATCATGAATATTTATGCCTCTATTTAAGCCCACAGCAAATATCATTCTCAATGGGAAACACTGGGAGCCTTTCCCCTAATATCAGGAACAAGACAAGGGATGTCTACTCTCATCAATGCTATTCAACATAGTAAAAGAAGTCCTAGCCTCAGCAATCGGGCAACAACAACAACAACAAAAAATGAAAGGCATTCAAATTGGCAAAGAAGAAGTCAAAATCTCCCTCTTCGGCGATGACATGATACTCTATATAGAAAACCCAAAAGACTCTACCCCAAAATTGCTAGAATTCATACAGCAATTTGGCAGTGTGACAGGATACAAAATCAATGACCAGATATCAGTGGCATTTCTGTACACCAACAATGAGACTGAAGAAAGAGAAATTAAGGAGTCAAACCCATTTACAATTGCACCCAAAAGCATAAGATACCTAGGAATAAACGTAACCAAAGAGGTAAAGGATCTATACCCTAAAAACTACAGAAAACTTCTGAAAGCAATTGAGAAAAACACAGAGAGATGGTAAAATATCCCATGCTCATGGATTGGAGGAATTAATGCTGTGAAAATTTCAACTTTACCCAGTGCAATTTACACGTTTAATGCAATCCCTATCAAAATACCATGGACTTTCTTCAGAGAGTTGGAACAAATCATCTTAAGATTTGTGTGGAATCGGAAAAGACCCCGAATAGCCAGGGGAATATTAAAAAAGAAAAACATAGCTGGGGGCATCACAATGCCAGATTTCAGGTTGTACAACAAAGCTGTGGTCATCAAGATAGTGTGGTACTGGCACAAACAGACACATAGATCAATGGAACAGAATAAAGAATCCAGAAGTAGACCCTGAACTTTATGGTCAACGAATATTTGACAAAGGAGGAAATACTATCTGCTGGAAAAAAGACAGTCTCTTCAATAAATGGTGCTGGGAAAATTGGACATCCACATGCACAAGAATGAAACTAGACCATTTACTTACACCATACACAAAGATAAACTCAAAATGTATGGAAGTCAAATGTGAGACAAGATTCCATCAAAATCCTAGAGGAGAACACAGGCAACACCCTTTGAAGTTGGCCACAGCACCTTCTTGCAAGATTCATCCATGAAGGCAAGAGAAACAACAGCAAAAATGAACTATTGGGACTTCATCAAGATAAAATGCTTCTGCACATCGAAAGAAATAGTCAACAAAACTAAAATACAAGCTACAGAATGGGAGAAGATATTTGCAAATGACATATCAGATAAAGGGCTAGTATCCAAGATCTATAAAGAACATATTAAACTCAACACCAAAGAAACAAACAATCCAGTCATGAAATGGGAAAAATACATGAACAGAAATCTCACAGAGGAAGACATAGACATCGCCAACAAGCACATGAGAAAATGCTCCACATCGCTGTCCATCAGGGAAATATAAATCAAAACTACAATGAGATACCACCTCACACCAGTGAGAATGGTGAGAATTAACAAGACAGGAGACAACAAATATTGGAGAGGATGTGGAGAAAGGGGAACCCCCCTGTACTGTTGGTGGGAATGGGAACTGGTGCAGCCACTCTGGAAAACTGTGTGGAGGTTCCTCAAAGAGTTAAAAATAGATATGCCCTTGGATCCAGCAATTTCACTGCTGGAGATTTACCTCAAAGCTACATATGCAGTGACATGCCAGAACACCTGCACTCCAATGTTTATAGAAGCAATGTCTACAATAGCTGAATTGTGGAAGGAGCCTCAGCATCCACCTAAAGATGAGTGGATAAAGAAGATGTGGTATATGTATACCATGGAATATTACTCAGACATTAGAAACGACAAATACCCATTATTTGCTTCAATGTGGTTGGAATTGAAGGGTAGTATACCGAGTTAAGCCCATCAGAGAAGGACAAACATTATATGGTCTCATTCTTTTGGGGAATATAAAAATTCATGAAATGGAATAAAGGGAAAGTAGAGAAAATGAGTTAAAATATCAGTGAGAGTGACAAAACACGAGAGAAACTCAGGGAAACTAACTCAGGGAAATGAACAAGGGGTAGTGGAAAGGGAGGTGGGCGGGGGGTTGGGTTGAGTGGGTGATGGGTCCTGAGGGGAGCACTTGGTGGGATGAGCACTGGGTGTTATGCTATATGTCGGAAAATGAACTGCAATTTAATAAAATTTAAAAAAAGAATATTGAAATGATACCTTTTATCTTTTCTACTTAAAATGATATCAAAATAGTAATAAATCACAAGAAAAAAAACCACAAAGAAGTAGAAGCTAAGCAACATGATATTAACAACCATGAGTGAATGAAGCAACCAAAGAAATTTAATAAAGAAATATATGAGATGAAGGAAAATGAAAATGATTCAAAATGTTTGGAACAGAGCAAAAACAGTTCTAAGATGGAAATACAGAACAAAACAAGCCTGCCTCAAGAAACAAGAAAAGGAAAAATGGAGGAAACTTTAAATCTAAAGGCACTAGAAAAAGAAAAATGATCAAAGTTCAAGGTGAATAAAAGAAAGTAATAAAAATCAGAGCCAAAATATGACATGGAGACTAAAAAGTCAATTAAAAAAATAAATGAAATCAAAAGCTGGTTCTTTAAGAAGACCAAGAAAATTGAGAAACTCTTAGTTTTCACCAAGAAAAATATAAAAAGACTCACAAAAATGAAATCGGAAGCAAGAAAGAAGTAACATCTAGCACAACAGAAATGCAAAGTATTATAAGACAAGAATATAAAAAAAGTATGCCAACAAATTGGAAAACTTAGAAGAAATGGATAATTAACTTGAAACATACAATCTTTCAAAACTGATCAGAAAAAAGTAGAAGATCTGAACATACTTATTGGAACTAAAAAAAAATGATTCAGTAATCAAAACACTACCATAAAATAAAAGTTTTGGGCCACATGAACTCACAGGTAAATTCTATCAAACAATTAAAGAAGAAAAAACAAAAAAACAAAAATAAAAACAAACAAAAAACAGTTAAAGAAGAACTAATACATATTCTCAAACTTTTTGGAAAAATTAAAGAGGAATAAAGGTTTCCAAATATATGCCATGGGGCCAGTATTATCCTCATAACAAAACTAGGGTAAGACTATAATAAAAAAGACAACTACAGACCAATATCTCTGATAAACATAAATGCAAAAAATCCTTAACAAAATATTAGCAATCTGCACACAACAATAGATTAAAAGACCATTCACCATTCGCAAGGATATTAATAATTCACAAACCAGGAGGGCAAGATAGTGGAGGAGTAGGGTCCCCAACTCACCTGTCCCACCAACTTACCTAGAACACTTTCAAACCATCCTGAATACCTACGATTTCAACCTGAGATTTAAATAGAGAACAGCCAGAACACTACAGAGAGAAGGGTTTCGCTTCTAACAGGGTAGGAAAGCGAAAAAATATAATCAGTGGGGGAGGGACACCACAAGGAGCCCCACTAAGGGAGGCAGCGAGGGTCTCGGGACAGGAAAGCCCAGACAGGAGAAGCAGGAACTTTAAAAAATCCACACCAGATTCTTCCCGGACAGAAAGGCGCCCTGAAGGGAAATCGAGCAGATTCGCAGAAGGGGCAATGAAGCTTCCAGTCTCCCAGAGTCACTAATAGGGGAAAGCACACTGCACACCACCGGACAGGCTTGGTAAAGGGCTGGAGGCCCCACCTGGTGAGGCATCAGGGAGAAGCCAGTGGGTGAGGCGGCAGCTCCCGGCAGAGGGGTCTGCACTCTGCTGCCTTCAGGAGCTGCGGCCGCAGAAGCGGGATTCCAGCAGTGGAAGGCTTGGATCCCAGGGTGCCAAGCAGACAGATCACCATGCTGCAGTCCTCCTCAGACAGGCGGAGGCGGGGAGGGCACAGGAAACCATTGACTCTGCTGCCCTGCGGCACCCCCAAGCTGTCTAGGTCAGCGCCCCCATCGTGGGAGCACCTAGGCCAGTGTGGACTGGGAGACTGAGGTAGTTACTGCAGGGAGCTGACTCCAGGGCTGGAGACCAGGCTACTGCCAGTGTTGTTTTTCCTTCTGGTGTCACCATGTGCCTGGGAAAGGCTGGTCCACCAGGGAATGGAGGCCTCACAGGGTAAACAGCTCCCACTGAGCCCAGCACCCAGGGAGCGGGGCAGTTCCCCCAGGTACACACACCTGAAAATCTGTACAGTCCGCCGGTTCCCCGGAAGACCAGCTGGAAGGACAGGGGAGGAGCAAGTTCTTAACTAAGCAGCACTGGAAAGCTCCAGGGGAAGTCAAGGGATTTGCAGTATATAAGAGTTAGAGGGTACCTCTCTGTTTTTTCCCCTTCTTCCAGTACAACTCATTTTCATGTTAGACTAAAAACGTCCAATTATTTATATTTTCCCACCTTAACTACAATATTTTACCACCTATTCATTTTCATAGTTTTTTAAAAAATATTTTACTCATTTATTCATAGAGAGAGAGACAGAGAGGCAGAGACACAGGCAGAGGGAGAAGCAGGCTCCAGGCAGGGAGCCTGACTTGGGACTCGACCCCTGGTGTCCAGTATCACACCCCACGCTGCAGGCGGTGCTAAAACACTGCGCCACCAGGGCTGCCCACCACCCATTCATTTTTGTTTCCTCCTTTCTGACTTTCATATTTCTACAATTACAGGTCTTATTTTTTTAAAGGATTTTATTTATTTATTCATGAGACAGAGAGAGAGAGAGAGAGAGAAGCAGAGACACAGGCATAGAGAAAAGTGGGCTCCATGCAGGGAGCCTGATGTGGGACTCCATCCCAGGACTCCAGGATTCACGACCCAGGCTGAAGCAGGCTAAACCACTGAGCCACCCAGGGATTCCAAATTACAAGTTGTAGATGTATTTTCCACTTCTAGATTCCCTTCAACATACTCAACTGATTTTTGGGAGATATATGAGATATGTTTTGTTTGTTTGTTTCTGTTGTTTTGTGTGCTTTGTTTACTCTGCTTCATTTTGTTCTACAATGGCAGAAGTTAATAACCTTCAAACATGACCAGCATGCACCCAGAACCAAGGGGTATATGGTCCTGGTTCATTCTGCGAGATTCCTCATTCCCACTCTGCCGCCATCTTTTATCTCATTTATGTTTTGAGGGGCAATGGTGGGGCTCTCTGCAAGTATTTCTGGTTTATATAAATTTGGGATTGAGCATCTTTGAACATACAGAACTTAATATACTCAGAACCAAAGGGATCACCCTCTAGGACCCATCAGGTATATTACATTCTCCCTCCATTACAATTTCATCACCACCACCATCTACCAGTCCCCCACTTATTTTTCATCTCCTTTTTTTCTTCTTCTTTGGGATTTTTGGCTTTTTATTTTTTACTACTTTGTTTTAAAATTTGTTTTTCACTTTACAGGCCCTTTTGTTATATTTCATTTTGATCTTTGTTTTAAATTTCTGGTCTCTGATTTCAGCACAAACATCTAGGGGGGAATTTACCTAAGCTGTGGTTGATATTCTTGACTCAGCCCACTCATAAAGCCACTCTACACAGAGCAAAATGACTAGAAGGAAGAACTCACCACAAAATAAAGAATCAGAAATAGTACTCTCTCCCACTGAGTTACAGAATTTGGATTACAATTTGATGTCAGAAAGCCAATTCAGAAGCACAATAATAAAGCTACTAGTGGCTCTGGAAAAAAGCAAAAAGGAATCAACAGACTACATGTCTCCAGAATTTAGAATTAATCAGGCCAAAATTAAAAATCAAATAAATGAGGTGAAATCTGAACTGGAGGTCTTAACAATGAGGATTAATGGGATAGAAGAAAGAGTGAGCGACATAGAAGAAAGGCTGATGGCAAGGAAGGAAATTGAGGAAAAAAGAGAAAAACCGATAAAAGACGGTGAGGAAAGGTTAAGGCAAATAAATGACAACCTCAGAAGGAAAAATCTATGTATATTGGGGTTCCAGAGAGTGCAGAGGGCCAGAGGGCCAGAAAGAATATTTGAACAAATCATAGCTGAGAACTTCCCTAATTTGGGGAGGGAAAGAGGCATTCAGATGCAGCACATAGAGAAGTCACCCACTCAAATCAATAAAAACTGTTCAACACCTTGACATTTAATAGTGAAACTTACAAATTCCAAAGATAAAGAGAAGATCCTTAAAGCAGCAAGAGACAAGAAATCCCTAACCTTTATGGAGAGAAATATTAGGTTAACAACAGTCTTCTCCACAGGGACCTGACAGGCCAGAAAGGGCTGGCAGGATATATTCAGGGTAGTGAATGAGAAGAACATTTAGCCAAGAATACTTTATTAAGCAAGGCTCTCATTCAGAATAAAAGGAGAGATAAAGAGATTCCAAGATGGGCAGAAACTGAAAGACTATGTGACCACCACACCACCTCTGCAAGAAATTTTAAGGAGGACCCTGAAAAAGAAAGAGGAATTCCAAGGAAACAGTCCACAAAACAAGGATGGAATAGGTATTACGATAACAATAAATTCATATCTTTCAATAGTAACTCTGAATGTGAATGGGCTAAATGATCCCATTAAAAGACGCAGGGTTTCAGACAGGATAAAAAAGCACAGTCCACCTATTTGCTGTCTACAAGAGACTAATTTTAGACCTCAGGACACTTACAGACTTAAAACGAAAGGTTGGAGAACCATTTATGAATTAAAGTGTGGTCAAAAGAAAGCATAGGGAGCAATCCTCATATCAGATAAATTAAAGTTTATCCCAAAGATTGTAGTAAGGGATGAAGAGGGACACTCTATCATACTTAAAGGATCTATCCAACAAGAGGACCTAACAATCATGAATCTGTATGCCCCTAATATGGGAGCTGCCAAGTATATCAATCAATTAATAAAGTAATGACATACTTAAATAATAATATACTAATAATTGGAGATTTCAACACAGCACTTTCTGCAAATGACAGATAGTCTAAACACAACAATTCCAAAGAAAAATGAACTTTAAATGACACACTGGACCAGATGGACCTCACAGATATTTACAGAACTTTACATCCAAATGCAACTGAAAAGACATTCTTCTCAAGTGCACATGGAACTTTCTTTAGAATAGACCACATACTGGGTCACAAATCAGGTCTTAACCAATACCAAAAGATTGGGATTGTCCCCTGCATATTTACAGACCATAATGCTTTTAGCAGGATGCTCTTTAACCTCCACGTGTTTGAATTTCTTCCAAATTTCCTCTTGTGACTGAGTTCTAGTTTCATACCATTATGGTCTGAAAATATGCAAGGAATGATCCCAATCTTTTGGTGTTGGTTAAGACCTGATTTGTGGTTTCCTGCCTTATTCTCAGACCATAATGCTTTGAAATTAGAACTAAATCACAACAAGAAGTTTGGAAGGACTTCAAACACTTGGAGGTTAAGGACCATCCTGCTAAAAGATGAAAGCGTCAACCAGGAAACTATAGAAGAATTAAAAAGATTCATGGAAACTAATGAGAATTATGATACAACCATTAAAAATCTTTGGGATGCAGCAAAAGCAGTCCTGAGGGGGAAATACATGGCAATACAAGCATCCTTCAAAAAACTGGACAGAACCCAAATACAAAGGCGACCCTTGCACCTAAACAAACTGGAAAAGAATAGCAAATAAAACCTACACCCAGCAGAAGAAGAGAGTTAATAAGGATTGTAGCAGATTTCAGTGAAATAGAGACCAGAACGGTGGAACAGATCGACGAAAGCATTCTTTGAAAGAATTAATAAGACAAAACCATTCTTTGAAAGAATTAATAAGATAGATAAACCAGAATGGTGGAACAGATCGACGAAACGATTCTTTTTTTTTTTTCGACGAAACGATTCTTTGAAAGAATTAATAAGATAGATAAACCATTAACCAGCCTTATTAAAAACAAAAGAGAAAAGCCTCAAATTAATAAAATCATGAATGAAAAAGGATAGATCATCACCACTATCAAGGAAATACAAACAATTTAAAAAACTTATTATGAGCTGCTATATGCCAATAAGTTAGGCAATCTAGAAGAAATGGATGCATTTCTGGAAAACCACAAACTACCAAAACTGGAACAGGAAGAAATACAAAACATGAACAGGCCAATAACCTGGGAGGAAATTGAAGCAGTTATCAAAACCTCCCAAGGCACAAAAGTCCAGGGCCAGATGGTTTCCCTGGGGAATTCTATGAAACGTTTAAAGAAGAAACCACACCTATTCTACTAAAGCTGTTTGGAAAAATAGAAAGAGATGGAATACTTCCAAATTGTTCTATAAGGCGAATATCACCTTAATTCCAAAACCAAAGACCCCAACGAAAAGGAGAATTATAGACCAATATCCCTATGAACACAGATGCAAAAATTCTCAATAAGATACTAGCCAATAGGATACCAAAGTACATTAAGAGGATTTTTCACTATGATGAAGTGGGATTTATCCCTGGGATGCAAAGTGGGCTCAACACACAAAAAGCAATCATTTTAATAGATAATTTCACCAAGAGAAACAAGAAACTTATGATCCTATCAATAGATCCAGAGAAAGCATTTGACAAAATACAGCATCCATTCCTGATCAAAACTCTTCAGAATCTAGGGATAGAGGGAGCATTCCTCAGCATCTCTAAAAGCCATCTACAAAAAGCACACAGCAAATATTATTCTCAATGGGGAAACACTGGGAGCCTCTCTCCTAAGATCAGGAACACCACAGGGATGCTCATGCTCACCACTGCTATTCCACACAGTACTAGAAGTCCTCGCCTCAGCAATCAGGCAACAAAAAGAAATGAAAGGCATTCAAATTGGCAAAGAAGAAGTCAAACTTTCCCTCTTTGCAGATGACATGATACTGTATGTAGAAAACCCAAAAGATTCCACCCCAAGATTGCTAGAACTCATACAGCAATTTGGCAGTGTGGCAGGATACAAAATCAATGACCAGATATCAGTGGCATTTCTGTACACTAACAATGAGACTGAAGAAAGAGAAATCAAGGAGTGAATCCCATTTACAATTGCACCCAAAAGCATAAGATACCTAGGAATAAACCTAACCAAAGAGGTAAAGGATCTATACCCTAAAAACTACAGAACACTTCTGAAAGAAATGGAGGAAGACACAAAGAGATGGAAACATAATCCATCTTCATGGATTGGAAGAATTAATATTGTAAAAATGTCAATGATACCCAGCCAATTTACAGATTCAATGCAATCCCTATCAGAATACCATGGACTTTCTTCAGAGAGTTGGAACAAATCATCTGAAGATTTGTGTGGAATCAGTAAAGATCCCGAATAGCTTGGGGAATATTAAAAAAGAAAACCAGAGCTTTGGACATCACAATGCCAGGTTTCAGGTTGTACTACAAAGCTCTGGTCATCAAGACAGTGTGGTACTGGCACAAAAACAGACACATAGATCAATGGAACAGAACAGAGAATCCAGAAATGGGCCCTCAACTCTATGGTCAACTCATATTCAAGAAAGCAGTAAACGCTATCCATTGGAAAAATGAGAGTCTCTTCAATAAATGGTACTGAGAATATTCTACAGCCATGTGCAGAGTAATGAAACTAGACCATCTCTTACACCATACACAAAGATAAACTCAAAATGCATGAAAGATCTAAATGTGATACAAGATTCCTTCAAAATCCTAGAGGAGAACACAGGCAGAACCCTTTTTGAACTTGGTCACAGTAACTTCCTGCAAGATAAATCTATGCAGGCAAGGGAAACAAAAACAAAAATTAACTAGTGGAACTTCATCAAGATAAACAGTTTTTGCACAGCTAAAGAAACAGTCAACATACCTAAAAGACAATCTACAGAGCAGGAGAAGATTTTTGCAAATAACATATCAGATAAAGGGCTAGTATCCAAGATATATAAGGAACTTATTAAACTTAACAGCAAAGAATTAAACAATCCAATCATGAAATGGTCAAAGGACGTGAACAGAAATCTCACAGAGGAAGACATAGACATGGCCAACAAGCACATGAGAAAATGCTCTGCATCACTGGCCATCAGGGAGATACAAATCAAAACCACAATGGGATACCACCTCACACTAGTGAGAATGGTCATAATTAACAAGACAGGAAACAATAAAAGTTGGAGATGATGTAGAGAAATGGGAACCCTTTTGCACTTTTAGTGGGAATGTGAACTGGTGCAGCCACTCTGGAAAACTGTGTGGAGGTTCCTCAAAGAGTTAAAACTAGAACTGACCTACGACCCAGCAATTGCACTGCCGGGGATTTATCCCAAGGATATGATGCAGTGAAATGCTGGAGCACATGCCCAGCAGTGTTTATAGCAGTAACGTCCACAATAGCCAAACTGTGGAAGGAGCCTCGGTGTCCATCGAAAGATGAATGGATAAAGAAGATGTGGTCTATGTATGCAATGGAATATTCCTCAGCCATTAGAAATGACAAATACCCACCATTTGCTTTGACATGGATGGTATTGGGGGTATTATGCTGAGTGTAATAAGTCAATTGGAGAAGGACAAACACTATATTATCTCATTCATTTGGGGAATATAAAAAATAGTGAAAGGGGATAAAGTGGAATGGAGAGAAAATGGGTGAAAATATCAGTGAGGATGACAGAACATGAGAGACATGTAACTCAGGGAAACGAACAAGGGGTAGTGGAAAGGGAGGTGGGCAGGGCGTTGGGGTGACCGGGTGATGGTCACTCAAGGGAACACTTGATGGGATGAGCACTGGGTGATATGGTATATGTTGCCAAATTGAACTCCAACTTAAATAAGTAAATAAACAGACAAACAAACAAACAAACAAGATGATACAATCAAATAGAAAGTAATTCAATGTTTATGGATTTAATATTGTTAAAATATCAATATTACCTAAAGCAATCTACATATTTAATGCAATTCCATCAAAATACCTATAACATTTTTCACAAAATTTGAACAAATAACCTTCAAATTAGTGTGAAAAACATACATACACAAAACCTCTGAATAGTCAAAGTAATCTTGAGAAAGAAGAAATTGGAGGCATCACAATTCCAGTTTTCAAAATATAGTACATAGGTGTAGATAGCAAAACAATATGATACTGGCACAGAAAGAAACACAGAGACTAATGGAATAGATTAGAGAGCCCAGAAACAAACTCACATCTATATGGTCAATTAATCTATGACATAGGAGGCAAGAATATACAATAGGAAACAGTGTCTTCAATAACGGGTGCTAGGAAAACTGAACAGGTACATGTAAAGTAATGTAACTGGACCACTTCCTAATACCATACACAAGTGCAAACTCAAAAATGGATTAAAGATCTAAATCTGGGACGTGAAACCATATAAATTCTAGAAAAGAACACAGGCAGTAATTTCTCTGACATCAGTCATATCTTTTCCATATATGTCTCCTAAGAAATGGTAAGCTGAAGCAAAACAAACTTTTAAGGAGTACATCAAATTACAAAACAGAAAACAAACAAAACCCACAAAACAAAATGAAAACAAACAAAAAACTGCACAGCGAAAAAAAACCATCAACAAAACAAAAAGGAAATATTTGCAAATGATACATATGATATAGTGGTTAATAACCAAAATGTATAAATAACATGTATAATTTGACACCAAAACAACAAAACTCAATTAAAAAATGACCGAGGGAACCATAGAAACATTTTTCCAAAGAAGACATAGATAGGGGATCCCTGGGTGGCGCAGCAGTTTGGCGCCTGCCTTTGGCCCAGGGCGCGATCCTGGAGACCCGGGATCCAATCCCACGTCGGGCTCCCGGTGCATGGAGCCTGCTTCTCCTTCTGCCCGTGTCTCTGCCCCTCTCTCTCTCTCTGTGACTATCATAAATAAATTTAAAAAAAGAAGACATAGAGATAGACAACAGGTACCTGAAAAGATATTCAACATCCAGTAATCACTTGGGAAATGTAACTCAAAACCACAATGAGAATGGGAGAATATATATGTAAAAGCATAACCTATAAAGGGTGAATATCCAAAATATATAAAGAACTTATAAAACTCGACACCCCAAATACAAATAATCCAATTTAAACATGAGTAGAAGACATGAATAGGGTTTTTTTTTTCCAAAGAAGACATACAATGGCCAATAGTCACATAAAAAGATCCTCAACATCACTCATCAGCAGGGAAATATAAAACAAAACTACAATGAGATGTCACCTCACACAGTCAAAATGGGTAAAATAAACAATACAGGACAAAACAAGTGTTGAAAAGGATGCAGAGAGAGAAGAACCCTCTTACACTGTTCGTGGGAATACAAACTGGTGCAGTCACTGGAAAAAGCATGAAACTTCCTCAAAACTTTTTTTTAAAAAGGGCAGTCCCAGTGGCTCAGTGGCTTAGCACTGCCTGCAGCCCAGGGTATGATCCTGGGGACCCAGGATTGAGTCCCATGTCAGACTCCTTGCATGGACCCTGCTTCCCCCTCTGCCTGTGTCTCTGCCTCTCTCTCTTTCTCTCTCTTTCTCTTTTCATGAATAAATAAATAAAATCCTAAAAAAATAAAAATAGAACTATCCTGTGATTCAGGATAGTTCAGTATTTCAGTATTTACCCAGATTGCAAAAGCACTAATTTGAAGGGAAGCATGCACTCCAAAGATTATAGCAGCATTTTCAACAATAGCCTGTAATAAGAGACAAAAATGACATTACATAAAGATAAAGGGATCAATTTAACAAGAGGTTATAATAATTGTAAATATTGATGTACACACTATTGGAGCACCTAAATACAT
The DNA here is from genome assembly GCF_053574225.1 of Canis aureus. Classification (NCBI taxonomy): domain Eukaryota; kingdom Metazoa; phylum Chordata; class Mammalia; order Carnivora; family Canidae; genus Canis; species Canis aureus. Next base: position 59,730,091 of record NC_135628.1, on the reverse strand, counting down.
AAAGCAAATAATAACGCTCACCACACTCCCACGAACAGTTTATGAGAATATAGATTTCCCTGAACCTTGATGAAAAATTGATGAGATCATCTTATAAAAGCATAATTAATAAAGCTTTTATATGCATAGTAAAATGAGTTGGCTTAAATAGAGATTTACCCTTGTATCTTAGTATCATCAGCTCAATCATTAACATAATAACTACTCAGGTAACAGTCCATTCAGATATATGTAACCCAGACTGCAGAAAATAGATTCACAATCATGACATGCCCCAGTAATACATTGTTGAACTATGTCTTTTCCTCACAATTTTCATTAGCCCACTGTTTTCATGTTTTGGTTTATAAATTATGTATTTTCTGCTTTTTGCTAAATACATTGGTAAATTTAACTTTCAAAAAAGACTCTTAAAAAACAAAACAAAACAAAAAAACTCTTGCCACAGCCTCTCTCCATCTTTTGCTACAATGATGAGTCCAGGATGGTGTAGAGGAGAGGTAGAGATAAGTAAAAACGTTGGATAGATTTGTGATGGCCTAATCAGTCATCTTGTGAATAGTGGCTATTTTTCTTCAGAGAATAATTGTGAAGATTCAGACCTGATGATACAAATCCATGTTTATTAAAGTCTGGGTACAGGATGTTTCCAGGACATTTCCTCTTGAGCTCTTCAATTAACAAAGGATCTGGATAATGTCATATATGTCCTGTCTCTGACCTGAACCTTAACTTCTAGTCCCTTCTCATATTAATTGTATGATTTGGCTATCTGATCTGAGAAGATAAAATGAGCCCCTACCTACCTACCCACTCAATCAATTCTTAGTCTTAATTCAGACACAGAAGAGGAGAGCCAAGTGCTTCTTACCCAGAATATAACACCAAAGAAACCTGGGAGCTCAGGTGGCAGTCACAAAAGGGAATGACAGGATTTGTGAGGTAGCCAATTTTAACATTTACTCTGGTGCTTGATGTAACAGTTGATTTGCATTAATGATAATAGTCATGGACTACTAAATATAATTTTGTATTATTTGTGTGTATTAACTCTGATGGAGAAAGCAGGTAATATGGTCAAATCATATTGAGAATTTAGATAAGAGCATAGTTCTATGGGTGGTTAATAAATAATGTCCATCTTCATTCATGTTCCCTATATGAGTTATTATTTAATGTTTTTCAGTTTTTTAAAATATTTTCATCTCTAAGATGATCTGTCCTCATACATTAGATAGTAGAGAAGGTTAAATGTATCCTGGGTATAAAATTGTATATTAATGATGGTCATTAAGATCAGGGCTCTAGGGCTCAAAAGAATTGGTTTAAATGTTTAACCTCACCACCTGTTTATTCAGTGGTCTGGGGCAAAGAGTTAATGTTTCTATACTTTGACTTTTAAATCTGTAAACTGATTGTAGCAAGAGCACCCAGATATGAGGTATCATTGGATTGAATGTAGCATAGTATGTGAAGAGCTGAGAATGCTGCATGGTATAACTAATATTCACCAAAGGAGAGCTCATGACTTATTTTCTCTAGTCAATAGAATAGGTATTGTCACAGTGGAATCTATAAAACTTCCTTGAACTTTTACCCACGTTGTCTATTTGGCTGATTTAGCAAATTCATGTGAAAACACTAAAATTAGAATTCATTAAAAATATATGCAACTGTTGGGATGCCTGGGTGGCTCAGTGGTTGAGCATCTGCCTTAAGCTCAGATCATGATCCTGGGGTCCCATATTGACTCCCACATCAGGCTCCCTGCAGGGAGTTGCTTCTCCCTCTGCCTATATCTCTGCTTCTCTCTCTGTGTCTCTCATGAATCAATAAATAAAATCTTTTTAAAAATTATATGCAAGTGATAAATTATTGAATACTAAAAATTATAACCAACAAAAATACATTAATCTTACTTCTGGGAAACAAACTAAAGGTTGTTAGAGGAGAGGTCAGTGGCAGGATGGGTAATTGGGTGATTGGGCACTGAGGAGGGCACATGACGAGGTGAGTACTGGGTGTTATACTATATGTTGGCAAATTAAATTTAGATTAAAAAATAAAAATAAAGATGCTCATGTATAACTATAAAATACATTAATATTAAAACATAAATCAAAGTGGATGATCATAATATGATCCAATATTTTTTAAAAAGGTAATTTGTATATACATAGTTATATAAGAATCACCACACCAGACAGTTCCTTTGAATTTATACTATCTACTCTAACTGCTCTTTTTTGACGAAAACATGTGGAAAGCCATGCTAAATTCAAAGCCATCATGGATAGGGCTATGATTTCTTTTAAGATTTTATTTAGTTGAGAGAGAGAGCATGAGGGAGAGAGAGAGAGAGAGAGAGAGAGAGAGATCCCAAGTAGAGGGGAAGGGCAGAGGGATAAGCAGACTCCCTGCTGAGCAGGGAACCTGATGTGGCACTGGATCCCAGGACTCTGGGATCATGATCTGAGCAGAAGGCAGATGCTTAACCGACTGAGCCACCCAGGCACCTCAACAGGGCCATGATTTGATTTGATTTATTTTCTGTCTCTCATCTGGGCTGAGGGGAAGTAACAGACAATTATTTCCCTGATCAGTGAGCTGTTTTGACATAAGAGGTAGAGATGGAATTGTTTTCATGGATGAAACCCCTGTCTCAGGGTTATCAGGACTAACTACTTTGAAGCTCAATAGAGGCAAAGCTGATCTCCAAAGAGGTAAGAATTGGACATCCAACCAGCCATTCAGGGTGCGAAGTTTCCAATCCCTTTCTATTCTGCTGGTTCCCTGAGGAGGGGTTACAACCATTGGAGATATCTCTTGAGGGTTGTTGGACACCGCAAACACCTCTTCATTGCCAGCTGGGCCAAAAGTTGCCAAGCCATATTGTTTGTTTATTCCACGACAGATGGCACAACACTAATGTGCTTAATTTTACCTGCTTCATTGGTCTGACCCTCTCAAAGAAAGGGACAAGCACTTAGAAGAGAGCACAGATACAATACAGGGATTGTGGTAAGTGAAGATGTAAATATATTTTCTGAGAACATATGTGTGTTACATGCCACTGAAACATTTTGGTTTTCTAAAGAATTTCTACTCTTCTGCTTTTTAAGACTCAGCTGAAGCTCCTGTTAATATTCCAGGCCCCATTCCAGTAGGTTTTGGTTGTGGTTCATAAATCTGTTTTTATTTTTTTTTATATTTTTATGATTTACTATGTATTTCAAAAAGAATGCCCATGAGCAGGGGAAGAGACAGACAGAGTGGGAGAAGCAGACTCCCTGCTGAGCAGGGAATCAGAAGCCAGGCTTGATCCCAGGACCAAGAGATAATGAACTGAGCCAAAGACAGACTCTAAAACAACTAAGCCACCAAGTGCCCCAGAAATCTGTATTTCTTATAGAAGTCTTCTTTGATTCTGATAAGCAGATAACATTGAGAAACATTGGTACATCAAGGGCAGGCTATTCTTGGCAGAATCAGACTGCCAAGGTTACCTTATGGTCCCTCTGCCTTCAAAAAGTTACCCAACTCTCTCAGCTTCACTGTTCTTATTGGCAAAATAGGGGTACAATTATTCATATTAATTAATTATTCTTTTGTTTGTTTTAAAATTTTTATTTAAAGTTCAGTTAGTTAACATACATTATTAGTTTCAGGTGTGCAATATAGTGATTCAACACTTACATAAAACACTCAGTGCTCATCACAACAATTGCACTCTTTAATACCCATCACCTATTTAACCCATGCCCCCACCCACCTCCCCTTTGGTAGACATCAGTTTGTTTTGTATAGCTGAATCTGCTTATTGGTTCACCTCTCTTTCTCTATTTTTCCTTTATTCATTTATTTCTTAAATTCCACATATGAGTGAAATCATATGGTACTTGCCTCTCTCTGACTTATTTCACTTATCATAGTTTTCTCTAGCTCCATCTATGTCCTTGGAAAAGGCAAGATTTCATTATTTTTATAGCTGAGTAATATTCACATATGGCTGAGTATGTGTGTGTATGTGTGTGTGCATTACATATTTATTCATTAATCAGTTGATTGACACTTGGGCTGTTTCAAAAATCTGGCTATAAACATCAGGGTTCATGTATCCCTTTGAGTTAGTATTTTATATTCTTTGGGTAAATATCTAGAACTCCAATTGGTGTATTATATGGCTGTTCTATTTTTAACTTTTTGAGAAACCTCCATACCATTTTCCACAGTGGCTTCATCAGTTTGCTTCCTCACCAACAGTGCAAAATGGTTCCCTTTCTTCACATCCTTGCCAATGCCTATTGTTTCTTGTGTTATTGATTTTAGACATTCTGATAGGTGTGATGTAATATTGCATGGCAATTTTGACTTATTTTTCCCTGATGATCCCTGATGCTCAGCATCTCTTTGTGTGTCTGTTGGCAATCAGTATGTCTTCTTTGGAAAAAAAAATGTCTATTCATATCTTCAGCCCATTTTTAAATTGGATTACTCAGTTTTGGGGTGTTTAATTTTATCAGTTATTTATATATTTTTATACTAACCCTTTATCATATATGTAATTTGCTAATATTCTCTTCTATTCTATATATTGCCTTTTAGTTTTGTTGATTGTTTTCTTCACTGTGCAGAAACTTTTTTTTATTTTATTGTAGTCTGAATAGTTTATTTTTGTTTTGGTTTCTCTTACCTGAGGAGACATATCTAGTAAGAAATTTCCATGGCAAATATCAAAGAGGTTACTTCCTATGTTCTCTTCTAGGATTTGTATGGTTTTATGCCTCACATTTAGGTCTTTCATCCATTTTGAATTTATTTTTGTGTATGGCATAAAAAAGTACTTCACCTTCATTCTTTTATATGACACTGATCAGTGTTCCCCAAACCATGTTTTTCCTATTGGGTATTTTTTTCATAATGTGTTGAAGAATAATTGACTAGAGAGTTGTGGGTTCCCTTCTGTGTATTATATCCTGTTCTATTGATCTATTTGTCTCTTCTGGTGCCAATACAATGCTGTTTTGATCACTACAGCTTTGTAATATAACTTGAAGTCTGGAATTATAGTGCCTCCAGCTTTGCTTTTCTTTTTCAATATTGCTTGGGCTATTTTGTGTGTGTGTGTGTGTGTGTGTGTGTGTGTGATTCCACACATATGTTAGCATTGTTTGTTCTAGCTCTGTGAAAAGTGCTAGTGGTATTTTGATAGGAATTGCATTAAATGCATAGAATGCTTTGAGTAGCATAGGCATTTTATGATGTTTTTGTTCAAATCCATGAGCATTGAATGCCTTTCAATTTCTTCGTGCCAACTTCAATTTCATTCATCAGTATTTTATAGTTTTCTGTAAATAGGAATTGCTTGATTAAAATCTATCTCAGGAATAAGTGTTGACATTCTTGTTTGACTGAACTACACCATCCCTATAAGTAAGAGAGTGGACAATAATAAGAAATAAAAGCTTTGCAGAGAGTAAATCTTTGGATTAGAAGGAAATATAACAACGTGGATGAAAGTGATAAAAGAAACAAACTGAGGGATGATAGAGGTGAGGTGGGTGAGGGGATGCGGTAACTGGGTGATGGGTATTAAGGAGGGCACATGATGTGGTGAGCACTGGGTGTTATAGACAACTCATAAATTACTGAACTTTACATCTGAAACTAACAATGTAGTATATGTTGGCTAATTGAATTTAAAAACAATTTTAAAAATAAGGTGGAAACTTAAGTGGATAAAAGAGGATTGGTAAAAACTAAGAAAGCAATGTGGGGACAGTGCAGAGAAATGGACACCATATGGTATCACTCTTGGAAGGAGGAGTGAGCAGGTACTTACATGTAGCTTGACTTGGGAGAGACCAAGAAGACCCCTATATTTCCCCCATTGTTCTGATGATGTTTGTCATTCCAGCATTAGATATCCTTCCTTTTTCCTTAAGCTTTTTCCTCTGCTAAAAAATGTAGCTGCTCCATCACCCAAACAGGTTAAATATTAGAACAACATGTACAGAAGATCAATTACTGGGAACATACTTGAAAATATCAGAAAACCTGAGAATGTTGAGTATAAGAAATAGGCCAAGGAAATCATCTTAAAAAGGATTCAAGTAGAAGAGATGATAGTCCTGTTCATAATTTTGGTTAAGTCAGGAAAATAACTATGGTATAAGACAGAATGCATTGATCTCCTAGTTCATATACACCATCATCAATGAAGAGGGTTGGGTTCTTGAACTCCATATACCCCCTATGATCCCTACAGACCAGTCTGCATGGTGAAAATGGCAAAAGTGTTACATACAGGTCTCCCACACACAGAGTACAATAGTTCTAAGATCCAGGCAACAACTAAATGTTTGTTTGTTGTCCAAGTTATATGTTATATGAGCTATTGTTTATACAACTTTGTGACAAACTAGGTAGGCTGTCTTATTATGACATGTCCACAGAGAGTGCTGAGAATCTTTACAAGAAGCATAGCACATGATCAGGGTTCCTGACAGTTAGAAAAACCAGCATTCAGAAAACATGCATTAAGCATCTGCAAATTTCCAGAATTTGGCCAAATTTTGGCTTAATAAAATATTATTAAAGCCATTAATCTTTCCACTGCATTTCCTCTCCAGTACGATTATGTCAATTCCCAGTGTTCCCCTTCCCATTTGCAAATATGCAAGCCACTTCTAAAATTACATCTCACTTCTTCTCGCTTTTATCCAGAAAGTCTAAGCCATATCCCTGAAGAACTTTCCATGTTATTCTCTGCTGTTTCTCTGCTTCTTTATGCATACCGTCCCTGACATCTGGAATGCCCTCTCTTAAATGGGAAAATTCTTACATATTTTTAAAGATGTATTTTTTAAAATGTAAGTGTGTAAGATGTATTTTAAGATGTATTATATGTGTAAGATGTATTTTAAATACATATTTTAATATGTATTTAAAATATTATCTCCAGCACAAAGTTTCATCTTATTTCCTTGTAAAGTTTGAACAATTTCCTTTAAAACCAATATCACACTTCATTATAATAATGGTCTGTTTCCTTCACCTTACTGATGTCAGAGGTGAAGTTCACGTATCTTTTAATCCTTAAAGTCTAAACTACAGTTTGTCTAACACAGACACTGAACTCAACAGAAATGTGTAGAATGAAAGAATAATAGTAAGTCAGTGAAATTATTTGTGGAAAGAATGAGGGATTAAGTTACAATTTGTCAAAACTTAAATCTGAAATTCACTTACTTTACCATAAAAATTATTTAAATCTAGCAGAAATATTATATATTTAATATATTATAAATGCATTTACATATAATGGAAATGTATACATTTACATATAATATACTATTATATATAATAGTGTGTATATATACATATGCATATATGTATATGTATATATGTATATATATATACACACACACTCAGGAATGTAAAATCTCAGATGTATGCTGAAAAAAAAGGAAAAATGTAACATTTTAATTGTTTTGCAAATAGTTCACAATACAGTATTGGATATCACTGAAAGAAATACTTGATAGGATTTCAACTTTCTTGACTTATTCTGTGAACTATTAATTACTCTATGACACATCAACTTGGCCAAGTCACTTTATTTCAATGAGTATCATTTCCTTGTTTATATAATATAATACTACATATGTATTCCTTTACCTGGTCTAATTATAAAAACTACATTTAAAATGTCATTTAAGGGCAGCCTGGGTGGCTCACCGGCTTAGTGCCACCTTCAGCATGATCCTGGGGACCTGGGACTGAGTCCCATATCGGGTTCCCTGCATAGAGCTTGCTCCTCCCTCTGCCTGTGTCTCTGTCATTCTCTCTCTCTCTCTCTCTGTCTTTCATGAATAAATAAATAAAAATCTAAATAAATAAATAAATAAATAAATAAATAAATAAATAAATGTGATTCACTACATCTGGAGAAGTGTACAAGCATTATTTAATCAGGCAACTTTAATTAACTGCAACTTTTTATTTCATAAGCCCTATGAAACTGAAAATCTGATATTGTATTATTAACTTTTCAGAAGCTATAAAGTGCAAAATATGCAAGCAAAGCTTATTGTCACACAATTATTGTCAATTTATATCCTCAAGGTACAGGCCTTGGCAGTTTTGAGTGTTCAAAATATCTAAAAAGCAGGAGAAAAGAAAAAAAAACAGAACCCATCTTCTGAAAATATTACCAAATATAATATATTTGGAATATAAATAATAGTGAAAGGGATTATAAGGGAAGGGAGAAGAAATGTGTGGGAAATATCAGAAAGGGAGACAGAACATAAAGACTCCTAACTCTGCGAAACGAACTAGGGGGGGTGGAAGGGGAGGAGGGCAGGGGGTGGGGGTGAGTGGGTGACGGGCACTGAGGGGGGCACTTGACGGGATGAGCACTGGGTGTTATTCTGTATGTTGGTAAATTGAACACCAATAAAAAATTATTTTATTAAAAAAATATTACCAAACTATAGGGTTCAGAAAAGGAGATTTGTCCATTAATAAGGCAGAATGCAACATACAACATGAGAGATTGATGACCACAGAATATAGGAGGTGAGAGAAATACCATGTCTCAGGACCACAGAAGAAAGAACATTTGAGATGGAACTTTGAAAATGGGCAATATACCTTATCCATCAAATCAAAGCTGAGTTCCTGTTTCTCTACTCAGTAGTTTTTGGAAAATTGTCTCAAACTTATGGATTATTCACAACCTTCCCCCATCACACTCATACACCTTCTATAAATCCCTGTACTTAACATTATTTTAATTGCACCTACAGGTACAGGCAAAACTGCAAGAAATAGAGGAATTGCTTTGACTTATTATGAAAACATGCACATGTTTGGGACTGATTAGGTACCTTAAGGCATTGATTTTGCCACTTATGCAAAGTAAATTTCAAATTATGCCCAATATAGGCATTTAACCCTGTTGACCAAAAAACGTTCTAGAATCTCTATGCTTCCTAATTATTTTAATCTGCATATCACTCCTGTGGTGTGGGTATACTTCAGTTCAATTTTACAAGGAAAAGAGATAAGAGACACAGAAAGATGATCCAACTACACCTAGGCAATCATGCAGGTAAATGTGATGATTTGATGAAGAGAGCTTCAAACTCTAGTACTGATCATCAGGAGGCTGTGCTTTTAACTGATCTACAACACTGCATCTGCTTCTATAGTTTATAAGTCCAACTAAACCTTTGCTAAGCAAGATATTCTATATTTTAAAATAAAGAATTTCTTCAAAGATGGACCTTAACAGTCTCCTCCATCATGACCTTCTGTCTTACTTTTGTACAGCATCAGCTGATAGCTTGAATTACTTTGATGAGATAAACTGCATGCAGAGTAGGGAAACTTCTGTGCAACTAGAAACAACAACATTTGTGAAGTCTTCTTAAATACTGATGCTATTATTAGAAATTCTAGTTTACCTAACTTAAGAGATACTTGAGTTGGGATTAGAGCAAGAAAGACTCATGGGAAAATGGGCAAATTCTCTATGTGAGAGAGAAAAGGCAAGCACAAATAACACTCAATTCTGCAAATTCTTATCTGTCCTCAGGTTATCAAAGCCTCTTATCATCTTCAAGAGAATCTTCATTTGCTATAAAGTCTCCTAGGACTAAGTGAAAGTGTTGATTTTTTAAAATTTAAAATGATCATAACTCTCCTGTTGAAGTTATATCTGCACAGAACCTCAAGGTGATGAATTTGTAAGTGCTTAAAAATATACACATGATACATTTTCATCAAATTGATTAGCTTTTAGTTGATAGAACTTTAAATGTATCCGTGTTCTTATTTGGTTACTATTAGTGACTACAGTTTGTAACAGTAGCTACAGTATGTGAATAGTAGTTTATTGAGTAATTTATGAAATATAATTTTATATGTCAATAAGTTATTTATAACACTAAAGAGATCTCAACAAGGAACACAATCAGCGTGAACATATTCAGAAGAGTCCTGATAGTAAGAAAAGTAGATGAGATGCACGGCAACATATCAGATGGAATGGTGTTCTTACCATTGTTTTCTGGGCAATAATGTTCAGCCATGGAGAGAAACAATAAGACCATCACCACAGATTTTATCCTCTTGGGGCTCTGGCCTGAGTTTAGCCACCTTGCGGTCCTTATCTGCTTCATTCTTATGGTTTACCTTATGGCTGTAATGGGCAATGCTGTTCTCATTCTCCTCATCTGGTTGGATTCTCGACTCCACTCTCCTATGTACTTCTTGCTCAGCCAGCTCTCCCTTATTGATGTGGCCTTGATCTCAACTACAGTCCCCAAAATGGTCACCAACTTCTTCTCAGGGAAAAGGACCATATCACAGATTGGCTGTGGAGCTCAGATTTTATTCAGCTTAACCTTGGGAATTTCTGAGTGCCTTCTACTGACTCTCATGTCCTATGACCGCTACATTGCCATCTGCAATCCACTACGTTACTCAATCTTGATGAGCCATACCACCTGTAAACAGATGGTTGTTGGCTCCTGGGCAGGAGGGGCAATAACTTCCCTGGTTCATACAGCCTATGTCATGCACTTAGCCATCTGTCATCCTCGAGAGATCCCACACTTCTTGTGTGAGGTCATGGCACTCCTTAAGCTCACTTGTGAGGACATTTCAGCCTATGTGAAGTCAGTGGTGGTCTCAAGCTTTCTGGTGGTCCTCATCCCTCTGAGTCTCATCCTGGCTTCCTACATCCACATATTTCTTGCTGTCCTCCGCATGAACTCCCTTGAAGGTAAAAACAAGGCCTTGGCCACATGCTTCTCCCACCTCTGTGTGGTCAGTCTCTACTTTGGCCCTGCCATATTAGTCTATATGAGGCCAGGATCCTTTAAAACTCCCAAAATAAACCAGTCCCTTTTTATGTTTAATGCCATTCTTACTCCTATGCTTAATCCCCTCATCTATAGCTTGAGAAACAAGGATGTCATAGCAGCTCTGAAGAGTATAATCATCAGTAGAATCCTCCTAAAAAAGATGAAAAGACAGCTAGGTTGCCATACATAATTATAATCATTTATTTGAACATTGATTTGTTCTAAAAGCCTTTAATACTTAACAAATATTTTATGAGAATAATGGATATATGAGAGGTCCTTTGTTTCAATCCCCATATTGTGTGAAAATAAAAAATAAAATGAAATATAAAATAAATTTTGATGTTCTTATAACACAACCCAAAGGTCTAATTCTTCCAACAAAAAAATCCTGAAAATGCACTGCTTTTCTAAATAACAGACATCATTTTTGCTCATATATATGTACTCCTCTGGCTAAACATACTTATGAATAAGAAGGCATGAGCTGCTCCTAAGAACAGTGAGGGAATTAAGAATTTTTTTTTGAGTGTTATTTTTTTTTAATTTTTTAAAATTGTAGTTCAATTTGCCAACATTTAGCATAACACCCAGTGCTCATTCCTCCAAGTGCTCCCCTCAGTGCCCACCACCCAGTCACCCTAACCCCCCACTCACCTCCCTTTCCACTACCCCTTGTCTGTTTCCCAGAGTTAGGTGTCTCTCAAGTTTTCTCACCCTCACTGATATTTTCACTCATTTTTCTCTCTTTTCCCTTTATTCCCTTTCACTAATTTTTATATTCCCCAAATGAATGAGACTACATAATGTTTGTTCTTCTCTGATTGACTTATTTCACTCAGCATACTACCCTCCAATTCCAACCACATTGATGGGAATTTTTCATTTTGAATGGCTGAGTAATATTCCATTGTATACATACAACTCATCTTCATCCATCCATCTTTTGACGGACACTAAGGCTCCTTCCACAGTTTGGCTACTGTGGACATTACTGCTATAAACATTGGGGTGCAGGTGTTCCAGCGTTTCACTGCATCTGTATCTTTGGGGTAAATCCCCACAAGTGCAATTGCTGGGTCGTAGGACATATCTGTTTTTAACTCTTTGAGGAACCTCCACACAGTTTTCCAGAGTTAGCTGGGGGCATCACAATGCCAGATTTCAGGTTGTACTATAAAGCTGTGGTCATCAAGACAGTGTGGTATTGGCACAAAAACAGACACATAGATCAATGGAACAGAATAGAGAATCCAGAATGGACCCTCAACTCTATGGTCAACTAATATTTGACAAAGCAGGAAAGACTATCCACTGGAAGAAAGACAGTTTCTTCAATAAATGGTGCGGGGAAAATTGGACATCCACATGCAGAAGAATGAAACTAGACCACTCTCTTGCACCATACACAAAGATAAACTAAAAATGGATGAAAGATCTTAATGTGAGGCAAGATTCCATCAAAATCCTAGAGGAGAACACAGGTAACACCCTTTTTATACTTGGCCACAGCAACTCCTTGCAAGATACATACATGAAGGCAAGGGAAACAAAAGCAAAAATGAACTATTGGGACTTCATCAAGATAAGAAGCTTTTGCACAGCAAAGGATACAGTCAACAAAACTCAAAGACAACCTACAGAATGGGAGAAGATATTTGCAAATGATATATCAGATAAAGGGCTAGTATCCAAGATCTATAAAGAACTTATTAAACTCAACACCAAAGAAACAAACAACCCAATCATGAAATGGGCAAAAGACATGAAGAGAAATCTCACAGAGGAAGACATAGACATGGCCAACATGCACATGAGAAAATGCTCCGCATCACTGGCCATGAGGGAAATAAATCAAAACCACAATGAGCTACCACCTCACGCCAGTGAGAATAGGGAAAATTAACAAGACAGGAAACAACACATGTTGGAGAGGATGTGGAGAAAGGGGAACCTTTTTGCCCTGTTGGTGGGAATGTGAGCTGGAATTAAGAATTTTATGTTTGGCTGAGGATGCATAACTTCTTTTTATTTTTTGAAGATTTTATTTATTATTCATGAAAGACCCAGAGAAGAGAGGCAGAGACACAGGCATAGGGAGAAGCAGGCTCCATGCACGGAGCCTGATGTAGGACTTAATGCCGGGACTCCAAGATCATGCCCTGAGCCTAAGGCAGATGTTTAACCTGTGAGCCACCCAGGTGTCCCCAGGAAGCATAACTTCTAATGGCAGGACTCAATTGTTATGGCATTAAAATAACATGACTTGAATTATGAATGGCAACTTTCAGGTTCCCAAAAGCTCACACATTTGCAACCCAGTCAGTACTCTTTCCTTTCCTTTCCTTTCCTTTCCTTTCCTTTCCTTTCCTTTCCTTTCCTTTCCTTTCCTTTCCTTTCCTTTCCTTTCCTTTCCTTTCCTTTCCTTTCCTTTCCTTTCTCCTTTCCTTTCCTTCCTTTTATTCTCTCTTTTCTTTTTCTTTCTTTCTTCTTTATTTTCTATTCTTTTTAATGAGGAACAAAGAGTAAACCTGATGCCTTTCTCTTCACCTCAAAAATTTTTAGGTTTTGTTTTGTACTCTTCCTTCTGGATTCATACTCATTTTCAAAACCCATTTTAAGCCTAGACATACATGAGGAAGATACATGTATCAATTATATACCCCTGAAGTTTATAGATTTTGTTATTAGGATTATTGTGTCAAAATAGAACTGATAGAGGTTTCGTAATTCTTTCTTTGCTCACATAGGCAGAATCAAATTTTGTCCTATATTAAATATACTGCAATTGTTTGAAGACAAAGGAAGTTTTAAAACATAAATTCAACAATATAGAATTTTAGGTTATTCTATTACCCTGTGACCTAGGCTTATCCTTTTATGGTAAATCACACTGTAGGTACTTTTCTTAAAATAACATTCCTGAGAGTTCACATTTGGCAGGATTACTATCTCTCAATCATGGAAAAGTGTTCCCTTCATAGATATAGGCTGGTGCTGGTGAGCTCAATCAAGTAAGGTAGGACACAGGATGAATTTGAGCCTTATCTTGCTCCTTCATCTCAATACTACAAAACATTTATAACATTGTGAGTCAGAATAAAAGATCAAATTAAAAGTTAAATGTAGTGAACAGAATGAAGAGACAGAAAACAAGAACTTTATGGAAGTAAACTATTTTGTATAATACTCTAATTATGGGTACATGTTTGCATTGGAAGACTGCAAAATTCTGTCAATCGGAGAAATTGGAATAAAATACTACCTACCTTCTAGGATTTCTGAGAGGATTAAATGAGTTAATATATGTAAACTACTCAGAACAGTGCAGGCAACAAGGAAGTCCTTGTTACATAGATACATGCATCCAATAGAAAGACATTTGCTTAGAACACAGTAGGAAAGTGATAGAACTAGACTTTTTAAGCCTTTCTTCCTATGCATGGTAATTGAGGCTTTATTTTTATAGGTAATAAAGATGTACCATATTTATTTTAACTTGGATGTCATATAACTGTGTACTAAAATCAGACTTTTTTAGTTTTAAGGATTTTCTATATTTCAAAAGAACACTTTGCAGTATTTTCAAAAGTATACTTAATTTTGTTGTCCTCACTTGTTATTTCTAATATTTCTGCATCTGGCAGCAAAAAGGAAGAGTCAACTAAGTCTTCTTGTGTATTCTAGAATGACATGGGATTGTATCCCACTATATTGGCAACTATCAGAGTAGCAGGTGTGCCTGAGGATAGGAGCTCCAAAGACAAAATAAATACAACCCCCTCTAAAGAAAGACAGAAAACTGGAATTAATACTATCAGAGGCTAAAGTATAAGAGATTTCTCAAGAATACAAAATAGGCAAGATATCAGCATTATGAAATGAAAAAAATAAAAATGAACCAAGTGAACATATTGTGACAAAGATGACAGTTGAAGTGAAAATACAAATAGTAAAGAAGCAATAGAAAAGATACAGCTAAAAAATAAATTTGTCACATGAATGAACTCCTCCCAAAGGTCCTAGAAAAGAGTTAAGAGGTAGGAAAAAAAAGAGTTAACAGATGCAGAAACTAAATGAGTAAGTTTCCATCCTGATATGAGAATTCTGAAAGGAAAAAAATGGAAAAGAGGATAATGCTGTCTCCACAAAATCTAGCAAACTAAGTTCAATAGCACATTAAGAGGATTATACAAGGTGATCAAGTGAGATATATTCCTGAACATAAGGATGGTTCAACCTATAAATATCAATCAATGTGACACACCACAGAAAAAGAGGGAGGGGGGAAAATTACATGAATACCTTACTGGATGTGGAAAAAATTCTGTTGCAATAATAGTTTTATTTTCTCAAAAACATTTGTAACTTTTAAAACTTTATCTAATGCTATTATAACTCTTAGAATTTTGTAATTGCTATTGGTGTTAAGAACTTAATAAAGTTTATCATCTTTTTATTCAAAAAGAAAAATTATTTGCCAGAATTTTAAAAACTTTCATGAGGAAAACACTCAACAAACTAGGAATAGATGGAAACAACTTCAGTATAATAAAGGCTATATATGAGATTTCAGTAGTGGAGTATTATACTCAATGGTGAAAGACTAAAAGTTTTTTTCAGGGCACCTGGGTGGCTCAGTAATTGAGCATCTGCCTTTGGCTCAGTTTGTGGTCCTGGGGTCCTGGGATCAAGTTCTGCATCAGGCTCTCTGCATGAGGCCTAGTTCTCTCTCTGTCTATGTCTCTCATGAATAAATAAACACAATCTTTAAAAAAACAAAATAAAAGTTTTCCTCTAAGATTAAGAACAAGATAGGGATGTCCACACTCACCCATTTACTTTCAACATAGTATCAGAAATCCTACCCAGAGTCACTAGTCAAGAAAAATAAATAAAATGCTTCCAAATTGAAAAGAAGTAAAATTATTTGTTTGTAGATGACATGAGAAAAAAAGAACCACTAAAGATTCTTAAAAAATATATTTTACTTATTTATTCTTGAGACACACAGAGAGAGAGAGAGAGGCAGAGACATGAGCAGAGGGAGAAGCAGGCTCCATGCAGGGAGACTGATGTTGGACTCTATCCCAGGACTGTGGGGTCATGCCCTAAATTGAAGGAAGATGCTCAACCGCTGAGCCACCCAGGTGTCCCTAAAGATTATTTAAATTTTTTAAAAATTACACTTAGTTACCATACAGTGTAATATTAAAGGGTGTACAATATAGTGATTTAACACTTTCATACAACACCTGATGCTCCTCACAAGTGTTGTCCTGAGCCCTCTTAATCTACTTAACTTATCCCCCATTCACTACCTCCCTAGTAACCATTAGTTTGTTCTCTATAGTTAAGAGTCTAAAATCTTAAAGATAAAAAAGCCAACTTTTATAACAAATAAACTCATCAGATTTTCAGTACACAAAACCAATTCACTAACAATAAGAAATGTAAAAAGACATTTAAAAATTTTGTTTACAGTGGCATCAAAAAGAATAAAATGCTTATGAATAAATCTATCCAAGCAAGTGAAAACTACAAGACATTACTGAAAGAAATAAAAGACACAAATTAATGGAAAAATAACATGTGTTTATCGATTGAAAGACTTAATATTGTTAAGATATCAAGACTACCCAGAATAATATATAGATTCAATACAATCCCTACCAATGTTATCCATAGTGATCTACAGATTCAATGCAATTCTTATCAGAATCTCAAAAGCGGGAGGCGGGGGGGGCAAGATGGGAAGAGTAGGGTCCCCAAGTCACCTTCTCCACCAAATTCCCTAGATAACCTTCAAATCATCCTGAAAACCTACGAATTTGGCCTGAGATTTAAAGAGAGAACAGCTGGAATGCTGCAGTGAGAAGAGTTCAGGCTTCAACCACAGTAGGAAGACGGGGTTGGGGAAGAAAGAAAGAAACAAAAGGCATCCAAGGGGGAGGGGGCCCCACGAGGACCCAGGCTAAGGCCACAGCGAGTGTCCCCAGGACAGGAGAGCCCCATCCTGGAGAAGCAGGGGTTTCACCGATCTTCCCAGGAGTTGGAGCAGGATTCCAGGAGGGGCGGGGATGCCCTCAGCCTCCCTGGGACACTAACAGACACCTGTGCCCCGGGGATAGTGTGCCATAACCCCCGGCTGAGCTCCCTAAGGGCTGCAGCACGCACACAACTGGACCTAGGAGCAGCTCGGAGGGGTTCGGGAGGCGGCTCTGCAGAGGGGGCTGCGCAGCACTGGGAACAGCTTGGAGGCGCCAGAGGCAAAGGCTCTGTGCGGAAGGGGCTGCATGGCCCGGGAACAGCTAAGGGGCGGCAGAGGCAGAGGCTCCGCTGAGGGGGCTGCACATCCTGGAGCATGATTCCAACAGCACAGGCCTGGGAGCACAGGGTGCCGGGGACACAGCCCAAGATCCAGCGCTCCCCCCAGGACAGGAAGAGGCTAGGAGGGCACAGGACAGCAAGGACACTCTTGCCGCAGGACGGCCTCCAGCTGAGCAGATCAGCGGCCCGCCCCAGGAGCATCCAGGCCCTCCAGGCTGAGAGTTCCGTAGTTACTGCAGGAGCTAAATCCAGGGCTGGAGAGCTGGCCCTGCTACTGTTGGTGTTTCTCCTGGGGCCTCACAGGATAAATAACCACCACTGAGGCTCACAGTGGCCTCACCAGATAAACAGCTTAAACATCTTTCACTGAGCCCTGCACTAGGCAGGGAGCTGAGCAGCTACCCCACTTGCTAACATCTGAAAATCAGCACAGCAGACGCCTCCCCCAGAAGACCAGCTAGACCGACAGGGGAAAAACAAATTATTGACCAAGAAGCACTGGAAAGTTCCAGGGGAAGTCAAGGGATTTACAGTAAACAGAATCAGAGGGTACTCCTCCTTGTTTTTTGTTTTTTGATTTGTTTGCTTCCCCCACCCCGTTTTTTTTCTTTCTTCTTTTTCCTCTTTTTATTTTTTCTTTTTTTCTTTTTCTTTTCTTCTCTTCTCTCTTTTTCTCCTTTTCCCATTACAACTTGTTTTTGGCCACTGAGCAAATGACTAGAAGGAAAACCTCACCTCAAAAGAAAAAATCAGAAACAGTCCTCTCTCCCACAGAGTTACAAAATTTGGATTACATTCAATGTCAAAAAGCCAATTTGGAAGCAATATTATAAAGGTACTGGTGGCTCTAGAAAAAAGAAGAGAGACTTCATGACTGCAGAATTTAGATCTAATCAGGAAGAAATTAAAAATCAATTAAATGAGATGCAATCCAAACTAGAGGTCTTAATGACGAGCGTTAACGAGGTGGAAAAACGAGTGAGAGACATAGCAGACAAGTTGATGGCAAAGAGGGAAACTGAGGAAAAAAGAGACAAACAAAAGATCATGAGGATAGATTAAGGAAAATAAATGACAGCCTGAGGAAGAAAAATCTACGTTTAATTAGGGTTCCCAAGGGCGTGGAAAGGGACAGAGGTCCAGAATATGTATTTGAACAAATCATAACTGACAACTTTCCTAATCTGGGGAGGGAAACAGGCATTCAGATCCAGTAAATAGAGAGATCCGCCCCTAAAATCAATAAAAACTGCTCAACACCTCGACGTTTAATAGTGAAGCTTGCAAATTCCAAAGATAAAGAGAAGATCCTTAAAGCAGCAAGAGACAAGAAATCTCTAACTTTTATGGGGAGAAATATTAGATTAAAAGCAGATCTCTCCACAGAGACTCTTAAAATTCCCCTTTAAGAAGAAGTCCAATGGGGGATCCCTGGGTGGCGCAGCGGTTTAGTGCCTGCCTTTGGCCCAGGGCGCGATCCTGGAGACCCGGGATCGAATCCCACGTCAGGCTCCCGGTGCATGGAGCCTGCTTCTCCCTCTGCCTGTGTCTCTACCTCTCTCTCTCTCTCTGTGACTATCATAAATAAAAAATTAAAAAAAAAAAGAAGAAGTCCAATGGAACAATCCACAAAAACAGGGATTGAATAGGCATGATGATGACACTAAACTCATATCTTTCAATAGTAACCCTGAATGTGAATGGGTTTAATGACCCGATCAAAAGGCCCAGGGTTTCAGGCTGGATAAAAAAGTAGGACCCATCAATTTGCTGTCTACAAGAGACACATTTTAGACAGAAGGACACCTACAACCTGAAAATGAAAGGTTGGAGAACCAAGTACCATTCAAATGGTCCTCAAAAGAAAGCAGGGGTAGCCATCCTTATATCAGATAAACTAAAATTTACCCCGAAGACTGTAGTGAGAGATGAAGAGGGACACTATATCATACTGAAAGTATCTATCCAAGAAGAGGACTTAACAATCATCAATATATATGCCCTGAATGTGGGAGCTGCGAAATATATCAATCAATTAATAACCAAAGTTAAGACATACTTAGATAATAATACAGTTATACTTGGTGATTTAAATATAGCACTTTCTACACTCGATAAGTTTGCTAAGCACAACATCTCCAAAGAAACAAAGCTTTAAATGAAACACTGGACCAGATGGATTTCACAGATATCTACAGAACTTTACATCCAAACTCACCTGAATACACATTATTCTCAAGTGCACTGGAACTTTCTCCAGAATAGACCACATACTGGGTCACAAATCAGGTCTGAACCAATACCAAAAGACTGGAATTGTCCCGTGCATATTCTGAGACCAAACTGCCTTGAAAATAGAACTAAATCACAAGAAGAAGTTTGGATGGATTTCAAACAGATGTAGGTTAAGGACCACCCTGCTAAAAGATGAAAGGGTCAACTAGAAAATTAAGGAAGAATTAAAAAGTTCCATAGAAACTAGTGAGAATGAGGATACAACCATTCAAAATCTTTGGGATACAGCAAAATCAATCCTGAGGGTGAAATACATTGCACTACATGCATCCATCCAAAAACTGAAAAGAACTCAACTACAAAACTTAACCTTACACCTAAAGAGCTAGAGATAAAACAGCAAATAGATCCTACACCCAGCAGAAGAAGAGAGTTAATAAAGATTCGAGCAGAACTCAATGAAATCGAGACTAGAAGAACCGTGGAACAGATCAACAAAACCAGGAGTTGGTTCTTTGAAAGAATTAATAAGATAGACAAACTATTAGCTGCCTTATTAAAAGAAAATAGAGAAGACTCAAATTAATAAAATCATGAATAAGAAAGGAGAGATCACTACCAACACCAAGGAAATACAAACGATTTTAAAAACATTATGAACAGCTATACACCAATAAATTAGGCAATCTAGAAGAAATGGATGCATTTCTGGAAAGCCACAAACTACCAAAACTGGAACAGGAAGAAATAGAAAACCTGAACAGGTCAATAACCAGGGAGGAAATTGAAGCAGTCATCCAAAACCTCCCAAGACACAAAAGTCCAGGGCTACATGGCTTCCCTGGGGAATTCTATCAAACTTTTAAGAAGAAACCATGCCGATTCTACTAAAGCTGTTCGGAAAGATAGAAAGAGATGGAGTACTTCCAAACTCGTTCTATGAGGCCAACATCACTTTAATTCCAAAACCAGACAAAGACCCCACCAAAAAGGAGAATTACAGACCAATAGCCCTGATGAACATGGATGCAAAAATTCTAACAAGATACTAGCCAGTAGGACCCAACAGGACATTAAGATGATTATTCACCATGACCAAGTGGGTTTTATCCCTGGGAAGTAAGGTTGGTGAACACTCGTAAAGCAATCAATGTGATTGATCATATCAGCAATAGAAAAAACGAGAACCATATGATCCTCTCAATAGATGAAGAGAAAACATTTAACAAAATACAGCATCCATTCCTTATCAAAACTCTTCAGACTGTAGGGATAGAGGGAACATCCCTCAACATCTTAAAAGCCATCTATGAAAAGCCCACAGCAAATATCATTCTCAATGGGGAAGCACTGGGAGCCTTTACTCTAAGATCAGGAACAAGACAGGGATGTCCACTCTCACCACTGCTATTCAACATAGTACTGGAAGTCCTAGCCTCAGCAATCAGACATCAAAAAGACATAAAAGCCATTCAATTTTTTTCATTTATTTATGATAGTCAGAGAGAGAGAGAGAGAGAGAGAGAGAGACATAGGCAGAGGGAGAAGCAGGCTCCATGCACTGGGAGCCCGATGTAGGATTCGATCCTGGGTCTCCTGGGTCTCCAGGATCGCGCCCTGGGCCAAAGGCAGGCGCCAAACCTCTGCGCCACCCAGGGATCCCCATAAAAGGCATTCAAATTGGCAAAGAAAAAGTCAAACTCTCCCTCTTCACCGATGACATGATACTCTACCTAGAAAACCCAAAAGCCTCCACCCCAAGATTGCTAGAACTCATACAGCAATTTGGCAGTGTGGCAGGATACACAATCAATGCCCAGAAGTCAGTGGCATTTCTAGACACTAACAATGAGACTGAAGAAAGAGAAATGAAGGAGTCAATCCCATTTACAATTGCACCCAAAAGCATAAGATACCTAGGCATAACCCTAACCAAAGAAGTAAACGATCTATACCCCAAAAACTATAGAAGACTTCAGAAAGAAATTGAGGAAGACACAAAGACATGGAAAAATATTTAATGCTCAATGATTGTAAGAATTAATATTGTGAAAAATGTCAATGTTACCCAGAGCAAGTAACACGTTTAATGCAATCCCTATCAAAATACCATGGACTTTTCAGAGAGTTGGAACAAATTATTTTAAGATTTGTGTGGAATCAGAAAAGACCCGGAATTACCAGGGGAATTTTAATAAAGAAAACCGTAGCTGGGGACATCACAGTGCCAGATTTTAGGTTGTACTACAAAGCTGTGGTCATCAAGAAAGTGTGGTACTGGCGCAAAAACAGACACATAGATCAATGGAACAGAATCCAGAATCCAGATGTGGACCCTCAATTTTATGGCGAACTAATATTCAACAAAGGAGGAAAAACTATCCACTGGAGAAAGACAGTCTCTTCAGTAAATGGTGCTGGGAAAATTGGACTTCCACATGCAGAGGAATTAAACTAAACACCTCTCTTGCACCATCCACAAAGATAAACTCAAAATGGATGAAAGATCTTAATGTGAGACAAGATCCCATCTAAATCCTAGAGAACACAGGCAACACCATTTTTGAACTTGGTCACAGTAACTTCTTGCAAGATTCATCCAGAAGGCAAGAGAAACAAAAGCAAAAATGAACTATTGGGACTTCATCCAGATAAGAAGCTTTTGCACAACAAGAGATATCGTCAAAACTCAAAGGCAACCTAGAGCATGGGAAAAAATTTATTTGCAAATGACGTATTAGATAAAGGGCTAGTTTCCAAGATCTATAAAGAACTTATTAAATTCAACAGCAAAGAAACAAATAATCCAATTATGAAATGGATAAAAGTCATGAACAGAAATTTCTCAAAGGAAGACATAGACATGGCCAACATGCACATGAGAAAATGCTCTGCATCACTTGCCATCAGGGAAATACAAATCCAAACCACAATGAGATACCACCTCACATCAGTGAGAATGGGCAAAATTAACAAGGCAGGAAACCACAAATGTTGGAGAAGATGTGGAGAAAAGGGAACCCTCCTGCACTGTTGGTGGGAATGTGAACTGGTGCAGCCACTCTGGAAAACTGTGTGGAGGTTACTCAAAGAGTTAAAAATAGATCTGTCCTACACCCAGCAATTGTGCTGCTGGGGATTTTCCCCAAAGGTACAGATGCAATGAAACGCCTGGACACCTGTACCCCGATGTTTCTAGCAGCAATGTCCACAATAGCCAAACTGTGGAAGGAGCCTCAGTGTCCATCAAAAGATGAATGGATAAAGAAGATGTGGTTTATGTATACAATGGAATATCACTCAGCCATTAGAAACGACAAATACCCACCATTTGCTTCGACATGGGTGGAACAGGAGGATATTATGCTGAGTGAAATAAGTCTATCAGAGAAGGACAACCACTATATGGTCTCATTCATTTGGGGAATATAAAAAATAGTGAAAGAGAATAAACGGGAAAGGTGAAAAATTGAGTGGGAAATATCAGAAAGGGAGATAGAACATTAAAGACTCCTTACTCTTGGAAACGAACTAGGGGTGGTGGAAGGGGAGGTGGGCAGGGGGTGCGGTTGACTTGGTGACATGCACTGAGGTGAGCACTTGACGGGATGACCACTGGGTGTTATTCTATATGTTGGCAAATTTATCACTAATAAACAATAAATTTATAAAAATAAAAAAAAGAATCTCAAAAGCATTTTGGCGACTTTTAAAAATCTCTCTTAAAATTCACATGGAATCCCAAGAGACATTAAATAGTCAAATATATCTTGAAAAAGACAACAATTTTAAATTTAAACTGAACCCAGAAATGTAAATGTTAATGGCCTTAGTGTCAATGATAAGTCCCCCAGAAGAAACCACAGGGGAAGTTTTCATTACATTACATTTTACAACAATATAATAAATGTGACACCAAAAGCATCAGCAACAGAAGGAAAATAGATAAATGGAGCTATACAAACTCACACTTTTTGTGCCTCCAAAGACACATCAACAGTAAAAAGGAAACCTATGGAATGGAAGAATGTATTTGTAATTCATATATCTGATAAAAGATTAAAGACCAGAATGTATAAATAATTTACAACAGAACAATAAAATAATCCAAATAACCCAATTAAAATGAATGCAAAGCTTGACTAGGCCATTTTCCCAAGATGATTCACAAATGAGCAAGAGGAATATGAAAAGATGCTTAATATCATTAATCATTAGAAAAATTAAAATCAAAGGCACAATGATGTATCAATTCAGATCCATTCAAAATTTTACTATCGAAAACAAAAACTAGAAAATAACATGTGCATGTATGGATGCAAAGAAATTGGAAACTTTGTGCACTGTGGTAGGATTGTAAAAAGATGCAACTGATATGGAAAATAGTATTGTAGTTCTTCAAAAAAATTAAATATATAAATGCTAGATGATCCAACACCCCACTTCTGGGCATATATTCAAAAGGACTGAAAAGGAACACCTGGGTCGCTCAGTGGTTGAGTGTCTGCCTTTGGCTCAGGGTGTGATCCTGAGAGGAGTCCCATATTGGGATCCTTGCATGGAGCCTGCTTCTCCTGTTTCTGCCTCTCTCTGTCTCTCTCTGTGTCTTTCATGAATGAGTAAATAAAATCTTAAAAAAAACAAAACTAAAGAGTGTGTCACCAAGATTGCTTCTCACTTTCCATTACCTCATAAATACACTGAATATACAGCATACATGGGTCAGTTTTCTCTGAGAGATATCCAGAACACTTGTTTGATTGACTCTTATATATCAGGTGACTGAGAAAATACCCAAATTAAAACAGGTGGGAAAGACTGAGACATAGTTTTGTCATAAACCCCGCCCAAGGAACATTACTTTTACAATCAGGAGGAAACCTCCAAAACCAAGATTCTCCCTAAGAAGGGAAAAGTTTGGAGCACACATTTAGCACTCCAACTTTTGAAGCTGTCAACCAAGGCATGGACTCCCAAATATCCTAGCTCTAATATCCATGGGGCTTGAATTCACAAGTCCCATAAAACAACAGCAAATTGATAAGCAGCTGTTAAATGCACATGCATGACCCAAGGATATAACCTCAGGCTCAAGTCCTCCAGGACTATAAAAAACAAAGAGGTAGTTTTATTTGGGTGCACAAACGTTCATGAGGACCATTCTTTCTGGTTCAACTCAGATTAGGTAGACATAAGCACTCAGCCCCATTTCTCCCTGGAAGGGTTTAGACTATATCTAATATTCCCACTTTTTCGAATGCTTACTGAAGGTCAGAATTGCAATTAGACTGCATTGAGGAATAAAGACCCAGGTAATTAGTAGTCTCATGAGAGCCTAAATAGGCATATTGGTATTTTCCATGTGTTTGGGACACTCTGAGTAGTCTCTTGCACTGGAAGCTACTGAAAACAAACGTGACAGCTTTAAAATTCACAAACATTTGAGAGGGAACCCAGGTCATGGGCTGAGCTAATTGATAAAGTTTACCTACTATGTAAAGCCAGTCTGTAAAACTAAGAATTTGTTTGTTTAATCAAATGACCAGAAAGCAACACAAGGAGTCAAGAAAAATGAAACAGAGGAATATGTTCAAAACAAAAAAAAGATACATCAGAAACCAATCTTAATGAAATGCACCTAAATTATTTAACCAATAGACAGTTCAAACTAATAGCCATAAACATGCTCACCAATGTCAGGAACACAACATATGGACAACAAAAGAATTTCAAAAAGAAATTGAAAATATTTTTAAAAAGAAGCAAATGTAAACTGCAGACTGAAATATGTAGTAACAACTGGAAAATTTGATAGAGGTTTCAATATCAAACTAAGTCAAATGGAAGGATCAGTAAACTTGAAGACAAGAAGAGGAAATCATACAATCAGTTGAACAAAAATGTAAAAAAATATTTAAAAATTGAAGATATCTTAAGGGACTTATAGAATATCATGAAGTAAACTAATACTTATACTATAGATGTTCCAGGAGGAGAAGAAAAAGAAAAATGGGGAGTAAATTTCTTCAAAGAAATAATGGATGAACACTTTAACCTGAGGGGAAAAAAACAGACATCCAGATCCAGGAAGCCCAAAAAGTACAAAATAATATTAATCTAAAGGAATCCACACTAGACATAAGTGTCAAAGTTAAAGACAAAGAGATAATGTTAAGAGACAACAAGAGAAAAACAATTTGTTATGTACAAGGGAATCCCCGTAAGAATATGAAAGAATTTTTCAACATAAATTCATTAGGCTAGAATAGAATGGGATTCAAAGTGCTGAAAACAAAACAACAACAAAAACAAACAAACAAATAAACATGCCAACCAAGATTACTGTACCTGGAAAACTTACTTTTCAGAATTGAAAGAGACTAAAGAGTTTCTCAGACATACTAAAGCTGAAGACATCATTAGTACCAGAGTGGCCTTACAAGAAATATAAAAGGAAGTTCTTCAAACTTAAATGAAAGGACACTAATTTTAAACATAAAAAAAACATATGTAAGTATAAAACTCACTGGTAAAGAAAATTTCATAATTCAAATCAGAATATTCTAATATTGTAAATGTAGTGAGCAATTCACTAATAACTAGTATTAAATTTGGAAGATAAATGTATCTAAAATAAATATAACTACACTAATTTGTTAATGGATACTATAAAGAAGAAGTAAAATGTGACGTCAGAAACAAACTATGAGAGGGTGCAGAATCGTAGTTTTTGTATACTTTTTTAAAAAGATTTTATTTATTTATTCATGAGAGACACACACAGAGGCAGAGACACAGGAGGAGGCAGAAGAAGCCTCCATGCAGGGAGCCCAATGTGGGACTAGATTCCAGGACTCCAGGATCATGCCCTGAGCCAAAGGCAGATGCTCAACTGCTGAGCCACTCAGGCATCCTAGTTTTTGTATACTTTGAAGTGAATTTGTTAGCTTAAAATAGACTACTGTGACTACCAGCTGTTTTATGTAAGCTTCATGATAACTAAAAAATGATAACCTAAAATTAATACACAAAAGTTACAGGAATCAATACATACCACAATATTAAATTATTGAAATACAGAGAAAAGAAAGAAGAAAGAGAAAGAAAGAAAAAAGAGAAAGAAGAAAGGAAAGAGAGAAAGAAAGAAAGAAAGAAAGAAAGAAAGAAAGAAAGAAAGAAAAAGAAAGAAAGAAGAAAAGAAAGAAAGAAAGAAGAAAGAAGGAAGAAAGAAAGAAAGAAGAAAGAAAGAAAGAAAGAAAGAAAGAAAGAAAGAAAGAAAGAGAAAGAAAGAAAGGGACGCCAGGGTGGCTCATCAGTTTAGCACCTGCCTTCAGCCCAAGGCATGATCCTGGAGTCCCAGGATGGAGTCCCACATCATGTTCCCTGCATGGATCCTGGTTCTCCCTCTGCCTGCGTCTCTGCCTCTCTCTCTCTCTCTCTCTCTCTCTTTCTCTCATAAATAAATAAATAAATAAATAAATAAATAAATAAATAAAATCTTTTTAAAAAAGAGAAAAAGAAAGAAGGAAAGAAAGAAAAAGAAAGAATAATGAAACCAAAAGAAAATAATAAATTAACTATAGCAAGTACATACTTATCAATAAATACTTTAAATGTAAATGGATTACATTCTCTAGTCAAAAGACCCAGAGGAGCCAAATTAAAGCAAACAACAAGACCCTACTATATGCTGCCTTGAATATCTTGAAAAAGATATTCCTTGCAAATAAAAATCAAAAGAAAGCAAGAGCAGCTATACTTATACCAGGAGAAATAAACCTAGCAAACCACTATAATAAGACAGAAAAAGGAGATTGTTGGATGATGATAAAGAGGTAAATTCATTAAGAGGAAATAATACTGATAAATATATAGGAACCTAACATTGAAGCACTCAAATATATTAATCAAATAGATCTGAAGACAAAAATAGAGAACAATAATATAGTTGTAAGTGATTTCAATACCCAACTTTTAAAAATAGGTCATCCAGACAGAAAATCAATAAGGAAATCCTGATTTAACTTACACTTTATATAAGATGGACCTAAGAGACATATACAGGTCATGTCATTCAACAGTAGCAAATACACATTCTTCTCAAGTGCATCTGTAACATTCTCAAGAATAGATTATATGTTAGGGTACAAAACAGCATTAAGAAATAAAATAAGATTGAAATCATATTAAGTATCTTCCAACTGTAATGATATGAGAATAGAAATCAATTACAAGAGGAGAACTAAAACAAACTAGGGGTGGTAGAAAGGGAGGTGGGCGGGGGGTGGGGTGACTGAGTGACGGGCACTGAGGGGGGCACTTGATGGGATGAGCACTGGGTGTTATTCTATATGTTGGCAAATTGAACACCAATAAAAAATAAATTTACAAAAAAAAAAATTAAAAAAAAGAAAAAAGAAAAATATAAAAATATAAAGAAAAAAACAAGAGGAGAACTAGAAAATCCACAAATCTGTGGAACTAAACAACATGCTTCTGAACAAACAGTGGGTAAAGTAGAAATAGAAAAGGAATTTTTTTAAAAAAATTATTTATTTATTCATGAGAAACAGAAAGAGAGAGAGAGAGAGAGAGGCAGGCAGAGGGAGAAGCAGGCTCCCTGCAGGGAGCCCGATGTGGGATCACGCCCTGGGCCTAAGGAGGCGCTAAACTGCTGAGCCACCCAGGCTGCCCAAAAAGGAAAACTTTAAAATAAACTGAGACAAATGAAAATGGAAACACAAAATGCTAAAACTTATGGAATGTAGCAAAAGCAGTTCCAAGAAGTTTGTAGTGATAAATGCCTCCATTAAAAAAAAATAATAATAATAATAAAATCTAAAAATAAAAACCTCAAGGGACTAGAAAAAACAGCAAACAAAGCTTGAAGATAGAAAAACAAAGAAAATTATAAAAGTGGAAATTGGTAAAATAGAGACTACAAAGACAAGAGAACAAAATCAATTAAACTAATAGTGGTTTATTAAAAAGATAAACAAATTTGACAAACTTAAGCCAGGCTAAGAAAATAAAGAAGTGTATTCAAAAAAAAATCAAAAAGGAAGATGACACATTAAAACTGAGAATACAAAAACAAAGAATCACAATAAACTAATAATAAATATGCCAACAAATTAAATAACCTTAAATAAATGGATAATTCCTAGAAACAGAAAACCTTCCAACAAATAAATAATAATATGCCAACAAATTAAATAACCTTAAATAAATGGATAATTCCTAGAAACAGAAAACCTTCCAAGACTGAACCATGGAAACATAGAAAATATGAACAGATTAATTGCTAGTGAGGAGATTGAAGCATTAACTAAAAACCTCTCAACAAAGAAAAGCCTAGAAATGATAGCTTCCCTGATAAATTATACAAAACATATTACAAAGGATTCTTGCCAGTCCTTCTCAGACTTCCAAAAACAATGAACAATATGGAACACATTATATGAGGTCAGCGTTACCCTGATGAAAAAGCCAGACATAGATACTAATAAAACAAAATTACAGGCCAATATCTCTGATGAATATAGATCCAAAAATTGTGAACTAAACACCAGCAAAAACTCAACAGCAAATTAAAAGGCCTATATGCCATAATCAAGCAAGACTTATCTCTGGAATGCAAGAGTGGTTGAACATACTCAAATCAATAAATAGTAGGATATATCATGTTAATAGAATTAAAGATTAAAATTATATGTTCATCTCAATAGATGCAGAAGAAAATAAATTGACAAAATTTACAATCCATTCATCATAAACCCACTCAACAAATGATATAGTATATAATTCAAAAAAATAAAGCCCATATATGTCAAGCTGACAGCTAACATGGTATCCAATAGTGAAAGAGTGAGAACTTTCACTCTGAGATTAGAAACAAGACAATGGTGATGAGTATCATGTCTACTACTTAAAATAGTATAGGGAATTCTAGCAGAAACAAGCAAGCAAGAAAAATAAATTCAAGAAGCCTAAATTGGAAACTAAGAAGTAAAACTGTTAATGTTTGCAGCTGACATTATCAGCTGCATATCGTATAGTGAGAATATTCTAGATTCTACCAAAAATGCAAGAGCTAATAATTCAGTAAAATTCCAAGACAGAAAATGAACACTAAACATCAGTTGTAATTCTTTGCATTAACAATGATCTATCTGTAAAAGTAGTAGAGGAAACAGCCCAATTCACAATAGCATCAAAAATAATGAAATACTTGGGAATAAATTTAACCAAGGAGGTGAAAAATCTGTACACTGAAAAATTATGACATTAATGAAAGAAATCAAATAAGACGCAAATAAATGAAAATATACCCCATATCAGGTACTAAAATAATTAATATTGTCAAAATGTCCATACTACTAAAGGTCATCAATATAGATTCAATTCAATTGCTATGAAGATTTCAATGGCAGTTTTCACAGAAATAGGAGAAAAATCCCAACATTCATATAAAACCACAAAAACCCTGAATATCCAATTAAATCCTGAACATTAAAAGCAAAAAAGGAGGCATCATATTTCTTTAATTTTCAAGTTACAATACAGAAGTATAGTAATGAAAACATTATGATACCAGCATAAATACTAGCATACAGACCAATAGAATAGGATGCAGAGCCCAGAAATAACCCTCACATGTACAGTTAGCTCATATTTGCAAAATGACAATGGGGAAAACGTAGTCTCTTCAATAAATGGTTAATATATAAATGGTTGGATATTTAAATGTAAATAGAATAAACCAAATATTTATTGTAAGCCATTCACAAAAATTAACTCACTATGCATTATATATATATAAATGTAAAATCTAAAACCATAAAAATCCTGGAAGAACACCGGAAAAAAACCTCCATGACATTAGTCTTACCGATAACATTCTTGGATATGAAAGAAAAGCAGAAGCAAAAAAGCAAAATTAAAAATCAAAAAGTAGAACTACATCAAAATAAAACATCTCCGATAAAAAATGTAAAATAATAAAAAAGTAAAAACAAAATAAAACATCTGCACAGAAAATTAAAAATCGAAAGGAAAAAATAAACAAAATGAAAACACAACCTACTGATTAGAAGATATCTGTGAGGGGATGCCTTGAGTGACTCAGCAGTTGAGCATCTGCCTTGGGCTCAGGGCATGATCCCGGGGTCCAAGATGAGTCCCATATCAGGCTCCCAGCAAGGAACCTACTTCTCCCTCTGCCTGTTTCTCTGCCTTCTCTCTATGTCTTTCATGAATAAATAAATAAAATATTTTAAAAAACACAAATATTAAATAAGAGGTTAATATATAAAGTATGCATAAAAAACTAATACAACTCAGCAGCAAAAAAATCTATTAATAAGTTTTAAAGGGATCAAAGAATATAAATAGATATTTTTGCTAAAAAATATCACATTGTCCATAGGTACATGAAAATATGCTCAACTTCACTGATCAGAAAAAAATGCAACTACAAACCATATTGAGATATCACATCATACCTTTTATGATGACTATTATCCAGAATGACAAGGAGTAACAAAGTGCTGACAAAGATCCAGATAAGTGGAACATTTGTGAACTGTTGGTGGGAAAATGAATTGCTGTACCCTCTATAGAAAAATACTATGAAGGTTCTTCAAAAAGTAAATATAAAAATACCATACCATCCACTAATTCCACTTTGGGGTATATCCTTAAGGAGATGGAATTACTGTATCTGAGAAATATCTGCACCTCCATGTTTCTTGCATCACTATTTATATAGGCTATAACATGGAAACAACTTAAGTGTCCACCAACACATGAATGAATAAAGAAATTTATGCTCTCACTACTTTTTTTTTTAATTTTTATTTATTTATGATAGTCACAGAGAGAGAAAGAGAGGCAGAGACACAGGCAGAGAGAGAAGCAGGCTCCATGCACCGGGAGCCTGATGTGGGAATCGATCCCGGGTCTCCAGGATCGCGCCCTGGGCCAAAGGCAGGCGCCAAACCGCTGCGCCACCCAGGGATCCCTCTCTCACTACTTTTACTCAATATAATCTTGAAAATCTCAGCTACAGTAATCACACACACACACATACACACACACACAAGAAGAAATAAAAGACATCCAGATTATATGCACAAGTAAAACTGTCCTTATTTACAGATGACATGAAACTATTTGTAGAATCCCTAAATATTCCACCAAAAATATTTAGAACAGATAAATTAATTCAGAAAAGTTGCAGGAAGCAAAATTAATATACATAAATTGGTCATATTTTTAAATTTTTAACAATATGTTGTAGAATCATAATATGTTACACTATGTTATAGTGTATATAATTTCATTAACCATGAATAGAATGATAAACAGTAGAGTCCTTATCAGGATATTTTATGTAAACATAGTATATATTGTAGAACTACATTAAGAGGGAAAAAGACCTTTAGAACAAACAAAAATAGTGCTGTGCTTTTTAGGATATTTACTGTTTACTCTAAAATTACATTTCCCTTATTTCACCAGCTTCTACATTCCTTAAGAGTTCCTGCCAGTACTGAGTTTTTTTTTTTTTTTCATTTTTTTACTGGAGTTCAGTTTGCCAACATACAGCATAACACCCAGTGCTCATCCCGCCAAGTGCCCCCGTCAGTGCCCATCACACAATAACCCCAAGCCCCTGCCCACCTCCCTTTCCACTACGCCTTGTTTGTTACCCAGAGTTACGCGTCTCTCATGTTTTGTCACCCTCAGATATATTTTCATTCATTTTCTCTCCTTTCCTCTTTATTCCTTTTCATGAATTCTTATAATCCCCAATGAATGAGACCATATAATGTTTGTCCTTCTCCGATTGACTTATTTCACTCAGCATAATACCCTCCAGGTCCCTCCATGTCCAAGCAAATGGTGAGGATTTGTCGTTTCTAATGGCTGAGGAATATTCCATTGTATACATACCACATCTTTTTTATCCATTCATATTTCGATGGACACCAAGACTCTTTCCACAGTTTGGCTATCGTGGCCATTGCTGCTATAAACATCTGGGTGCAGGTATCCTGGTGTTTCACTGCGTCTGTATCGTTGGGGTAAATCCCTGCAGCGAAATTGATGCGTCCCAGGGCAGTTCTATTTTTAACTCTTTGAGGAACCTCCACACAGTTTTCCAGAGTGGCTGCACCAGTTCACATTCCCACCAACAGTGCAAGAGGGTTCTCCTTTCTCCACATCCTCACGAACATTTGTTGTTTCTAGTCTTGTTAATTTTCGCCATTCTCACTGGTGTGAGGTGGTATCTCATTGTGGTTTTGATTTGTATTTCCCTGATGGCAAGTGATGCGGAGCGTTTTCTCATGTGCGTGTTGGCCATGTCTATGTCTTCCTCTGTGAGATTCTGTTCATGTCTTTTGCCCATTTCATGATTGGATTGTTTGTTTCTTTGCTGTTGAGTTTAATAAGTTCTTTATAGACATTGGAAACTAGCTCTTTATCTGATAGGTCATTTGCAAATATCTTCTCCCATTCTGTAGGTTGTCTTCTTTTTTATTAATTTTTTTTATTGGTGTTCAATTTGCCAACATATAGAATAACACCCAGTGCTCATCCCATCAAGTGCCCCCCTCAGTGCCCGTCACCCAGTCACCCCCACTTCCCGCCCACCTCCCTTTCTACCACCCCTAGTTCGTTTTTTAGTTTTGTTGACTGTTTCTCTTGCTGTACAGAAGCTTTTTATATTGATGAAGTTCCAATAATTCATTTTTGCTTTGTTTTCCCTTGCCTTCATAGATGTATCTTGCAAGAAGTTGCTGTGGCCACGTTCAAAAAAGGTGTTGCCTGTGTTCTCCTCTAGGATTTTGATGGATTCTTGTCTCACGTTTAGATTTTTCATCCATTTTGAGTTTATCTTTGTGTATGTGTAAGAGAATGGTCAAGTTACATTGTTCTACATGTGGTTGTCCAATTTCCACAGCAACATTTATTGAACAGACTGGCCTTTTTCCAGTGGATATTCTTTCCTGCTTTGTCAAATATTGGTGGACCGTAGAGTTGAGGGCCCATTTCTGGATTCTGGATTCTGTTCCATTGATCTATGTGTCTGTTTTGTGTGCCAGGACCACACTGTCTTGATGACCACAGCTTTAAAGTACCACCTGAAATCCGGCATTGTGATGTCCCCAGATCTGGTTTCCTTTTTTAACATTGTCCTAACTCTTTGGGGTGTTTTCTGATTCCACACAATACTTAAGATGATTTGCTCCAACTCTCTGATGAAAGTCCATGGTATTTTGATAGGGATTGCATTAAATGTGTAAATTTCCCTGGGTAGCATGGACACTTTCAGAATATTAATTCTTCCAATCCATGAGCATGGAATAATTTTCCTTCTCTTTTTGACTTCCTCAATTTTTTTCAGAAGTTTTCTGTAGTCTTTATGGTATACATCCTTTACCACTTTGGTTATGCTTATTCTTACGTATCTAATGCTTTGGGTGCAATTGTAAATGGGATTGACTCCTTATTTTCTCTTTCTTCAGTCTCATTGTTAGTGTGTAGAAATGCCACTGATTTGTGGGCATTGATTTTGTGTCCTGCCACACTGCCGAATGGCTGTATGAGTTCAGGCAATCTTGGGGTGGAGTCTTTTGGGTTTTCTTTTCTTTTCTTTTCTTTTTTTCTTTTCTTTTCATCTTTTCTTTTCTTCTTTTCTTTTCTTTCTTTTCTTTTCTTTTGGGTTTTCTATGTAGAGTATCATGTCATCTGCGAAGAGGGAGTGTTTGACTTCTATGCCAATTTGAGTGCCTTTTATTTCTTTTTGCTGTCTGATTGCTGAGGCTAGGACTCCTAGTACTATGTTGAATAGAGTGGTGAGAGTGGACTTCCCTGTCGTGTTCCTGATCTTAAGAGAAAGGCTATCAGTGTTTCCCCTTTGAGAATAATATTTGCTGTGGGCTTTTTGTAGATGGCTTTTAAGATGCTGAGGAATATTCTTTCTATCCCTACACCTGAAGAGTTTTGATCAGGAATGGATGCTGTATTTTGTCAAATGCTTTCTCTGAATCTATTGAAAGGATCCTCTTGTTCTTGTATTTTCTCATGTTGATATGATCTATCACATTGATTGCTTTACAAGTGTTGAACCAGCTTTGCATCCCGGGGATAAATCCCACTTGGTCATGGTAAATAATCTTTTTAATGTGCTGTTGGATCCTATTGGCTAGTATCTTGTTGAGAATGTTTACATCTGTGTTCATCAGGGATATTGGTCTATAACTCTCCTTTTTGGTTAGGTCTTTGTCCTGGTTTTGGATTGAAGGTGATGCTGGCCTCGTGGAATGAGTTTGGAAGTATTCCATGTCTTTCTATATTTTGGAAGAGCTTTAGTAGAAGTATGGTTTCTTCTATGAACGTTTGATAGAATTCCCCTTGGAAGCCATGTGACTCTAGAGTTTTGTGTCTTGGAGGGTTTTGATGACTGCTTCAATTTCCTCCCTGGTTTTTGGCCTGTTCAGGTTTTCTGTTTCTTCCTGTTCCTGTTTTGGTAGTTTGTGGTTTTCTAGAAATGTGTCGGTTTCTTCTAGATTGCCTAATTTATTGGCGTATAGCTGCTCATACAATGTTTTAAAAGTGTTGTTATTCCTTGGTATTGGTGCTGATCTCTCCTTTTTCATTCGTGATGTTATTAATTTGAGTCTTTTCTGTTTTCTTTTTAATAAGGCTGCCATGTGGTTTATCTATCTTATTAATTCTTTCAAAGAACCAACTCCTGGTTTTGTTAATCTGTTCCACAATTCTTCTGGTCTCTATTGCATTGAGTTCTGCTCTAGTTTTTATTAACTCTCTTCTTATGCTGGGTGTAGGATCTATTTCCTGCTCCTTTAGGTGCAAGGTTACCTTTTGCATTTGAGTTTTTTTCCAATTTTTGGATGGATGCTTGTATTGTGATATATTTCCCCCTCAGGCCTGATTTTTCTGTATTCCAAAGACTTTGAACAGTTGTATATTCATTCTCATTAGTTTCCACGAATCTTTTTCATTCTTCTCTATTCTCCTGGTTGACCCTTTTTCTTTTAGCAGGATGGTCTTTAACCTCCACGTGTTTGAATTTCTTCCAAACATCTTCTTGTGATTGACTTCAAGTTTCAAAGCATTATGGTCTGTAAATATGCAGGGGATGATCCCAATCTTTTGGTATTGGTTAAGACCTGATTTGTGACCCAGTATGTGGTCTATTCTGGAGAAAGTTCCATGTGCAGTTGAGAAGAATGTGTATTCAGTTGCGTTTGGATGTAAAGTTCTTTAAATATCTCTGAAATCCATCTGGTCCAGTGTATCATTTAACACTCATTTTTTTTTTGAGATGTTCAGCTTCGAATATCTGTCAATTACAGAAAGTATATGTTCATGTCTCTAAGTTCAAGTGTATTATTATCTAAGTATGTCTTGACTTTGGTTATTAGTTGATTGATATATTTGGCAGCTCCCACATTAGGGGCATAAATATTGATGATTGTTAGGTCCTCTTGTTCGATAGATCCTTTAAGTATTATATACTGTCCCTCTTCTTCTCTTACTATAATCTTTGGGATAAACTTTTATTTATCTGATATGATACCCCTGCTTTCTTTTAGGACAATTTGATTGGTAAATGGTCTCTACCTTTTATTTTCAGGCTGTAGGTGTCCTTACGTCTAAAATGAGTCTCTTGTAGACAGCAAAAATATGTGTCTTGCTTTTTTATCCACTCTGAAACCCAGCACCTTTTGATGGGATCATTAAGTCCATTCACAGTCAGAGTTACTATTGAAAGATATGAATTTAGTGTGATCATAATGCCTATTCAGTCCCTGTTTTTATGGATTGTTTCCTTGGACTTCCCCTTTCTTTTACAGAGTCCCCCTTAATACTTCTTGCAGAGCTGGTTTGGTGGTCACATATTCTTTCAGTTTCTGCCTATCTTGGAAGCTCTTTATCTCTCCTTCTATTCTGAATGAGAGCCTTGCTAGATAAAGTATTCTAGGGTATAGGTTCTTCTCATTTAGGATCCTGAGTATATCCTGCCAGCCCTTTCTGGCCTGCCAGGTGTCTGTGGTGATATCTGCTGTTAACCTAATGTTTCTCCCCATAAAGGTTGGGATCTCTTGTCCCTGCTGCTTTAAGTATTTTCTCTTTTTCTTTGGAATTTGCAAGTTTCACTATTAAATGTCAGGGTTTTGAACGGTTTTTATTGATTCTAGGGGGGATCTCTCTATCTCCTGGATCTGAATGCCAGTTTCTCTTCCCAAGTTAGGGAAGTTTTCAGCTATGATTTGTTCAAATACACTTTCTCATTCTCTGTCCTCTCGGTGCTCTCTGGAACCACAATTAAAGTAGAGTTTTTCCTTCTAAGGCTGTCATTTATTTCCCTTAACATTTCCTCATGATCTTTTAATTGTTTTTCTTTCTTTTCCTCAGCTTCCTTCCTTGCCATCAACTTGTCTTCTATGTCACTCACTGTTTTCCTACCTCATTAACCCTTGGTGTTAGGACCACCAGTTTGGATTGCATCTCATTTAATTGATTTTTAATTTCAGCCTGATTAGATCTAAATTCTCTAGTCGTGAAGTCTCTTGAATCCTTTACACTTTTTATCTAGAGCCACTGGTAGCTTTATAATTGTGCTTCTGAATTGGCTTTCTGACATCAAATTGTAATCCAAATTGTGTAACTCTGCGGGAGTACTGTTTCTGATTCTTTCTTTTGTGGTGAGTTCTTCCTTCTAGTCATTTTTCTCTATGCAGAGTGGCTTACAACAAGTAGTAGTGGAAAAAGGAAGGAAAAGAGGAAAAAAGGGGGAAATAAACAAACAAAGAACAACAACAACAACAACAAAAAACCAAGAAGGGTATCCTCTGATTCTATATACTGTAAGTCCGTATACTTCCCCTGAAGCTTTCCAGCACTGCTTGGTTAAGAACTTGCTCTTCCCCTGTCCTTCCAGCTGGTCTTCTGAGGGAGGGCCTGCTGCACTGATTCTCAGGTGTGTGCACCTGGGGGAGCTGCCCTGCCCCCTGCCAAGTATTTGGTTCAGTGGGTGCTGTTTATCCTGTGAGGCCCCAGCTCCCTGGTGGCCCTGCTCAGTCTCAGGCACAAGGTAAACCAGGAGGAACAACAGTGGCAGGGGCCAGCTCTCCAGCCCTGGAGTCACCTCCAGCAGTAACTACTGCAGTCTTCCAGTATGCAGGGGCCTGGATACTCTGGGGGAGTGGGGCACTGATCTGTACAGCTCGGGGGCACCTGGGGGAAGAAGCATCCTTGCTGTCCTGTGTCTCCCCACACTCCGCCTGTCCCAAGGGGAGCGCTGGATCCTGGGCAGTGTCCCTGGCGCCTTGGCTCTGGGGCCTGCACTGCTGGATCGCACTCCTGGGGCTGTGCAGCCCCCTCCATGCAGAGCCCCACCTGAGCTGCACTCCAGCCCTTTAGGAACCTTGGCCCGAGGTGTGTGGCACGCTCTCCCCCAGGGTGCACTTTCTCTATTAGTGACCCCGGGAACCTGGGGGCTCCACTGCCCCTTCTGGGATCCTGCCCGAGCTCCCTGCAAGCGCCTTTCTGTCCAGGAAGATTGGTAAAGTTCTTGCTTCCCTGGATGGGGCTTTCCTGTCCTGGGAGCACTCCCCCAGCGGCCTTAGCCTGGCTTCTCACTGGGGCCTCTCCCCAACTGGATGCTTATTTTATTTATTTATTTATTTATTTATTTATTTATTTATTTATTTATTTATTATGTCTTCCTCCCTTGAAAGAAGAGCAAACTCTTTTCACTGTAGCCTTCCAGCTGTTTTCTCTTTAAATCTCAGGCTGAATTCATAGGTTTTCAGGATGATTTGATAGTCATCTAGGTAAGTTGGTGGGGACAGGTGACTTGGGGATCCTATTCTTTTGCCATCTTGCTGCAAAATTAAATTAAAGAATTTAAAGTCTAGGAATAAACTTAACCAAGAAGGTAAAAGACAGGTACTCTGAAAACTACGGTATTAATGATATCATTAAGATATTAATGATGGAAATTAAAAATGACAGAAATAGAAAAATGTACCATTCTGATGGATTTGAAGACTTAACACTTTACAAAGTCCATACTACAGAAAGCTATCTACAAAGTCAATGCAATTCTTATCAAACTACTGATATTTTTTCAGAGAACTATGACAATGCTAAAATTTGTATGGAACAGTGAAAGACCCCAAATAGTCCAAGCAATACTGTTTTTGGAATCAATTCATTGATTTTAATTAATTTTAATAGAGTACATATATATACACATATATGTATTATATATATATGTATATATATATATATATATATATATATATATAATCCTACACTTCCTTTAGCCATTCATCTTTTTTTAAAGATTTTATTTATCCATGAGAGACACAGAGAGAGAGAGAGAGAGAGAGAGTTAAGGACACAGACAGAAGTAGAAGCAGACTCCATGCAGAGATCCT
The DNA here is from genome assembly GCF_053574225.1 of Canis aureus. Classification (NCBI taxonomy): domain Eukaryota; kingdom Metazoa; phylum Chordata; class Mammalia; order Carnivora; family Canidae; genus Canis; species Canis aureus. Next base: position 59,691,168 of record NC_135628.1, on the reverse strand, counting down.
GATGTGGGACTTGATGTCAGGACTCCAGGATCACGCCCTGAGCCTAAGGCAGACGCCCAACCACTGAACCACCCAGGTATCCCTTGATTCCACTTCCTTGATGATTAGTGATTTTGAACAACTTTCCGTGTGTCTGTATCTTTCATTTGTGTATCTTCCTTGGTGAAACTTCTGAGCAAAATATATATTAACTCCACTTTAAATGTTTGGGAATTTAAATGTTTTGTTTTGTTTTATGTTTTTTTAACTAGTAATTCATCCATTTCAAGTTTTGTATTTCTTCCTGTTTCAGTTTTGATAGGAGTTTATCCATTTCTTCCAGTTCTCCAATGTTGGCATATAGTTTTTCATAATAATCTCTTTATTGTTTTTTATTTTTATGGTGTTTATTATTTTATTGTATTTTTGAGTGCTTTATTTTTCATTTTTGATAAGTCTGGCTAGAGGTTATTCAATTTTATTTATCTTTTTTCAAAGAACAAACTACTGGTGTCATTGATTTGTTTCATTGGGTGTTTGTTTTGTCTTGTTTTAGTTACTATAGCATTTATTTCTGCTCTGATTTTTGTTATTTTCTTCCTTCTGCTGACTTTTGGCTTCATTTCTTGTCTTCTTCTAGCTCTGTTAGATGCAAGTTTAAGTTGTTTATTTGATTTTTTTTTTCTTGCTTTTTTTTAGTAAGCCTGTACTGCTCTATACTTCCTTCTTAGGAGAGTTTTACTGCACCCCAAAGAATTTGAAGCATTGTATTTTCATTTACATTTCTTTTCCAATTATTTTTCTTTTAATGTCTTCTTTGATTTCCTTGATTTCCTGGTTGTCTCATTCATTCCTTAGTAGTATGTTGTATCCTTCCATGTATATGTGGTATTTCCAGGTTATTTTTTATTGTGGTTGACTTCTATTTTCATAGTGTTGTGATCAGAAATGTTGCATGAAGCTACATCAATCTTTTGTACTTTTTGAGACCTGTTTGTGACAAAATATGTGATCTATTCCGGTGACTGTTGCATGTGCACTTGAAAAGAATGTGTATTCTGCTGGTTTAAAATGCTCTGAGTATATCTGTTAAGTCCATCTGGTCCAGTCATTCAAAATAATTGTTTTATTGTTCATTTCCTGTTCAGATTATCTCTCCAGTGATGTAGGTAACGTATTAAAGATCCTCAGTATTATTGTATTATTATCAATGAGTTCCTTTATCTTTGTAACTAATTGTTTTATGTATTTGGGTGCCCCCATGTTGAATGAATATTTATTATTGTTATATCCTGTATTTTACCTCTTATTATGATATTGTGCTCTTGTTTATATCTTGTTAGAGAGTTTTTTAAAATCTAGTTTGTCTGATATATGTAAAGCTAATCTGGTTTTCTTTTGACATTCATTCGTGTGATAAATATTTCTCCATCCCATCATTTTCAAATTGCAGACATCTTTTAGTCTAAAATGAGTCACTTTTAGGCAACAGGTAGATGAGTCTTTTTTCTTAAGTCCATTCTGACAGGTTATGTCTCTTAATTGGAACACTTGTCCATTTACATTCAAAGTAAAATATATATATATATATATATATATGTATATATACATATATATTCTTAGTGCCATTTTATTACTTGTTTTGTCCTTGTTTCTTGAGATTTTCTTTGATACTTTCTTGTCTTTGTCACTTTTGGTCTTTCCTTTCCACTCAGAGTCTCCTTTAATATTTGTTTGCAGGGCTGGTTTTGGGTCAAGAGCTCCTTTCCATTTTGTTTGTCTGAGAAACTATCTCTCCTTTTATTCTGAATGATAGCTTTGCTGGATAAAGTGTTCTTGGCTGCAGATTTGTTATCATTCAACACATTGAATATATCTTGTCATTCCCTTCTGTCTTGCTAAGTTTCCATTGAGAAGTCTCCAGATAACATTATGAGTCTTCTTTTCTAAGTTAAGGACTTCTTTTGTCTTGCAAATTTAAATACAATAAATCTTAGTGTTGTAAGACTTTTATTGATGTTGACAGAAGTTCTCTGTACCTCCTGGATCTGGATATTGTTTTCCTCCCTCAAATTAGGGAATTTTTTTCAGATTTTATTGCCTCAAATTTTCTGCCTCCTCTTCCTTCTTTTCTTCTGGGACTCCTATCATATGAATGCTATTACATTTTATGTAATCATTAAATCCCCTATTTCTATTATCATATTCTATAATACTTTTTTTTCTCTTTTCTACCATTATCTTCTATTATGTTGTCTTCTATATCACTTATTCATTGCTGTGCTTCTACCCTGCGGTTCATTGATTGAAGCCTATTTCCAATCTTCTTTAATGCATTGTTCAACTCTAATAAATTCTTCTTTAGCTGGTTTATCTCTACGGTAAGGGTCTCACCTGTCTTTTCTATTCTTTTCTCAAGTCAAGTGGGTATCCTTATGATTGTTGCTTTAAATTCTCCATCAGGCATATCACTTTTATGTGTTTTACTTAGATCTTTAGCTATGGCCTTATCCTGTTCTTTTATTTGGTTTATAAAGTCCATTGTTTATGCATTTTTAATGCCAGTTACATTTTCTGCTTCTGAAAATAATGGCTTTATAAAGGAAAGGTCATGTAGTGTTCAGGGCCTTTGTTTCACAGAATGTCTTTGGTGTGTCCTACATTCAATCTGATGTTGTCTTTTGGCTGTACTATGTTTCAGGCCTGTCATCTGTAGAGGCTCCTTACCTTCTATGGGCTGATTGGTTCTGGTCCTGGATGTGAGGATTTTTACCTAGCTTTGCTCAGCTCTCTTTAGTAAATGAGACCTGATATGATATCCAGGAGAACTAAGACCATGCAGAACATTCTGGTCAGGAGATGTTGTGTGGACAAGGGTTTGTGCTGATGTTGTGTGGGAGGGGCCTGCTATTTGGTACTGAGTCAAGCTTGACTGAGAGGGTCAGTCCCAACAGAGTTAAAGGTGTAGGCTTGGTTTAAATAAGTTAGTCAGCCAGTGTAGGGGATAAGCTGTTTTCTGTAAGTTCTTATTCTGATGGACTGTGGAAGGAAATGACAACAGCCAGCTCTTTTTTTAGTTGAGAGGTGTGTCTCTGAATCCTGCATCTCAGGAAAGCTCTCTGAGAAGAATGAATAATCTTTCTATTGAATGTCACTGGTATTTTTCAGATATCTGTTTCCAGACTACCTGCCTCAGGTTTTTGTGCCTGCCTTCTCTAGCAGCAGGGCAGCATCCTCCTGGATCTATCTCAGACAATCCTGCTGACTTTTAAAACTCCAGGCTTGATGCACCTGGGTGGCTCAGTGGTTGAACATCTGCCTTTGGCTCAGGTTATGATTCCAAGGTCCTGAGATGGAGAACCATATCGGGGTCCCTTCAGGAAGCCTGTTTCTCCCTCTGCCAATGCCTGCCTCTCTCTGTGTGTTTCTCTCATGAATAAATAAACAAAATATTTAAAAAATAAAAGTTTTATTTAAATTCTAATTAGTTAATATAAGGAGTATTTTAGTTTCAAGTGTCAAATATATTAATTCAACACTTATATACAACACCCCATGCTCATCTTGTCTTGTATTATAAAGAAGTAGTATCAAAACAGTATGGTGCTAGAACAGAAAAAAGATGCATAGATCAATAGAAAAGTATAGAAATCCCAGCAGTAAACCCACAATTATATAATCAAGTATGCCTCATGAAAAAAGGAAAGTATATTTAATATCCATATATTTGTGCTTTTTCTAGATTTTTTTATGGTTTATTTCAGTTTCATTGCATTGTGTGTTCAGAAAAGATGCATGGTATGGTTTTGATCTTTTAAATTTCTTGAGATTTGTTTTGTGGCCAATATGCGATCTATTCTGGATAATATTCCATGTTCACTTGGAAAGAATCACTTGTAGTTTGCTGGTTTTGTTTTAAATGTTCTGAATATATTTGTTAGATAGAACTTTCTGACCCAATGTGTCTTTCAAAACAACTGTTTCATTATTAGTTTTCTGTTTGGACGATGTAGGTATCAATGTGAGTGGGTGTTAAAGTCTCCTCCACTATTAGTGTACTACCAATAGTTACTTCCCTTATGTTGCTTATTAACTGCTATAAGTGTTTTGGTACTCCCACATTGGATGCATAAATGTTTTCAATTCTTTTTTTCTTCCCCAATATTTATTTAAATTCTAATTAGTTAACATAGAGTGGAATATTGGTTTTAGGAGTAGAATTTCTTTCTTAAAAATATTTATTTATTTATTTATTTATTTATTTATTTATGAGAGACACAGAGAGAAAGTGAGGCAGAGGCACAGGCAGAGGGAGAAGCAGGCTCCCTGCAGGGAGCACCATGTGGGAATCAATCCCAGATCCCAGGATCATGCCCTTAGCCAAAGGCAGATGCTCAACCACTCAGTCACCCAGGCATCCCTAGGAGTAGAATTTCATAATTCATATATTATATATAACACTCAGTGCTCATCATGTGTCCTCCTTTTTTAAAAAAAGAAATTTATTTATTTGTTCATGAGAGACACATAGAGAGAGGCAGAGACATAGGCAGAGGGAGAAGCAGGGTCCCTGAGGGGAGCCTGATGCAGGACTCAGTCCCATGACCTCAGGATCATACCCTGAGCCAAAGGCAGACTCTCAACCACTGAGCGACCCAGGTGCCTCCATAAATGCCCTCCTTAGTAACCATCTCCCATTTAGCCTATCCCACACCCACTTTCCTCCATAAATCTTCAGTTTGTTCTCTTACAATTATTATATCTTCTTGTTGGATTGTATCCTTTATTATCATATGGTGTCCTTCTTTATCTCCTTTCATTGTCTTTACTATTTCTGTTTAATTTGAACTCAATTAGCTACCATATCATTAGTTTCAGGTGTAGTAAGACACAACTGATAAATTATTGCATTTTTTAAATTTTTATTTATTTATGATAGTCACACAGAGAGAGAGAGAGAGAGAGAGAGAGGCAGAGACACAGGCAGAGGGAGAAGCAGGCTCCATGCACCAGGAGCCCGACGTGGGATTCGATCCCGGGTCTCCAGGATCGCGCCCTGGGCCAAAGGCAGGCGCCAAACCGCTGCGCCACCCAGGGATCCCTGCATTTGTTTTAATATCTACTTTATCCATTATAAGTATGTCTTTTCATATCTGTTTGTGTGATAAATGATTCTCCATGTCTTCCCTTTAAGGTTTATGTGTCTTTAGCTCTGTAATGAGCCTTTTGTTGGCAGCATATAGTTGTTTTTTAAGATCCATTCTCTCTCCTATATCTTTTTATAGGAACATTTACTTCATTTTTATTCGAAGGAACTATGATAGGTATTTACTTATTGTCATCTTGCTACTTGTGTGTGTTTTGTTTTGTTTTGTTTTTTTGTTTGTTTGTTTGCATGTCTTCTCTGTTTCTTGTCTTTCCTCTTCTCCCAGTTATTTGGCTTTCTTTAACGTCATGCTTGGATTTCCTTCTCTTTAGTTTTTGCATATCTTTTACTGGTATTTGACTTATGGTTACCGTTAGTTTGTATATAACATCTCCTTTATGTAACCATATATATTAGATTGGTCATCACTTAATTTTTCACCCATTTTTTAATATTCTCCCCCTAAATGTTTTTGGTATATAGTGTCATACCTTGCATCCTTTATTTTTGAGCTCCTTGACTAATATTTATGAATATCTATATTTTTATTGCTTTTATGATTCCCATTCTTCTTACTCATATTTAAGGTCTTTATTTCCCACTCTAAGAGTCCACTTTACTATTTCTTGTACAGCTGATTTGGTGGTTGTGCATTCCCTTAACTTTTGTTTTTCTTGGAAACTCTTTTTCTCTACTTCTATTCTGAATAATTACCTTGGTAGATACTGTAGACTCCTATGAACTCTTTTGATTCTTGAGAAATCTCCAAAGATTCCTGACATTCCGTCACATACTCTGATTTTAGTAAATAAGTTTCCCTCCCATATATCCTGGGCATTTTTCAAACTATTCTACATCTCCTCAAGCCTTAGGAAAAGCAAATTTGAGAAAGAATAACAACTGGAGGTATGACATTCTCAAATTTAAAAAATATATATTACAAAGCTATAACAAATCAAGACAGTATGGCACTGGCACAAAAACAAACACCAGAAATGGACACTCAACTTCATGGTGAACTAATATTCTACAAAGCAGGAAAGACTATCCCCTGGAAAAAAGACAGTCTCTTTAATAAATGGTGCTGGGAAAATTAGACATCCACATGCAGAAGAATGAAACTAGACCACTCTGTTTCACCATACACAAAGATAAACTCAAAATGGATGAAAGATCTAAATGTGAGACAAGATTCCATCAAAATCCTTGAGGAGGGATCCCTGTGTGGCACAGCGGTTTAGCGCCTGCCTTTGGCCCAGGGCGCAATCCTGGAGACCCAGGATCAAATCCCATGTTGGGCTCCCAGTGCATGGAGTCTGCTTCTCCCTCTGCCTATGTCTCTGCCTTTCTCTCTTCTCTCTGTGTGACTATCATAAATAAATAAAAATTTTAAAAAAAATTAAAAAAAAATCCTAGAGGAGAACACAGGCAACACCCTTTTTGAAGGGTGTTTTTTTTTTTTTTGTGAAAGGGAATAAAGGGGAAAGGGGAAAAATGAGTGGGAAATATCAGAAAGAGAGACAGAACATGAGAGACTCCTAACTCTGGGACACAAACTAGGGGTGGTGGAAGGGGAGGTGGGCAGGGGTTGGGGGTGACTGGGTGACGGGCACTGAGGTGGGCACTTGACGGGATGAGCCATGGGTGTTTTCTATATGTTGGCAAATTTAACACCAATAAAAATTAAATTTATTAAAAAGAACACATAGATAAATGGAACAGGATAAAAAGACCAAAAATAGGCTCATGTTTGTATGGTCAATTAGTCTATCACAATGTAGGCAAGAATATACAATGGGGAAAAGATAATTATTCAATATGTGGTGCTGGGAAAACTGGAAAGTTTCACATAAAAGTATAAAACTGGACAACTTTCTAACACCATATACAAAAACAACTCAAAAGATATTAAAGACTTAAATGTGTGACCTGAAACTATAAAACTTCTAGGGAAAAAATAAGTGAGAATTTATTTGACATTGGCCTTAGCAACATCTTTCTAGATATGTCTCCTCAGGCAAGAAAAATAAAAGGAAACTATTGGAAATAAACCAAAATAAAAAGCTTTTTCACAGTGAAAGAAACCCTCAATAACAACAAGAAGGCAAGTTATTGACTGGAAGAAGATATTTGCAAATTATATATCTAACAAAAAGGTTATTATCCAAAAATATCTAACGAACTTATACAACTCAACATCAAAAACAAATACACAACTCAAAAAAAAAAAAAGTAGGGGGCGGAGCAGGATGGCTGGGGAGTAGGGTCCATAAGTCACCTGTCCCCACCAACTTACCTAGCTAACTTTCAAATCATCATGAAAACCTACAAATTCGACCTGAGATTTAAAGAGAGAATAGCTGGAACACTACAGAGAGAAGAGTTGTGCTTCTAACAAGGTAGGAAGGCAGAAAAAAATAAAAAAAGAATCAGGTGGGAGCTCCATGAAGAGCTGGGCTAAAGCCTGGCAGCAGGGCCTCTGGGACAGGTAAGCCCGGTCCTGGAGAAGCAGGAACTTTAAAAATCTGCACCAGATTCTTCCTGGACATAAAGGGGCTTAGCAGGGAAACTGGGCAGAACCACAGGAGGAGAAGTGGAGGCTCCAGTCTCCCAGGGCCACTAATAGAGGAAGTGTTCCCCGAGGGAAAGCATGCCACAGACTGTGGGATGATCTCCGTAAAGGGCTGAAGTCCGTGCCTGATGGGGAATTGGGGGAAACTCAGGCAGTAGCGCTGCATGGAGGGGTCTGTGCCCTGCTGCCATCAGAAGCTGTGGAACCTGGAGAGTGTTTCCAGCAGCACAGGCCCCATATCCAAGGGCACCATAAGACACAGCCCAGGATCCTGTACTCCTCCCTAGATAGGCAGAGGTGGGGAGGACACAGGACAGCGAGGACTCTCCTATCACTCCTATCATTACCCCAAATTGTGCAGATCAGCACCCCTGCCCCCAGAGCATCCAATAGTGTGGACTGGGAGACTGTGGTAGTTACTGCAGGAGCTGACCAGAGCTGGGAGGCAGGCCACTGCCACTGTTGTTGTTCCTCCTGGTGTCACTCTGTGCCTAAGACGGAGAGGAGTTTTGAGGGAACAGGGACATTACATGATAAACAGATCCCACCGAACTGTGCACACACCTGAGAATCAGCACAGAAGCCCATCAATCAGAAGCCCAGCTGAAAGGACAGGGGAAGAGCAAGTTCTTTGCTAAGAAGTGCTGGAAAGCTCAAGGGGGATGTTGAGGGATTTACAGGATATAGAACCAAAGGGTACCCCTCATTGTTTTTGTTGTTGTTGTTCTTTGTTTTATTTGTTTTGTTTTTTTCTTTTTTTATTCTTCTTTTTTTCCAGTACAACTCATTTTTAGCCACTCTGCACTGAGTAAAATGACTAGAAAGAACTCACCACAAAAAAATAAAAAAATCAGAAACAGTACTCTGCCACAGTGTTACAAAATTTGGATTAAAATTCGATGTCAGAAAGCCAATTCAAAAGAACAATTATAACGCTACTGGTGGCTCTGGAAAAAAAGCATAAAGGATTCAGGAGGCTTGATGACTGCAGAAATTAGTACTAATCAGGCTGAAATTAAAAATCAATTAAATCAGATGCAATCCAAACTGGAGGTCCTAATGACAAGGGTTAATGAGGTAGAATAACGAGTGAGTGACATAGAAGACAAGTTGATGGCAAGGAAGGAAACTGAGGAAAAACAGAAAAACAATTAAAAGATCATGAGGAAAGGTTAAGTGAAATAAATGACAGCCTCAGAAGGAAAAATCTATGTTTAATTGGGGCTTCAGAGGGCTGCAAGAGGGACAGAGGACCAGAAAGCATATTTGAACAAATCATAGCTGAAAACTTCCCTAATTTGGGGAGGGAAACAGGCATTCAGATCCAGGATATAGAGAGGCCCCCCTCCCCTAAAATCAATAAAAACTGTTCAACACCTCGACATTTAATAGAGAAACTTGTAAATTCCAAAGATATAGAGAAAATTCTTAAAGCATCAAGAGACAAGAGATCCCTAACTTCTATGGGGAGAAATATTAGATTAACAGGAGAACTATCCACAGACACTTGGCAGGCAGGAAGGGCTGGCAGGATATATTTAGGGTCTAAATGAGAAGAACATGCAGCTAAGAATACTTTATCCAGGAAGACTCTCATTCAGAATAGAAGGAGAAATAAAGAGCTTCCAAGATAGGCAGAAACTGAAAGAATATGTGACCACCAAACCTGCTCTGCAAAAAGTATTAAGGGGGACTCTGTAAAAGAAAAGGGAGGTCCAAGGAAACAATCCATAAAAACAGGGACCTAATAGGCATTATGATTACCCTAAATTCATATCTTTCAATAGTAACTCTGAGGGTGAATGGGCTTGATGATCCCGTCAAAAGACACAGGGTTCCAGACTGGATAAAAAAGCAAGACCCACCTATTTGCTATCTATAAGAGACTCATTTTAGACCTAAGTACACCTAGAGCCTGAAAACGAAAGGTTGGAGAACCGTTTACCATTCAAATGGTCCTCAAAAGAAAGCAGGGGCAGAATCCTCATATCAGATAAATTAAAGTTAATCCCAAAGACTGTATTAAGAGATGAAGAGGGACACTATATAACTTAAAGAATTTATCCAACAAGAGGATCTAACAATCATGAATATTTATGCCCCTAATGTGGGAACCGCCAAGTATACCAATCAAATAACCAAAGCAAAGACATACTTAGATAATACACTAATAGTAGGAGACTTCAACACAGCAGTTTCTGCAAATGACAGATATTCTAAACACAATATCTCAAAAGAAACAAGAGCTTTAAATGATACATTGGACCAGATGAATTTCACAGATATTTACAAAATTTTATATCCAAATGAAACTGAATACACAGTCTTCTCAAGTACACATGGAATTTGCTCCAGAATAAATGACACACTGGGTCACAAATCAGGCCTTAACTGTTACCAAGAGATTGGGATTGTCTCCTGCATATTTTCAGGTCAGAATGCTTTGAAACTTGAACTCAATCACAAGAAGAAATATGGA